>NW_005054342.1:701743-750553 GCF_000277835.1 Geospiza fortis | reverse complement strand
GATTACTTCAATCCTACTTTATTTTAGTACTTGCATACTGTACTCTTCTCCTTTGTTGTTGGTAATACCAGACACAGACTGCAGGAAAATCTTAAATGAGTCTTAGCAAGTATGAATTCAGCAAGTGCAAAAAGGCAACTAAATATGTTTCGCAATAGTTTTCAAAATCTCCTCCTCGTAGTTGGAGGCTATGTGAGAACTTAAATAGAATCCTGATCCTTCAGAAAAAGCTAAAGGTGAACCTTCTTCACTTGGAAAGATGCGTCATGAGTGATACCCGTACTTGAGCCTATCCCTCAGTGAAATAACTGTTCATGATTTTTAACTTTCAGTGTGAATATTGAGAGGTATGGTATGGTATGCAGTGCTGAGAGACTTGAACAGTTGTAACGAACCTATAAACTTCCCAAAGGTCATTTATCTGGAACAGTGTTGAGAACCTATACAAGAAAAACATACCCTTCCTAGTAGTGAATAAATGAAAAGTAATTCAATGTGTCATTTGATCAAAAGTTATGAATTATTTTAGCAGTGGAGAGTTATACCTGTTTTTTTGGCAAAATTTGTGAAAAAAAATATTTTATGAAAACTACACTCAACCTGCAAATGTTGTCATACTTTATCTTAGTCTTCCAAACAATTTGGAAGCACCGAAGTCTCTTGATTAGGTCACTCATCACACAGTATCTGCCACTCACTCTCAAAGCTACAGCACAATTTGAGAGGTTTCCAGATATTGTAATCTGACAACATAAAATATTCACTAGATAATTTCAAATAATATTTTCAAAGCAGTTTAATGTATCCATGTATGCCAAGATTTCTTTTAATAAAAACATAATCTAAAATCAGTAGGGTTTTTTATTTTTTTTTAATGGAGAAAAATAATTTACATAATAAAATTGCACCCACCTGGCAGCATACTTAAAAAGTAGAACCATGAATAGCATGTCCTGTGATTTACTGACCACTTCTGATTGAACAAGGAGATTTTTTAATCAATACACACAGCTAATTTAAATAGACAAACCCACAATTTATTCCACTAGAATCTTCACTGAAAACTTTTGAGGAAATGAGAAAATGGATGCTTTCATTTTTTCCTTCTCTAAAGTATCTTCTTGTCAACATTGTGACACTCATAAAGAGCAACAGAAAAAAAAAGAAAAAAATAGTTCATCTGATTTGTAAATAAACATTTTCTAACATTTACTGAATTTGTATTTTAGTCAGGAACTATTTTGGGTGAAATAAAATGGAGAAGCATGTTGTACTGTGAAAAAGAAATTCATGTGCAACAATCTGGATCATATAGATAACTTTTTTTTTTGCCTTTTAAAAATCTTTATGCATTCCCTAACAACATTTTCAAGACAAGGTACCCTTTTGGTATGTAGAAGTAAATGTGATAAAATGCAGTGAGGACATAACATCTAGCTAAAGCATAGTAGGACCTTTAATATTTATGTTACATTTTTTTCCCCATAGGCACATTCATTCTATAAATGGGTACCAACTCATTCTCATCAAGTAAGAATTGTCACAAAGATGAAGATAGTCCAACATGCATGTTTCCTCTATTTTTCTAGATGTAATCCTTTGCAAAGAAATATGAAAATGTTTATTAAACTATAAGCCTGCTTGACATTGAATATATTTACTTCAGTAGATACAGTATCAGAAAGATTATTGCCAAAAAAATATTTTTAAATTATGATTGTCATGGTAACTACCAGCTGCTGTTGTACCAGTTCCACCAATGATACTGTTTTATTAAGTATATGCTGGAACTGTAATGCAACAAAGAAAAGGAAAATAATTCCTTGATCACACAGTGATGAATTTTTTATAAGCTTTTCAAAATCTGCTGTCTTTTAGAAACACTCACACCATAAAATATATAATAGACTATTAATCAAAATATGTGTACACTTATAATAAAACTATTGAAGACCATTTGGTTTCAGCAGCACTAGCTGCTTTGGTTTTTAACAGCCTAAGTATGGCAACTGTGCAAAATCTCGTTGATAAGTATGCACAAAATGACAAATTAATATGTGCTGGCCCTTCTCAGCTACAGCTCCAAATGTAATTATAATGTTTTGGACATTAGTCAGTTTTGTCTGTCTGGGGAAAGGTTGATTCAAGCAGCATATGGATGTGCTATAAAGAGGTATAAACTGCCCTCTATGTGAGGAGAGTGTGAGCTGCAAAAAACCAAAAAACAACCTCAAAATCATGACTATTAGAAAGCAACCTATTTTGTTAAGCTGCCAAATCCATTAAATTGTTTAACTATAGAGAAGACTGTTATTGAAATCCCACTAGGACTTCTGTTTAGATAGTCTGGGAGTGCTTTTTTCAACAGCTAGTGTTTACTTCCACATGTTAAGTTTCCTGATTGTTTTCACTCTGCTTTAGACATTCCTGTCTAAAGAACCTCTAAGATTGAGAACCTCTAAGATTTTTGTCTTGTGAAATATTCAGATCACTCTGTAACTCAAGAAAGTTAACGATACATATGATAACAGTGATAACAATGCATAGGACTAGAAAACATGGTCTACCATGTTATTAAGTTACCTAATTTGTGAAATTCAAGAAGTAATGATAACAATTTAAGAAACAGACTAAGAAAAACTCAAAAAAAAGTTTATTTTTATAGCCAAATGGACATTAGGTGCACATTTTAATCTGTCAAAAATATTTTAATTATAGTACCCTATATTTAAAGTTGTGAGCTGGCAGTTTTGGCATATTTGTGTATTTAGTTAAAACCAGGGATTAAATACTATCTGAAAACTCAAAGATGCTTTATAGAAGCAGTCAGTCAATCCCTGACATTTTCCATTGTCTTCTAGTTCTGGTATTTTTTCTATTAACTGACTTCCTTGTTCAATTTATGAACCAGATTTCCTCTGCTTTGAAACAGTCTGCCTTGAATTATTACTGTACACAATGGGAGATGTACTCTGGTAACTCTGGTGTAGAAAGGATCTTGACCTTAAGTCTTGCAGAATTGAGCAAACTTGTAAACCAGTATGAAGGGTGAGCTTGGATTATTTCTTACAGGCAGATATCAGTTGTCTATAAAATTATTAGTTGTACAGTGAAGGCAAAATTTTTATTCTGAATAGAAATTGAATTTTTATTAAGCTGCAAAGAACTTTAATACAGCAAAAGTCTCACAGGTAATAGGTCAGTTAAAAATGTTGCAGAAAGTATCTGAAATCTAAACTGCTGCTTACACAATATATTTCTTTCAAATAGTAAATAAAATTATACACTGATCATCAGGAAGGAATAAAAATTTGAAAAATAGAAGCAAAAAGGAAAAGGAGACACACAAGAAAAAAATAGGCATTTTTTTAAACCAGATAAATTAACTTTTAGACATGCGCTTGATCCAAGAAACCAATATTAAATTTTCCTCAATTTATGGGATTTTTGCTGGAAGCAGTTCCAGTCCAGCTGAGAAGCAGAGACCTGGAAAAACCAAAGATTTATTCCCCTGTAATTATGGGCGTTTTTTAAATTGCAGTGAATGCACAAATCATTGTTGTTCAGTTAGGTAGAATATAATAAGACACAAAATTGGTTTCAGTGGTTCTCCTAGGGTGATACCAAAGCCTCAATTTAAAACCTCAAAATTAGCAAATGAAAAAATAAATGTCATCTTTAGAACATTGGAAAGGTAATGAGTTGCTGCAAAAGAAACAGATGCTAAGAATTTTACAATGTATTTCAAAAAAACTGATCAACTGGAAAAAAAAACTACAGGAAAAAGATCTATGATTCTGAAAAGCAGAGTCCTCAATCTGTTCTTAATTTGAAATATACACTGCAGTTCTACTTCTATTTTCAACTTTATCCCTTGTCCTTAATACACCAAAGCCAAACAGACAAAATCATTCACATTCAGCAAACCCAGAAAGTGATATTTGCAATATTCTGCAATGACTTTACCAACTAGTAATCTCATGGACTCTCTGGATTTAAAAAAACAAAACAAAACAAAACAAAACAAAAACCCAAGTAGGAGTCCTAATTAAAAATATAAAAGAAAATGCCAATGCACTTTAGCCTTCTTCCAGTGTGATTCTTGCACAGTGCTTTCTTGTGAAACTTACATGCTTTCAGAACATCCTGTCTCTAGAGCAAGATACCAAGTAAAACATAAATCCACATAGTGCTGTTATCCACTTATCAGCGCCATGTCTAATTAAGCTTTTTGTAATTTCTGGAAGCTATATCTATTTCTCTTTTTTTTTGTTAGATGAAAGACTAATAAAATAGAATTAATACATTGAAAAATTAATTTGGAAACAAACTAAAAATGGAGAGGAAACACTGTTATATAAGGAAAGAAAAGAACCCCACCACATTACAAGATCATTTTGATGGTCCACTACATAATGTTACACCACCAAATGACAGCAAGATTTAAGGATTGACTCAGGCAGTGGTGGAAAAATGCTCTGAAAGAGAGCTGAACACATTTCTCTGCTTTTGCTACTGAAGACATCTATCCCAAATGAGACCTGGGGAACACCGCTTTTCCGCAGGCTCTAATGTGGGCCTTGAATGTCACAAAAAGAGCCTTTGACCAGCCTGACTATCAAAGCAAGGTTAGAGCATAAAATGAATGTTGTTGCTTTTTTGCCAGCTGCAATCCTGCTAAGACCTCCCTTTGACTGAACCATGAGAACAGGAAAGGGATTGATTGTTTTATTCTTGGTCCATCACCTTTATCTTCTTCTCATACAATACAAAGTCCCCAAAATCACTAGAAATACATCCAAACCAGTCTGACTGATCCCATCCCCGGTAGACTGCTCATGTGTCCTTTCAAGCTGTTTTTCAAAGCAATAAATTCATGCAACAGGATTTTCTCTCCCAAAAGATCAGTCAAAAAAGCTCTTTGTTCAAACTGGAATCTGAAAATATCTCTGATAGAAAAGAAGGTACTTTCTCTGCATTTTTATAACAAAAACATATATACTACCAAAACTGTCCTCTAGAGGTTAATCTAAAATGATGTGCAGTTTTGGTTGACATTTTCCTTCGTATTCAAACTCTCATTTTGTGCCACCAGTAGGCACAAGAATGTCAGAACATCTGAAGTACTTCAGTACAAAACTTCTAGACCATGACCCTGCCACTAGGAGTCCATCTGCTCTTCCATTTATAGAAGGAGGGACAGGAAGAACACTCAAGCTGTGGATGGAATGGTCTTCACCTGTTTCAGTAGCTCACACCCTTGGTTTCCTTACTTTCCCCAAGACAAATGCAGTCATTTATTGGCATTATCAACTTCCTGCTTTGTTTTCTACTGCTTCCCTGGTAAATTCTAATGTGCTATATCCTCTCTTGTATTCACAGTGTTGTGATTTCTTTTTTGAGCAGCAATAACTAATTTAGAAATCATCATTATAAGTCTGTTTCCATGTGTAGATTTATCAACCTTAAATTTCATCCAGAATTTTCACCTGCTCTTTTAGTACTGTCCAAGTCTTCTGAGACTAATCTCGCTTTATTGAGCCATCTTTAGCAATTTGTAACAGTGCCAAACATTGTTAATTCACTATTCACATCACCTACCTGAACATTCAAATGAGGAAGCTCAGGGATGTAATTTTATCCATCATGGTAATGCTTATTTTTAAATGAAATGTTTTACAGTAATTTTAGCAGCTTATAATGTCACACAGCACTTGTCGAGCTGACATAACTGCTTTGAGGTCTAAGGTATAATTAGTGAGAAAGCACAGCAAATTTGGGATTGACTTGAATGAGATTTATCAAACATTTAGTTTTAAACCCAAACTTTAGCATGTTGCTGAATAGGTGTGTAAGCTGAGATATAAAATTAAAGAATTAAACAAAAAGCTTCCATAAAACCATAAATTCACATTTTTTAAGCACTGATATTTTTGTATATTTTATTCTGATTGAATAAATAAATGTTCTAATTAGAAATAGCTCATAAACCATCCCTAAATTATATCTGATTTTTATACTTTCGATACACTTTTTGACTCTTATTGTTGAATGTTATTAAATCTGCGGACCAAGAAAAAAAGGCTTCAGAAGCCATCAGTGCAGAATATCACTGTGCAAATATGAAATACAACAAGCCACAGGGTGTTCAGGAATGTTTCATTTTATGCACTAAAGGCAATATGTTCTTCATTAATTGTAAAAAGTCACTTTTGTGATTTAAAATACCTAATAATGAAGGAAGCTGCTCCTTGGTAGGGATTTGAAAAGCCCTGTATGGTCTGATGACAAGATTGTCACTGTCAGGTAATAATTCCATTCTCATTGAACAGATCTGACAATTTAAAATCACTCTCAAAATAACCCCTTTTATACTAAGAAAAAGTAATAATAAAATGCATTTGGAACATTTTTCAGCAGAGTTATTTTCCCACTTCATAAGCAAATGCAACTACCAGTAACTGAACAAACTCTTGGTTAAAATTAGCAAAGTTACAAATAAACATTTTTTTTCTAAATTGTCATGGCTCATGCATAATTCAAAATGAGAACAAAAGCTAAATTATAAATCACCAGATAAATAAAATAATTATAATAATTCTGCATTCCCCACTTATAAGTATGCAAGTACTTCACAGTCTATACAAACATAATAAACCCTTTCTTCTCTACGCTTCTACAGCCTTGACCACACTGCACTTTATGACTCTTGAAAGTTTAAACTTTAAATTAGGTCACTATATAGATTTTTCTATTTTTAATTGTCTGGCCCTCTTGTGAAGAGGGAAACATTTGTCATTTATTTTGAAGAGATATGCAAATGAAGGCTGAGCTTTAAAGTGTTCATATATTGAATTTTGAGATATTTTACAATTCCTTGTGTAAAACATGAAATAGAATTGAATTTGTGTGATACAACTGAAGAAAATAATGTCATACTTTCCTTGGAGTGATCTGTGTATAGATATATGTAGTGATCAGTTACAGAAAATGTGTCTGGTGGATTAAAAAGGTATATTAACAAAGAAATTAAGAAAGATAGTGAGAGAGTTATTGTCCAACGTGTGTTTCCTGTTGCCACTTATTGCCGAGAAATTAATTTGTCTTTTGATTAATAGAAGAAAAGGAAAGGTTTTTATGCGATACTGTGGTCTTGAATTTCTTCCAGTGCCTCAGACTAAACACACTTGGACATATCCTGCCAGTGAATTTGCTGCCAGTTAAAAAATAGTGTGCATAAATGAACAATCAATCTCAAAGAAAAAGCAAAAGAAAGTATTTTTCAATATGACATTCAGCAAATTCCATAATACAGGAGTAGGTCTTCACCGATTTATTTTTCTATATGGCATAGAAGCCAAGAACAAAGATACGAGCCCTCCAGCTGCCAAATGTGAGAAATCAGACTGTTGTCTACTTTCCTCAAAAATTGTGTATAATGGTGAGGAGACAACTGAAAATTTAAGTGAGCCATTCTCTCACAGCTTCTGTTAATTATCTTCACTGTTGCTCAGTATAGTGTACTTAAGCAGACCTGCATGTATTTTTTATGTTTGTTGCAAAAATTTAAACCATGTGGAATAATAAACAATCTGGTTCAAGTTTAATAAACGTCTAAACATCACCTCCATGGGAAGTTGAGTGTGGAGTAACAGCATATCCAGGTGTTGGAAGAGCAACCTGCAAGACTAAAAACAGTTCTCCCTTCTCCCAGGTCATAAATCATCATACATCAAGAGAAGTTTACAATAGATTTTTCTGAATATATGTATCTTATTTAAAACTTTGATAAGCCTAAATAGGCTGCTTCACAGGAGATCATACCATTTATATATTGGCCAAGGTAATGTGAAAGTTTTGAATCGAGCTTTTCATTAAGAGGTCTTTTCCCTTAGGAAATTTTATCTTAAGATAGTCAGAGAAAATTGTTCTGAGATCCATGAGGAAAACTGGGAAAGAGGGACTTGTCCAACCAGGAGTGGAAATGGCTTCAGGAACAGTTAAGAAGCTCTGAAAAAGGAGAACAGAGCTGTGCTTCTCACAGAGGAGCATGAACAGGGGTAAATGGGATGAGAAAAGACAATGGACATGATCTGAAGTGAGTTTTACCATGGTAAGAAAGTCAGGCAGTGGGATAGATCTGCCTAGAGAGGTTGAGCAGTCTTCATTCCCAGAGTTGCTCATTATATGTCTCAAAAAATCCCTGAGCAGCCTGGTTTGATCTCACAGCTGATCCTTTTTGTACACAAGTTTGGACTGAGATCTCAAAGTCCCTTCACATGTGAATGATCCTGTGATCTTATGCTAATGTCAAATATCAAATTTCAACATTTAATATTTTGAAAGTTTCATCCAACATATGTTTCTGCCTATTAGTGATAGATTTTTTTTATTTATAAGAAATAGTTGAAATATTTCATGTAGGTTCCTTTATATATTCCATATAAAGATAGTTCTAGATATGAAATGCTTGCCTTTTTTATTTCAAAAATAACAGGCAGTTTTATACAATTTGAGGAAAATTCTAATAATATTTTTTTTATATTTCTTCTTAGTTTTTGTTAATCATAATAAGAGTAAGAATTGAAAAATCACAGAAATTACAGCCAGTGGTTAGGAGTTAAAAGAAAACTCCAATCTCTGCTTTTGTTTCATGAAGTATATATTGTTTCATTCCTCAAATTTTCACAGTTAAATGAAATTTTCCTTTAATTTTGAATTCTAAAACTTTTTTCATCATAAATACATGATTTTAAGTATATAAAAACATTCCCAAAATCTGTAATCACAACTGTGATCCTAGTTATTCTCTCGAGATATTAAAGCCCCCCAAACCAAACCAAACAAATAAAAAACCCTGTCCTCTTCCTCTTTTACTCTCCCATCAAATCTTTTTTTTTTGTTTCTAAACTGTGAGATTTCTAGCTGATGGGATTGCAGTGAAGGAAAATAACCTACACAATAGGTGGTCTAAGAGTCTGTAGGATTCTCATGCATTTTCTGAATAACATATCATCTGTAGTTTCAAATCTCCAATGAAATATATATTTCATTGATTGCTCTGTACAATTTAGATTTATAATAGTTCTGCATATTATAAGAAAGGCCATGTTGAAGTGGTAATCAAAAATTAACTCCAAGCAAGAGGTTGACTAGTGAAACAATGTCACCCTTCATGCTATCATTTCTCACCCACTGTATGTTTGACAGTTCTTCTTAAGCCCATTTTACTTGATCTCAATAACAATCACTACCAAATTTTCTGAAGGTCAACTCATTTATCTTGTACTTTACATTCAGGTTTCCTCCTGTTCTCTTGAGCTGTGAGCAATGTTGGCCTTCCAAGTCCAGTAGCAGGCAGGCAGCAATGGATTAATCCTAAAGTCATACACATATGAAGAGAAAATTATCTTTCCCAAGAAGAATATCCCCCAAAAGAAGTAAAGGACCCATGTTCAGTGGTTTTATCAATTTTAAGAAGCAACCTCATTGCAACCAGAGTCGTGTTGCTGAGCTTGCATATGTACAAGAAAATCCAGAGCATGGAGTAACTAAGATATAATTAGGACAAAGTTAATAATTTCCTAAAACTCAGGGAATTTAAGGAACAACTTTGAATTAGTGATGCCTAAGATGTTCCTGAACAGTGGTTCTGACTGAGGCATCAATGGTACCATCATTGGATTCTCCATATTAAAATAATTTCTTTATTAGGACATATTCAATGTCAGAATGATATGGCAGAGGTGATGGTTTTAAAACTTGCAAGATTCTGATCAAGACTCCTGATGAAATAGAACAGAAAAAAGAAAGTAAACTAGTATATGTCCCATTGAATCGTTCCTCAATGAAAAATGTAGGAGTTCAAACTTACAGGCCCCATAATAGGAAGCATGCATTTTCCTTTTTTTTTTTTTAATTTTGGGGTGGGTTTTTTATTTGTAATAAGTATCCTTCCAAATATTCTATAGAAAAACAAAATCCTAGGTCATACATGAGCTACTCCTGAATGGGGAGTGACTATGTATGCTTTTGTTAGGTATCATTCTTGAAAGCTAAGAGTAACATAGATTAAAAAGCTACAAAACTATGGAACTAAACTCTAATATAAAAGTCTTCCAAGAAAATAAAAAAGAAAAAAATTGAGTATAAAAATGGTTGCTTCAGTGAAATCATAGTGAAAATTAAAATGACTGTGCATCATATGCAAAACAAGCCCACAACCAAACATGCCATCCTTATTTTATTTTAAAAAAACTTGTTTTGCTAAATTTCACATTCAGGTAATGTAACATCCTTATTTTCAATAGGAAAAATAAAAATATGACCTGTGGTGACTATTCATTTTCAGCAAGTAAAGCTATTCTTTAAGTAAAAAGAGCCGTGTCCCCACTTTGAGCAATAATGATGATGATTATTAAGTATTCTGTTTGTCTTCTTTAAATGTTCTTTAAAGTAGTTACTGACCCTTTATAATTTGATTTAATAGGAAGGTCCTGTAAAATAATACTGAGATTCTGCTCTTGTGCTCTTAGCTAGGCTATTTGTTCTTCTTAGCACTTGAACAATTACTGAATAGGAGATTCTGTCATGCTCAATTGATATAGATTCCATTATTCCAGCAACTGAATTATCATCCAGCATTGTGTTGCTAAGCTTTATGGTATGCCATTCTTTCATTAACATCAGCAGGCTTGCTTTATTTCCTAATATATAACTTTTTTCCAGACCCTCAAATGAAATTTTTATCTGGTTAAAATTATTTAATATGGATTCTATTAAGAACTGGAAAGAGTTTAAAGAATTCTCTCTCCTTGGACAATATAATGAGATGTTACTTGGAGATTTGAAAGGATTTACATTACATTATTTTAGGATTTCTTTAAAAAAAAGTTTAAAAAATCCATTTATTTTAATTCTTATGATCCTAATAGGCACCAAAATACATGGTATTACCTATTTTCTATTAACTTAAAAGCAACTTCCCCCCCAAAACCCTAAATTAATTGTCTTTTGGACAAATGTCACATCATATCTGAAATGTAAGAAATATTTTTCTTGATGTTATGATTAGGAAAGAAACTTCTACAATAAAAACATCTTTAGAACAGAAAACATCAGAAAAATTCAAATGCTTTCAGCCATTCAGCATTTTATTTAATAGTTCTAGATAAATATTTAAGCATATCCAATTGCTTTAAAGTTTTAGGTGTGTCATAAGTGGCATGTAACAGATTCATTTCCATGATGATCAGCTGGAATTTCCCTAAATGTGGCAAAAAAATCCCCACCAAAAACATGTGGGGGGTGGAGAGGTGGAGAGAGAGAAAGAGGAAAAAAAGAGAGAGAGATTACAGTGAGATATGCTTTATTTGACATATTCTCCCTATGGAACAATTAATTTGGGGAATTTAATGGAGTTTTTCACTAACTGATAGAGCTGTGTAATGTTTCTCCATTCTTCTATTAAAATATTCTAATTAAATCAGTCATCCTAGTCCCATCTGTTATATACTGCTCTCATGTGGGGCGGCTGCTGGATTGTCTCCAGGGCAGCCACTGTATTTAGCTCTCTTCATGGCTGGTTGGATGTCAGACACAGCAGAATCTTGTTCTCAGTCAGAAATTACTGCTAAAATATATTTTGCTGTTACATCACACATGAAAGAAACCCCAGGACAATATGCCCATTAGTAAAAATTGTAGGCTGACAAGAAAAACTGAATCATATCTCCCTGCTATTTTCTGTGGTGCCACAATGCTTTTTAGTTCTTTTGAGACAAGGAAGGACAAATACATCTTGGAGGAAAAAAAGGTGTCTAATTAGCTATCAAAGTATACTTTGAGAATTTTTGTCCTCCATGTCAAAGACACTCCTTTATAATAATTGCTGTAGAAACTGTTTATCAAAGGAATGTTAACTGAGTAGATGACAGATTATCTGTGGTGCTTCAAGGGCAACTGAAATCAAACACATTCACAAATCTTCACAAGTGCATCTCAGAGCTGGGTGTCACCAGACCAGTTTCTTACAACACTTTGCACAAAATACTGGTTCCACTGAAGTTACTGAATTTTACATTGACTTCAGCACAGCCAGGATTTCTGCCTCTGATGATAATCTATATACATCTGTCAACTAACTCAAGCTAAATATGGTTCCTTCACTCCCTAGAATAAATGAGCTTTATATTTTTCAAGGTCAAATTTGTTTAAATTGGTTCAGCTCTGATTACTTTGTCACAGGAAGGAGGTACCACCACTTTAGCTAACCGTATAGTTGTGGTGAGAGACATATGTTCAAGTGGAAAGATTTATCATGTTTATACATTGTGTTGATAGTTTACAGTCTGTGCCTGTAAAATTTGCAATAAATATGTAGAGTCACCTTTAAAACCAGCCAACCATCAGCTGATTCACTTAAATGGTTATGTTTCTCAAGCTTTCATAAATTTTCTTTAAAACTTCCACATAACTTTCAGTATCTATTTGCATGAACAGAATATAAATACTTGTCAAAGGGTGAAACATAGCAACTCTGAATTCCTTTACAGGAGTCGTGGGGTAAGAAAAGTATTTTGCAGATTTACACAGGTAATGTATACCCTACACAGTCTAGTGAAGCTTAATGGATAGCAAACAGACTTCAGTAGAGACCATGGAGACTATTTGTGAAAAGTAATGACAAATGAAGCATTCAGCACACCCAAGAACTTGCAGATAATTCTTGAATAATAGTTCCTATTGAAATAATACAACTTTTCTCCTCTTTAAAGTGGTCCATTAAACTCCTAGAGAATTCTGTGCCAGCAGAAGTAGGATTTACCACTAAAAAATAGGGCATACTTAGTGTGCAGATGGTTCTCACATCTACATATACACTGTAAAGGAGTGAAAGATTTGATTTTCTGAACAAGCTTTATGTCATTCTCATTTTTAAAAACCTAAAGAGTAACAACTTTCATTGAAAAAATGCAGTGACTAATAAATTGAGCATTCCTTCCTTCAACTTAAAAAACAACTTATCCAAACATAATTTAACATACCGAAATTATCATTAAGTTATCAATTAAAATAATATTAAATTGGTAGTATACAATTAAGAGAGTTTTGAAATTATTGGGGAAAAAAAAACATTCAAAATTTATACAAAATGTAGAAAGCAAGGAAAACAGATATACAGAAGTTTTCTTCTGAGTTAAAAGCTCATCTGACAAGCATATATTTACACATAAATATCTGTATATATTCACATTCTAAATTATATATGAAATATCTGTAACTACATATGTGAAGCCTAGAAGTTTTATGAAATATAACATTAGGATTACCTATCTCCAGTACTTTCCTGACACAAAAACATATTTCTTAATCATATGTATCTCTTAAAATAAGATTTATTTATACAAAACTTTTACTCTTTCTTCAGTAACAAATCTGTCCCAAAATATAAACTTATTAAAACTAGTCTCCTCCCATTATTCTATTTAAGATTTTAAAAATATAAATTTTAGTTACAATACAAGAATTTTAAAACCATATCATAACAAATCTTTATGGAAAATAGTATAGATCAATTTTTAATATATCTTTGAATTAATCATGGATCATATTGGAAGGTGTCCCTGGCCATGACAAGGGCTTTTGAACTAGATGATTTTTAAGGGTTTGTTCAAAAACCAAATTTTATGTTTCTCTGAGTATTCTGCATTATTGAATTTGAATACTGGCTTCATTCTCTCATCTTTATGAACTCCTGTATTTGCTGTTCTTTTGTCAGTTATGAATATTATTATTACTGCATAAATAATGGCTAATATGTAAGTCTATGATGATACTTTTATTTTTGCCAATTTTTTGATTTTGATTGGTTTTATAGGTTCAGTGGTTTCTGTTAGAGATCAAAAGTCTTTGCCTTTTGTCAGCCAGATGGTTCAGTTTCCATGTTGAGTGGGAGGGCCACCTTCCAAAGGCCAGCTGGATTAAAAAAGAACAAGAAGCAAAGAGTAGGAAACCACATTTTCGATACAAAGCCTTCCGAAATATCAAGGCAACCACAAAAAGCAGGAGGTGAAGCGGTAGAATAGCAAAGACAATCAAATATGTAATATGAGTTTTGATATATAATATTTTTTTGGTAAGACACAAGGTGAGTATGACTCTATCACATGCACATGCCATCATCCTAACAGACTGCAAAGACTGTTTCCCCCAGTAATCACCGAACAATGCAGTAAGATAAAAGTTGTTTCATGATGCAAAATGGTTCCATTACTTAAGTGACTTTTCACAGTATAAAAATGGGTAATGGAAAATGTCTAATAGATCACTGATTCATTTTACTTCTGTTGAAGAATTGATCAATAATTTAGACATTCCTACCATGTACACTCAATTCGAATGTGTTTATGAGTTATCACTGATAATTTATTCCTTGAAGAAATAGAGCTTATCCTCAGTTTATTTTACCTAACATTTAGTTTTATCTAATTATTATTCTTATTTTTAATAATTTGCTTTCATTTCCCTCTACATCCATAATTTACTTTTCTCTTTTCTTTTGGTGTCAGAAGGCCATTTCCAACAGGGTTTTTTTTCTAAGCTGTGTTTTAATTATGAAATATTCACCTTCTTTTTTTTCCAGAATAAAATTTCTTGACTTCTAGAAAATCCTGATCAGGTCCAAAACTCCCCTGTTGAGACATTAATGCTGATTTCTACACTGCTCCATGTATAATCATATATTATTACAAGACTGCAATATGTCTGTAAAAGACAATAAAATTGGAAAGCTGCATTTTCATGATACAGAAGCAAATCATTAATCCATAATTTACTTTGGTGGTAAACATGCATGTAAGATATTTTGCTGTTGTTTGTTTATTTGTTTGTTTTGAATGTCATATAAAAATATGGGTACAATATATTTAAAAAGACATTTTAGATTTTCCCATCTATGGGGAGCAATTTCACTGTAGAAGGAAAAAACATTTTTAAATAGGAGCTAGTTCTCACTTCTAGTCCTAGAGGACTAGAGATAATGAACTTTAATGTTGTGACATTTTTATGTACTGAAAAAATACCTCTAATTCTAACAGATTTTTATAGTGCTTTTTGAGATTCCTTTTCTATGAAGCTCAAAGCATTGCTATAAAGGGAAACCATTTAGTATCATACACAAAAGTAAAAAAAATTCCAGATAAATCCCTGGGTATTCTAAAGTATTAGGTTTTATTTTTTTCCTAGTCGACATTATATGAAATATTGCACGCTGTAGGAATGTGAGTATTGTGTCTTTTTTTCTTTAGCTCTTGCATAGAGCTAGTTGTTGACTCTCCATTATCAGCTAAAATATGTCCTTTGAAAAGGGATTTTTCTCCTTCTCTTTTCTCTCTTCTCTTCTCCTTCTCACAGCATCCCCAAAATGGCTTTTCCAGAAAGCATCTTTGAATCCAAGCTAAGCAAGCAAAGGAAGAGAATGAGGAGCAGTCCTCCAAGCCAAACCCAGTGGAGCTTTTTGGGCTCTTTTTGCTGGTGAAGGGAGCAGGCTTGATGATGAATACTGAACACAAGCCATGGTTTTGTAATAGGCAGTCAGAGAAAGCCAAACCAAAATGCTTCTAACCTAACTCTCATAAAGAAAGACCCCATTTACAGACACTGTCTCATGCTGGAGGCTTCGTGGGGCTCCCACTGCTCTTCACTGACAAGCAAATGAGTGCAAGCAATCAGGCTATCAAGAGGTAACTAAAATTTAGGTGCATATTTTATTCAAGAATTAGGTAGTCTTTATCGTGCACTTTTAGACCTAATCACACTATCCTACTCTACACACAGTAGCAATTTTAGAAAGAAACATTCTTTCTTTCAAAATGAATTTAAGTAAAAAACAATTAAAATCACAATAAAATTGCTTACAAAAACCACAAAAATATTTCCATTAATAATATCACCTAAGATCTTTGGGTTAATTTAACTTGCATTGCCAAGAACTTTTTCTGAGGGTGAAATGGCACTTATCTCCTTGTCTTTTCTCCTCTTGCCCATATAAGATGAGTCTAACCCTGGCTTTGGCTGAGCAACAGCTCTGAGCAAAAATCTAAAGGACAGGCAGCAAGTTAATGTAAGTAATGCCTGCTATTGACACATAGCATCTGCATAACACATGTGAACAATGGAGCAGTTCAAAAGCCTGTTGACAACTCATGCTGAGTTCATTATCTAGCACAAAATAGGCAGGCAAGGATACAGGACTTTAGTTTGCAGAGAGAGGGAAAGTGGGAAGATTTTATTAATTTGTTTATGAAAGAACAAGTAGAGCAGTCGGAACAGATAAGTCAATTAGTCGCAGGGATTAAAATGTTCTTGCAATTAAATTTTAGGGGAATGAGAAGTCTTGTCATCAAATGCAGAAACCAGTCCATACCTGCATAGCAGTCTTTACATTGGTTATATTGAATAAATTTTGAGTATTTTAAACTAAATTAAATTTGTAAAAAAAAACAGTCTATAAGAATTTATACTGCCTATTACAAAAAATAAATAAGGCTATCTTTCAATGATTAGAATTGATATCTACTGAGGATTTCTTGACTAGAAAACTGTCCTTTGTGCCCTGAAATGTTTTGTATTTTTTTTTCTCCAGACAGTGAATAAAAGTTGCAGTGCAGCTCTTCAGAGCCTGTGAGAAAAAGTGACAGAAAAATGGGTAAGAAGCAGAGACAAAGGTGTTCCAGGAATGAAAAGGGAGAACATCACCCTAATCTTTCCTGAGGCTGGATCAACCATGTATTATGAACAGGAAAATTTATGCACACTCCCAGTAT
The DNA here is from genome assembly GCF_000277835.1 of Geospiza fortis. Lineage (NCBI taxonomy): Eukaryota > Metazoa > Chordata > Aves > Passeriformes > Thraupidae > Geospiza > Geospiza fortis. Next base: position 733,727 of record NW_005054342.1, on the reverse strand, counting down.
AAAGGGCTTACCTACTTGCGTTCTGCTTATTAGTATAATATTTTTCTAAAATGTACAAAACCCAGCCAGCAGCTGGTAAAAAAAAAAAAGGAAAAAAGTAAATTTACAATTTTTTTTATTATTTATAATATATAAATTAAATTAGAGGGTACTTCTAATTAGGGTCACAGATATTGTAAAGAATTTGCTATACCCTTAAATGTACTTTCTTATTTTTACTTACTCATATACTCTTCCTTCTGTCTTTTCTTCCCTTCCATCAGGAGCAATTTCCAAGTGAAATGTAAGGTAAGTCACATTTGCCCTGATTTAACAATAGCAATTTAAGTAAATGCACTCTAAGTAAATGTTGAAATTATATGAAAAAAAAGGTCATAGAAATAAACTTAAGGTACTCTGTGGCTTTTTACAGAATTTTCATATATAATATATTTTCTATTAAAAAATTAAATCTAACAATTAATTTGCAATACAGCCAGCTAACATACAATTAATGCATAGTAAAGTCCACAATATCACTGCTTCTAAGGAAGTAATATTACAATGCCAGGATAGCCAAAATGTCTTAGGAAACATTTCAGGTGTGAATCCTGAACCTTTCAAACTCAGCATCTCAACTGCTCATTTTGAAAATGTACAATTCAGTAGGCATTGGATTATGTCTTCAGACCACTTCTTTTAAGAAATGAGAATGTTGCATTAAAATGTCATTTAGGGAGAACTGGAAAGCCTCTCAACACTCCTAAACTTTTTTAACAAGTCCCAGTCTAGAAATATCATGTTCTGTGTAAATATGTCAGAAGGAAAGAAGGGGTCAGGGAGGAGGAATGACAGGAACTAAGAAAGAATGAAAGATAGGAAGGCAATTCAGGCATAAAAATTTATTTCTGCAATCAACACTGGAAGTATGGAATGAGATTTCTGGTTATAGACTCATTTCATTCAGATGAAAGACAGAAATACTTCATAGTTTCGTGCCATGCCAAAATGGGGTGTTGTCTAACTTTGAAAATCTTTCAACTTAATTGCTTGTATTTATAATAATGATTAATAATCTTTACAAATCCCATTTTAGTCCTAAGTATAGGCAGCTAAATAGATGACTGTTCATTCCCACAATAATACTTTGACTGTTTAGACTGAAACACAGTCTAAAATAGATGCTACATTGGGAAGAAAAAGGGAGAGGAGAAAAAGAAAAAGAAAAAGAAAAAGAAAAAGAAAAAGAAAAAGAAAAAGAAAAAGAAAAAGAAAAAGAAAAAGAAAAAGAAAAAGAAAAAGAAAAAGAAAAAGAAATCTGTTCTAATTTGAAATGAGTTCTATACGAAGAAGACTATGATGCAAAGTTTTCTAATATTTTTCCAAGATGCAGTTGTCTGCTAACTTCCACTTTTTTAACCTAAAGAAAATTAAGTCTGTAGGATTTCTAAAACATCTGTCCATAAAAAATTGAGTTTCAGAAACCAAATCACATACTAAGAAAAAGAAAAAGAAAAAGAAAAAGAAAAAGAAAAAGAAAAAGAAAAAGAAAAAGAAAAAGAAAAAGAAAAAGAAAAAGAAAAAGAAAAAGAAAAAGAAAAAGAAAAAGAAAAAGAAAAAGAAAAAGAAAAAGAAAAAGAAAAAGAAAAAGAAAAAGAAAAAGAAAAAGAAAAAGAAAAAGAAAAAGAAAAAGAAAAAGAAAAAGAAAAAGAAAAAGAAAAAGAAAAAGAAAAAGAAAAAGAAAAAGAAAAAGAAAAAGAAAAAGAAAAAGAAAAAGAAATCTGTTCTAATTTGAAATGAGTTCTATACGAAGAAGACTATGATGCAAAGTTTTCTAATATTTTTCCAAGATGCAGTTGTCTGCTAACTTCCACTTTTTTTAACCTAAAGAAAATTAAAAGTCTGTAGGATTTCTAAAACATCTGTCCATAAAAAATTGAGTTTCAGAAACCAAATCACATAATCCAAGCATAATTTCAAAGAAAGTGGAATGTGAAAAGAACACAAAATATTGAATTAGTAATATGGATGACTAGGAGACCCCCATCTTAAATATGGTGTTAATATAAGAAGTAACAAGACACCTATTTAATTGTGTGCACCTTTCACATGTAAAAACTCTGACACTAGAAGAATATTTGTAACATCTTTCCAATATGGACAGGTAAAAAAGTGTCTAAGAAATAGACCAAACAAAACCTGCAGTCAATTTTTCTCTTTTTGGGATAATGCTGGCTATGCATGTTGTAGAAATGCCACACAAATATTTCTAAATGCTACATATTATTAAGGGCTGCTGATTCCCAGAGACCATGGGCATGTAATATATTAAAAAGTAAACACTTTCCTGGCATAAGAATAAAAGTATAGTTTAAAAACAAACAAACAAACAAAACTCGACAGTGAGATAAAGTAGTTCTGTTGTCCACATCTCCTTCATGGTTTCTTTGCCCTTATCTTTCATTGAGTCTTCTGGGAGCTGATGTGGGATTTCAAGAAGGGTTTTAAGATTAAATTTCTTTCTGTGTTAATCTTTTAAGCTTTTCCCTTTGGAATCCTAACTTCAATGACAGACTGCTCATTCACAGTATCCAAACTCTATTTGTTTTAGTAATGAGGCACTAATGCAGCAGTATTGCTCCATTCTCAGCTGTCTAAAGATTGGTTTTATTTTCAGAGAGGCAGATCCATTTCCTAGAGGAACACCAAAGTACTATTTAGGTGAGAGACAGAAAGAGAGAGAGGGAGAGAGAGGGAGAGAGAGAGAGAGAGAGAGAAATGACTCTTTACAGCTCCATGACTGTGAACAAGTTATGCAGAATATTTTCACTGTGCTTAACAATCAACAGTAGACCACAGAGCAAAATAGTAAATACAGCACAACTGGAACTATCTTGTGATTTTTTTATACAGTATCTAAATTACAAATATTATGATGAATACAGCATGATCTTTCAAATAATAACTTCCATTTACAGTTCTGCAACTTTCTGTGGAAGAAGTATTAATCTTCAAATAGTACTTTATATGTTTTATTTTACCATGGCACTTAGCATTAAAGGTCATTTTCTTTCTTCAAATTATCTTAAAAATTAAGTGAAGTTTAGCACTGTACTATTTAAATACAAATTCTCTATCTGTGAATTTAATCCTGTTGTGAACTCTGCAGGGATGGTAGAGACTGTCCATATATTTTATAGGAAGAAGGATTTTGTTTGTGGATGATAATGAGCCCAAAATATATGGAGAACTAATCTGAAATAAGATATTTCATTAGGTTCCACATAGTAGCAGTCAATTTACTGTTATTATTTATCTTTTTTGTTTTTGTTTTTGTTTTTGTTTTCGTTTTTGTTTTGGTTTTTGGGGGGGTTTTTGTGGTTTCATCCCAGCCAGCAATCAAGATCCACACAGCTGCTCACTCATTCCCCCACCAGCATGATGAGGGAGAGTTTTGAAAGGGTAAAAGCTAGAAAACTCAAGGGTTGAGATAAGGACAGTTTAATATGAAAACAAAAGCCCCACACAAGCAAAGAAAAACTGGGAATGAATTCACTGCTTCCCATAGGCAGGCAAGAGTTCAGCCATCTCCAGCAGAGCAGGGTCCCATCACCTGTAATGGTGACTTGGGAAGACAAACACCATCACTCCAAACGCCCCCCCGCCTCCTTCTTGCCCCCACTTTATAAGCTGAGCACGATGTCACATGGTCAGGAATATCCTTTTGGTCAGGAATATCCTTTTGGTCAGTGGGGTCACCTCTCCTGGCTGTGACTCCTCCCAACCTCCCCTGCACCCCCAACTTCCTCGCCAGCACGGCAGTACAAGAAGCGGAAAAGGCCTTGTCTGTTTAAATCCTGCTCAGCAATAACAAAAACATCTCTATATTATCAACCCTGTGCTCAGCACAAATCCAAAACACACAATCCCACACCGGTCACTGTGAAGAAACTTACTCTACCCCAGCCAAAATCAGCATAGTTTGTTACTTCTTTTAAATAAAAATTCTGCTATCGAGATATCCATTCTATCAGTTTAAAAATAGCTATGATGTAGACCATTAAAATGAAATTCTACAGATGATGAAAAATTCTCTTTTATTTGTAATTTGTCTGAAATAATTTTTACTTTATTCTTAATCATGGCATACCCAGAGACTGATCCCCCCCCCAAAAAATAATTCTTTCTCTTCCCCTTGCCTTCTCTTCTCCCTTTCCTGAATGACAAGTAAAATGTCTGCTTTCTATTTTTGCAATGTAGTATCATGAATTCTTAAGTTGCAAAACTTTATTTTCTGGGGGCAATTTTCTTTAATTCATAAATGATTTTTACTCTGTTTCACTATCTTTGTACAAGATTTTTAAAAAGTCATAAAAGTTCCATCTGCTAAATGTTATACACAATAAAACAATGAATAAATATATATTTACAACTGCACATGTTAATTCTAGTCTGCAGTACCTATTTTTCAATGTGTCAGACTTTCTTCCTGACTCACAAAGTTTTCCATTTCTTGTCTTCACCTCCTTATCAAGGCAAACAAGAGATCAAAGACAACACATCCAGTTTTTATGACAAGACTTTTAAAATTTACTTCCTATTAAAAATATAATACTTTTTCCCTAATCTGTTAATACTGTGTGTGGAAATTGGAAGATATCATCTTCTGGAAAAAAAAAAGAATATTTTTTCTTCTTTGCCATCAGAGATTAATTCCACTGAACTAATGAGACTTTCCGAAGGATTCCTATTAAGTAAAGCTGATTTTAGGAGAACTGTTTATGAATATTTAGGAACCAAAACCATCACATAAAACCTTGGAAAGTGACTCTACACAAATATTGTCTGACAGTGACCTAATTAGAGTCATTTGCATACTAATGAGACTTTGAAAGAGATAAGCAATAGCATGCTTGTAATAGATAATTAATTTGTGTTTCAAAATAAGCTATGGTTATTTAACCACAATTCATATGACACATTGAATTAGAGGAGTTGAGCAAGTTATTTTATAACAATAAACAACTGTTACAGCTTTTCAGTTTTATTTAAACTCCCATTCAAGAAATTTCCTTCATGGCAAAAAGGTAATGTTGTTCATTAAGTTTTGGATTTTGAAGTTTGTTTTGAAAAAAAAAGAGCTAGGGGATGAAGTACTTCTGCATATCATAAAAGGAGCACAACCTGTGCCATATGTTGCCCCTCATTTAGTATGTATATCAGCACATCAGCAACTGCAGCTGGTGTATGTCTTGTTTTCCCTCCTAATCATTTTTCTCTAGTCACATATTGTTTTATTTGTGCAGGACACGACTATATGTCATAACATGCCTTACAATCCTGAAGTTTCATTGTAAGAGGAAATGAGTGGTTTAAGGCTGCATTATAAGCTTAGAAAAGACATTGAGTTGTGGCTCTTGACATATATTTACCAATGTGCTACCATTTTCAAAACACTGAATTTCACATCTTTTCCTGTAAGAATTTTGGTGAAGTCATAAGCCTCAGTTTTAGTTTATCTAAACTATATATAGTTGAAAATTAAAGTATGTAACTGCTCCTTCAGATTAGAAAATGATATTTCTCAGAGGTTTGACACATAAGGAAGAGCATAGACTTTTGAGAAAGCTATTAATATCTAATCAATATATTTGTCTGAAAATGTGTTTTACTGATACGTAAACCACATATTTAAGTCTTGGGTCAATCTTACTTCATTAAGGTGCAGAAAGGTGACCCTGTCTGTTTACAGCTCCTCTTTAAAGTCACTCTTCCTTTTGGGGCAGAATAAGACTAAGTGACTAATGTTTGCAGATTATAAAAAATTACTGAATGGCTACATAGAAATGTGTGGTGAGGGTCTGTAGTGACACAAAGTCCCCAGGCAGTGCGAAGGAGAGCTGCTTTATTGCAGAAACCTGGCCTTTTTAAGCAGTTAGCTGGTTTACATTACATAATTTTAAATCATAGCAAACATAATTCAACCAACCACCGTGCACCACGATGTGAACACGATGGTTATATAACTTGTTTTTCTACACCTAATTCAGCTGAATCACTTTCCTATAGTCCCTCTCTACTTAGACAAAGTAACAGGCCTGAGCCATGGTTTTACAAGGCCTCTCTTTTATAAAGCCTTACTTACCGATAACAGAAATGCAAAAACAAAAGTTAAAGATGTAAAAGTAATTCAGTCTGTCATTCCAGCCATAGAATTGCAACTAGAAATATAACTTTGTTGATTGGGCTGAGTCCCTGTAGACATCGTTGACAAGCGGTGTCCCCGGGGGTCGGTATTGAGACCAGTATTATTTCATATCTTCTTAATGACATAGATGAAGGGATCAAGTGCACTGTCAACATATTTGCAGATAAGACCAAGCTGAACGGTGCTGTTGACACACCTGAAGGAGGGGATGCAATCCAGAGAGACCTGGACAAGCTCAAGAATTGGGCTACACTGTAAAGGTTTCATAAAAATGATGCAAGTTTAAAATAATACTGAAATTGAAAAAGTCTGTGTGTTTAGTACAAACAGAGACATCTTTACACCCAAAGACAACATATGGGGTTAATTGTACTTGTATTTCCTGTTCTACAATTAAAAACTGCATAGCATTTTTCTTCATTCTTACCCAATTATGGAAATTTTCTCATTTCCTTTAGTAAAATTAACCCAACACTGAACTTTAAGTATGTATTCATAGGCTAATTTGGACCTAGTCTTTTTGTGAAGAGAATTTCTCTGATAAAATCTGGAAATTGGTAAGAGTAAAATTTAGTTGTAATAGTTACCTTTTTAAATGTCTGGTTTGCAAAAAACAAACAAACACAAAACCACTCCAACCCCCAACAATGAGATTAATATTTAAAAAAAAACCCTAAACAACAAAATCATGGGATACAGGGCAAACTTCTTTTGAAAATATTCTATTACAAACTCGAGACCTTGGTGAGGTACAAGGCCCTAGTGTTTGAAAGAGTTTCCTAGTGAATGAAGGAATAAACTTATAAACTTCCTTGTAAACAAAAGGAAAGTAAAGCTTAGTATAAATTTCTACTATTTTCAAGGAACATGGTGAAATATACTTGCCTGATATATGCCCAGAAGTATGAATAGGTCAGAAGAAAACTACCTCAAGCAAAGATGGAGTGTATCAATGTCTCTCACATTTTCATCTTTCATGAAGCAAATCACAAAGCAGAGAGTTCCAGCTAATTCACTGCAACTTAGTACAAAACTACAAAAGCTTTACAATGTCTTCCTCTTCAAAACCATCAATCTCCATTTCACGTAAAACTGAGATTTGCCTTTGGTTTATTTTCATAAAGTCAAGTCACTCCACAGTAAAACATTGCTGTTAACAATTACAATGCTTTTCGTAATGCTAAAAATATGCACTAAAGATATAATTGTGGGTGTGCAGTTCATATAATAAAAGGACTCTACAGAAAGATTTTCAGACATTTTATTTATCTTCATGGTAACTGAAAGGTCACCAACCAAGAATGACATTAACATGTATTTACAGCAACGAACTGTCTACCTTTGTAGACAAAAAGGACCTAGATGATTAATATCACATTTGAATGGGTCCACAGAAAGCAGAAGGGAGGCTGGCTAAAGAGCAGTAATATCTAATAACAGATTTTTTTCCATAAGTTTTCCATATGTAGGTCATTAGTTGGAGACTAATTTTGAAAAGAGTAACCAGGAGTTCTCCTATGTAGGAAAAACCATTCACTTGAGTAGGCATCTAAAGGTAGAGACAAAAAGTTTGCAGAGAGAATTTAGGATCTTTGTGGGATTTAGATACTTCTGGGGTTTTATCTGACATATGAGCCATACTTTTTAAAAATATGGTGTTGTCATGAGAGATTATTTAGTTCCTCAAAAATTCAATCAGAAAAATGAAGGATGAAGAAATTAAACTCAATATTAATAAATTAAAAGTTGTTGAAATAATGATATTCTTCAAAAAACTAAAGCGATCTTATTTGTTGAATCAGAATAAAAACAAAAGCACACTATTTAAAATGATAAAGTTTTCCATTTTTTCAGTGTTTGTTAGCATTGTTTTTTCTTGATAATGCAGAAATTTATAAATCAAATACAGTAATGCTGGTTTTTCTGCAAGCTTGGTAAAATGCTAAATTCTGGCATCAGTTTAAGAAATTTTCTTGATGAAAGCTACAGGAATCAGCCTTCATACATAAAGCTGGGGAGTACTTAGAAAATAAACAGGTAAAAGAGGTATAAGAAACATTGTAAAAATAGTTCCTTCTCTGATAGCTCTCCTGAGAAGTCCCATTAATGGATCTGTCAAGCAAGGCTAAACATTAAATTTTGCAATGAAGATCATTAACTTCCTGATTTTTGCATCAAAAAAAACATTGTATGAAGCAGCAATTTTAGTATGACTCATCATACAACTATAAAAGGTAAAATGTAGTTATTGGATGTCGCTTAGTCGAATCTGATCTGACTGAAAAACACATATTGTGGTTCAGAGTTATATCTTGAGGTAAGTCTTGTAGAAAGCTAAGCGCTGAAGCTTCTCTACAGATAAAATCCCTGCACAGCCTTGGGAGAGGTTGTACAGGTTGAAATCCTGTGTTTGGTTTTGGGCCCCTCACAAGAGAGACATTAAGGTGCTGAAATGAGTTCAGAGCAGGACAGTGAAGCTGGGGAAGGGTGTGCAACACAAGTTTTATGAGCAGCAACTGAGGGAGCTGGGTGCGTTCTGCCTGGAGAAAAAGAAGCTCAGGGGTGACCTTGTCACTCTTGACAGCCACAAAGGGGGGAGCAAGGATTCAGTCTCTTCTCCCAGTAACAAGCTACAGGATGAGAGGAAATTATCACAAGCTGAACTAGGAGAGTTTTAAATTCAATATCAGGAAAACTTTTCACACTGAAACAGTAACTGGACATTGCTGCAGATTGTCCAGGGAACTGGTTGAGTCACCATCCCTGGAAATGCTAGTACAACCTACGGATGTGACACTTGGGGATATGGTTTAGTGGCAAATGTGGCAGTGCAGGGTCTCCAGTTGTGAACTTGATGACCTCAGAAGTCTTTTCCAACCTTAACAACCCTATGATTCTATTTTTGTAAGTAAATATGACTTTGATTCTTGGTGAATCATAAGATGATCTCCATACTATTATGTCCTGAAATCTTTAGTGTTGTTTTGGTGTTTGATAGAAATTGTCAGGCCATTAGATCAAGCAGACCAATCTCATGTATGTTGTGGGTTACTTTATTGACTCATGTTAAAACTTGATTTTAGCAGGAACAGGTTTCAAACCAAAACTTTGCTCTCATTATGTTATGATGCCTGTTCTGGCAGATCAAAATATATATTGGCTTGGTAGCAAAATGTAGAGCCTGAGGTTTAGAACTAAATTTAGGAGATGTATGAAGCACGTGAGTGAGGACTTGAGCCTCAGTTTACTCTGTAGAAAAAAAAAAAAAAGCCAAAATAAAAAGCAGATCAGCTGTGGGAAAACAAGTGCTTGGTTCCTTGGCTGTAAGATCTATGAGGTTAGTTAGGCCTGGTGAAATGGTTTGGATAGAAATAGCAGACAAGAATTCTGCAAATATTGAGGAATATTTTGTGGCAAGACAGATCATCTACCTAATTGCAGGGCTAATTGAACTCTAACTGATTACTCGCTGTTCTCCTCTTCTGTACAATTGAGGCTGATAACTTAACCCTCACATTACTCTGTGAAGTACAGAAGAGGGGAGATTTGCTCAAGAAACTAAAATAATTACAGCGATTTAAGCAAGACTGCATCAGTTCAGAACAATTTTATAGATCTGGTCTCATGACTATTCTACTAGGCATGTAGACACCATTCCTCTACTAATATAAAAGTTAAGTAATCGTGCATAGTACTTTTCCTAGACTTTGTCAGAGTACTCAATAACTTGCTCAAATCTGTCAGTAGTTAGTTAGCAGAAGACATTAGTTTATAATGTCTCTATGACAGTAAATCTGTTTTTCTTAATATCTGAAAGCAATTCTTATTGCTATTTTTATCATTATTGCATTATCAAAAAACCACTCACAACAACAAAAACTAAAAGAGCCTTTCTTCCTAAAACTCCTGGTTTGTGACTCACCTTTCATTTCAAGTATTCAAGTATTCTTGAAATTTCATTTCAAGAATTCAAATTCAAATTTCAAGTATTCAAATTGTGGAAGATTTGTTCAGATGTACAAGCCAAAAAATATTTTTCTGTTCTTGGTCTATGTGTTACAAGCAAGTTTTCAGAGTGAATACTGAAAATTATAAAAACTTTCAATCAGACTAAAAAGAAGAGCTAATGTAGAAAATTCTCAAATTTATTTAGAAACAAAGATTCTAAGAAGTGTTGGGTGAACAAAAATTGTTTACGAAGTCCCTATATTTAGCTGATCTAAGAAACTCTAGTGCAGTTTCCTCAACCTTCTTCTGTGTCACACCCCAGACATTTAGGCTGATTGCTGAAAAAACAATAAGTGGTTTTGCACATTTAATAGACTTCTAGAAGGCTGTCTTTAGAGGAAAGCCAGAGATTCTGCTGATTTTCCCATTACATTTCTTTTCTTTATTATCCCCAGACACCTGGATGATCAGTCAGGTCTGATATGACAGCAGACACAGTAGGAAGTTATTGAAGAAGCAGATGCCTAAAACCACCAAGACAACAATGGTCCTTTTACACTCAGACTTGCATCAGATGTGAGTAAAGTTCTGTACCATCAAAGAAGAGACTTTGGATAATTGATATTTTTGGGGGCATGCAATATACAGCAGTTTCTCTCTATCCACAGTCCAAAAGAAATCAAAATAATCTTTTTCCCAGGCCACTTTCTCTACAACACTCAATCTTTCACTTTTCGACTTCCTGGCAGCAAAATTAAACCTTGTTTGTATTCTTACAGGTTCTGAGCTTACAGCACCAGCTAAGTTCAACTTAAACTTAAAACTTAGCTTTTGCTTGCCTGCTAATGACAAAATTTACAGGTAATGAGTCTAGTAGTGACAGAAATCCCTTCTAAAGCTAATTCAAAAGATCCGTAAATTTGATATTTTCAAGACAGAAATTACAATAAATTAAATAAGCTTATTGTCTCTTTTACAGTAAACTTTGGTGTTATTCTCATTTCAGATGCTTTTCCTTGTTTTTCTACCCTAAAATTCCACTAGTTCTGTGGTAATTACAAGTATACACTTCTACCTTTTTTTAATGGAAATTTTTATTGTCCACTTGCTTTCCTGAAATTTGGTTTCTTCTGCATGGTTAAGAACAGTTGCACTGGCCTAAGTCACTGTTACACAGTTTGTAGGAGTTCACTGTAAACATCTGGAGTCATAGTTTTTCCTCTGGGATCTCCTTTCCTCTTTGATTCTTAGTGCAATTGTCTAGGATTTCAGTTCTGGTTTTCCTTCAATTTATACTGCTAATGAAATACTTGCAAACTAACAAAGGGAGCAACAAACAAAAGTACAGAAAAGGTGGTTAGCAGTAGTCATTGTGTTTCCTCAGTTTCCCCATACGTGTCCATGTAAATTATTTTGAAATGTTCTGATGGAAAAAATTGTATGGCTTAGCATATTCTGGGCTTTTGTTGTTTATTTTTTTCCTCTCTCACCCACCCTTTCAAAATGACTCAATAAAATGGGAGTGTCTGGTATTGAGGTGGAGAATTAGAGGGACTCAATAAAGAAAATTGGTGGGGGATTCCAGTGAAATGAGAAATTTCTTTACTTGATGTCACTAAATCTACACTTATTTATTTGCCCCACCAAAAAACATTATTCTTTTAATAACATGCCTCATCTAACCTGGAACTTATAATATTAACTATAACTATTATAGCTATAATAATATAGCGAAAATGCTTCTTCATATGACAGCATAAATATAAAACCCTAATGCTCTGGAACTACAAGAAAAGATTAATAAAATATATAAGATAGCTAACCCATATAGAATTATATTATTTTATTACTATTTTTTTTTTAGTATTATGTCCAAGTAAAATGCATAAACTTCAGGTGCATCTTCTATTTCTAAAGTGCTATACACAACCACAAGTGTAGACAAATTTAAAAAAAACAAAACAAAACAAAACCAAACAAAGAAACAAACAAAAAAACCCAACCAAAACCAAAAACTAACAGAAAACCAGCCCACATCCATTACTTAGTTTCTTCAGCTTTTATACATTTACCAAAGCAGCACATAAACTTGGCTAAATCTGTGTCAGAATCAAAACTTCAGACTCTACTGTACTGCAAACTCTCAGATGATGAATCCTGATTCCTGACCTAAATCAGCCCTCAGACTTTCCAGTTGAGCTACCACTCGGTTTTATTAGCTCACATTTCACTTTTCATCCTGAGTGCAGATATAAGAGAGAAAAGTGATTCTGCTAACCAGATTCCCACATACCACGAGTTCTGTTATAGAAGATTCCTCATTTTTCAGCCTTAAGTTAAAAACCAATGTGTGTAACCTCCCTGACAGGTGAGAAAATACTGCGCCAATATTGAGGAATATTGTAAGGAGCTACTCTTTTCAGTGCACAACCAAACTCTGTGAAGGACTGCATTAAAAGTCACCTTGGCAATGTGTGATAGAAGCTGGAGCACATCACAAAAATGGCATTTTCTTAAAAAGAAAGGTCATCTGTTCTATTGACTCCAGGTAAAAATAGCAGAGTCTGCCAGCACTGCTCTTGTGCAGCTTTTTCATGTCCTCATAGCCCAGAGAAGCCAACTGCAGAATTCAAAATTGAAATTCTGAATTAATCCTATTTCCCAAACAGACATGCTGTTACTTTAAAATCTGTGGTTCTCCCCATTAACATTTCTCTTGTACAACACATGGCAGTAGGTTTTCTGGGCCACTGAACAAGTGTGTGATGTGACAACTGAGAGAAGAGCAAAGGTTGAGAACATGGGTGGCTCAGTTATCATAAATGTAAGTAAGCAGTACAAGCAAAGGCAAAAAAAATCTTTTCACTGCATAAAACAGCACTTGAAGGGAAATGTAAACACATCAGCACTTTATACCCTGTGCATTAGACAAAAAAAAAGCCCACAAAATTCTGCTGAGAAACTCAGAAAAGGGACATAATTAACCACCATTACATTCACTTAGGCTTTGTGAGCTGCAGACTTTGCCCTCTTTACTGACACAATTCTACATTGGTCAGGTACATACTAATCTTTTACAGAAAACTGCAATTAAATTAAGAATAGATCTCTTTACCACTTGAATAGTCACACTGTCTTTTTTAGTTGCTTTAACTGTTATGCTACTCTTTTCTGCCATTTCAGTTTATAATTTACACTGTGTCAGGTTTCTAGTGGCAATTTCATTGTAATACATAAAAGGGTGTAAACAGATTTTTAACAAGGTGTGAGCCTAACAGTCAATTCTGGCATGAGTCAATTGGGCTGATGTCAGTAGAATCAGAATTACAGTGGTATTACTGAAAGAAAAATTTCATCCAAATGAATTTTTAGACACACTGCCAATGAACAAAAAAGAGAATATAGAATCATAAAAGTTGGAAAAGACCTCAAGATCATCAAGTTCAACCTTTGACAGAACGGCAGCTTAAACTGAACCATCCAGTAAGTGCCACATACAGTTGTTTCTTAAACATTTCCAGGAATGGTGAGTCCACCATTTTTCTGGGCAGTCTGTTCCCATGTCCAACCTGAACCTTCTCTGAAACAGCTTGACCCCATGTCCTCCTGTCCTTGCCAGGGAGAAGAAGCCAAATCTTTGTTTAAATCTACTGTCTTTAAATGTCAATTTGACTATTAATTTGATCCAGAATTATTTTTTGCATAATGTATGAAAGTCTTAGAACCACTGTTTTTTAACTGTTTTATAAACTGAAAAGAACAAATTGAGCTCTTCATTAATCTCTTGGCAGCACTGGTTTTCCAGCACACAGGATGAATATGTCCACAGTGATCTGAAACCCTTTCAAATAAGCTGACTATACTGGAATACAGCTTCAGCTGGTACCTATGAAACTACAGGCCACTATAGCTATACCCCATCGTGTATTTGTAATGGCTAGAAACCATTGAAAACTTGCATTATGACCTCTCTCTTGCACACAATACAATTTAGTTTCTATATACTGAATTTGTGTGAGTGCATGTTTAACCTGGTTGAGTGTTTTTCTAAGGTAATTTTGAAAAATCAGCTGGGATTCCATTGGTGCCATTTCATGCGGAAGTCATCTTGCACAGTGAACTGTTCTTAAGTGTTTTCAGAGAATGCAGTCATTAAGCATTAGAGTTAGAATACAAGGCATCTTATGCAGTTACTTGAATGTAGATTTATATTAGTCAATTACACAAAGCCACTTGGCATGATCTTTTCCAAAACAAGAATCAGGAGACAGGTCAGCCCTTAAAAGACACTAATTGGCACAGGATGATTTTGCAGTCTAGCTAATAACCCAAGATATCATGTGATCATACACCCATGGAGAAAGGTTGAGAGACCTGTGTTTGACCTGCCATTTGTATATTGGATTATAAATGGATCTCAAGAAAATTACTTCCCTGCACTGAAAAACAAATTACAATATGCAAAATTGAATTTTTGATGGTTTTTTGCTACTTAAATTTCTTTGACATGTCTGGCCCAAAAATGATGTGTAGAAGCGGAGATAATAATGTCCACTCCTATGTACCCCATTTTGTCATAGATTCAATTTTGATTTTATTAACCATGGTTCAGAGTAATCTAATCTGAATGATGTTGCAGGTAACAGCAGGAAAAACAGATATAAACAGACATCACTTATTGTATTTGCTGCAATTGCTATTCTAAAAAAAATCCCCCTATTTACTTACCTGTTGTTTCTTGTATGTATCACTTGAACAGAAGTAGAACTTCCCTTCCCTTCCCTTCCCTTCCCTTCCCTTCCCTTCCCTTCCCTTCCCTTCCCTTCCCTTGCAAAAGTATTACACTATCCTTCCGTCCTGTATAGACAAATTTGTATCTTGGCCCTTCCCTTCCCTTCCCTTCCCTTCCCTCTCCCTCTCCCTTTCCCTTTCCCTTTCCCTTTCCCGGAAAACCATGCTACTGTGATTCATCTTTCCTCCAGAAACTTTTTACATATTGGGAAACAATTTGTATAGTATTTTTAATTCTGAAAAAAATTGCTTTTAGGAACAATTATAGGAATAAATCTACAAAAAGGAATATATCAAAAAGAAATATTGTATCACTAGGATGATGTTTAGTTATTCAAGGTCACACTGAGTTCCCTGCTTTAGATTATAATATTAATAAAAATATCTGTGAAATATTATTGCCATTTTTCAGTTGCACCTCGGGTCTTAAAAAAATCCAAAAATTCCTCTTATTTTTCAGCAAAGTAATCAACTTTATTCTTTTGATTTACTATTATTCTTAGGTTTTTAATCTATTTTAATGCTACGTGTTAGTTTCTCTTCTGGGAGAAAGTACACACCCAAAATATTTTGTTTTAGTTTCTGTTTTGATCATTATTGGTACTTTGTTGGGTAGAAAACTTGATAGACTATGTAATAAATTAATGAATTCCCATTTTTTCTTTTTAAAGATGACAAATTGTTGGCTTAAAGAGGTAGAGTCAACCAATAGCTACTGAAACCAGATGTGCATACCACGTGATTACAGCAAGAATGTTATAGGCAGTACAGAGACCATGGAGCACTACATTAATCATTATCACACCTCTATCTGCAGGTGGTCAAGGTTACTATAAACTTTTAAAGAGATTTCAAAGAAGAACTGAAGAATAAAGAAATGTTTTTCCACACATGATGGAAAATGTAATGGTGAAAAATTCAACAAGCATGCACTTAAGCAGGTCAGCTGATGGGAGACCGTTGCGAATTAATGTGATTGTTGCAAATGTGAAATAATCAGTAGAGCTGGCAAATTTTAACTTTTTTTTCCTACTTCTTGCCTTTTTTTTTTCCTTGTGGAACAAAACTATCTACCTTTTCATAAACCCTTTTTTTTTCTTGTCTTTAAATCAGCCCCTAGGCATTTGTGTTACTGATGGAGCAAATTTCCAGATCCCCAGGCTTCTGCCACAACTAGGTCTTTTACTCTGATCTTCAAATTGTTTTGTCTAAGCCCAACTAGAATCTAGACTCCTCTGGGCGAGAACTCTGTACAAAACACACAGTTGAGACTCAGGAGATACTAGCCTCTTTTGTAAAATAACTCTTATAGCCCAAATATATAAAATATTAACAGTTCAGATATGAGCTATTATGTCCATCAAAATACTGAAAAAGTGGAATTTAGCAACACAGGAAAAATCCTGGTGGAATTTTTTTAGATTAAAAAAAACCACACAAAGAAACAAACAAAAACCCCCTCAAAATTAAAATCTTAATTTTGGAAAAAAAAGGTAAAAGGAATTGAGAGGTCATTAGTTTCCATCTTATTGTTTTCCTATGCCAAGATTTTTGCCTTCCCTGACAAAGATCTTGCTAATTCATTCCTAATTATACTATTTGTTTTAAATTCCATATCTATCAATATTAATAACCAGTTGATGATTTTTGGCTCCTGCCCCAGAATCTTTTATTCTTTCCTATCCCCTGGTCCAAAATCTCACCTGCTGTCCTGTTTCTCATTATTACAAGTCCTTTTCCTGACTATGTGAAGAATTGGACAACTTACTTCCCATTTGAAATCTTTTGGACCTGGTCAGGGAAATTCAGTTATACAGTGTGAATCCTGAGCCCACACATTGCAGCTAAGATTTCATCTGCTCAGATTTGTCAGGTGAGATTTCAGGAGCCTAAACAGAGGCGGATCATTCCATCAGAGACATCCAAGTATCTGAGACATCTGCACCAGACTGACAGATGATGTAAAACCTTGAGGGAAGTTTTGCTGAAGTTTTGCCTAGACTAACAGCTGGAAGTCACAGAATATCCTGGAGCTCCTAAGGTGATACTATACAACCTGCTCTACCTATGCATGCATGCTCACAAGGTGGGAACCAAACATGATTCTGATATTAAAGGCAACAAGAGGCAAAGTTACATTAAAAATGTGTTTATGAATGTCTTTTTTATAAATTGACGGTAAGGAGTACAACTGTGTGAGATAGATTTGTCTACATTAGTCTAAGGAAATTAGAAATAAGCATCAGTATGTTATAATCTCTTTAAAGCAAAGGACGCTGAAATTTTTTATTTTAATTTTTGAAAACTTAAATTAGTCAATCAATCTTTATCTTGCTGTGCAATTTTTCATCAATTTACTTATTTTTCAAAAGTCTCCAGTTTTATTTCAGCCAGGAGACTGTTACTTTCTCACATCTTTTACTAAACTGAAGCCCAAAATATTTTTGCACTCATTTTACTCTAAACACAGGAGTCCAAATGATATTACTTGTACAAGTGCATAAACACATGTAAACATCTTTCTAGAACCAGAATATAGTTTACAGGTTATGAACTGACAGGTAAAGGAAAAAATACTTCTGCAGAACAATGATTTGATGATTTATTTCCTTTTTACATTAGATACTTAGATATGTCCATGAAAATACAGATTTTCTTTGCTGTTAAATAAACATTTTCTAATCTTTAACTAACAGCTTTTGTCTGTTGTGGTCTGGAAATGGCTGAAATTTTGCTCTAGAATAATAAATGTACAGTAAAGCATAATTTAGTTAGAAATACAAAATAGTTTCAGTGATTTTTAAAGAAGAATCAAATATATTATGTCAACTTATGCTGGTAACAATATTATAAGAAGAGAACTCTGGTGGAATTTTAGTCTTGTTTTGGCAAAAGATTAATTATCAACCTTAAGAATCCTTTAGCATCCTTGGCATCCAACCTTGATGTATTTCAGTTACCGTTTGGACATCCCAAACCCAATTGTTTTAGACATGAGTTAAATTAACAAACTATTTTGTCAGCATGTTTGCTCCACAATGATAGCAATATGGCCAAGTGAAAACAGAAATTTATCTGTGCAAAGTGGAGTGACCAACATACGATGTTTCTGGCAAAAGCATAAGTCAAAGTTAGCAGTACTCAGTCTCCTCCAGGAAGATCATTTTTTTACACCCAAATCAATTTAGACTTGAGTCTGCTTCTGTACCATGGTGAATTGACAGTAATTATTCTGAAGTCAGGTGTAAAAATAATATGTAAAAGAGATAATGACTCAAAGTATATGATACATTTAAATTACTTAATTATCTTGAGGTCAGATTATGCTTAATTTTCTAGGGTGAGCAGTAATAGAAGGGCAAGAGATAAGTCTTCTTTTTCAGGCTTAACTTCTCTTAATACTACCCATTGGAGCAGTTAGAAATCTCAACCTATATGGTGATGCACAGCTGTATGGCATTAGACTAATCAAGCTGCAAATGAGCACAGAACAATTATCTAGTTCCTCGTTCTTGACCTAGGGTCAGAACAATTAAAACCATCTAAGGAGATCTAGTAAGTTTATGCAAAATGAATGCCACATTCAAGAAAGGCACATCTCATGCTTGGTTGTCTCCCTACTTGCTACTGATCACACCCTACATGCATAGAAATTGATTTCTCAAGTACAAATTAAGCTTATTTGTTTTTAATGGTTTTTTTTTGGTTTTTGGTTGGTTTGGCTTTGGAGGTTTTTGGGGTTGTGCTGGGTCTTTTTTCTTTTTTGGTTGGTTGGTTGGTTGGGTTTTCTTTTTGTGATGAGGGTTTATTAAATAAGTAGTTTATCTCTAATCTATATGCATTTTCCATAGGTTTCTCTCACTTGAACTACTATCTGACTTGTATCATAAACTTCGTAGTACTAAATTTGCTGAAAGCATTTTGTATCACCTGCAAATTAGATGTGTTTTAAATCTCAGCAACTGCTGTGCATTAGCAATGTTTTCACATTTTAGTAAAAGTCAGCAAAAATATCTGCTGTCTTGTTCTGTTACTGTGGTAACGAATTCTTAGTACTATAATCAAACTAGAGAAATAAAGAATTTTCAAAGAGGAAAAACAGCTTTGACTCCAGAAACATCATGTTTCAAAGCAGCAAAGCCCTTATTGGCAATTTCAATTTTTTTTGAATGCATATCATCTGGCAATTTTTAATACTGTAATCTAACAACAATTTCTTTCTAGTTTACATATGTATAGAAACTGCTTTCTTCTTTTGTGACTGACCAATAACTCCCCAAAAATGCATGAAGGGAGAAATAGGCAAATATGCTTATTGTAGTTTAGGAATGGACATACATAAATCATAGAATCACAGAATTCACTCATTTGGAAAAGAGCTTTGAGACCATTGAGTTCAATTTATGACCTAATATCATTTTATCAACTAAACCATGGCACTGAGTGCCATGTCCAGTCTTTTTTTAACCACATCCAGGGACAGTAATTTCACCACCTACCTGGGCAGCCCATTCCAATGGCCAATCACTATTTCTGTGAAGAATTGGTTCCCTGATGTTCAGCCTAAACTACTCCTGGCATAGATTAAGACCGTGTCCTCTTGTCCTGTCACTGGTTGCTGGGGAAGTCCATGAGCCCTCCATGGAATACTCCCACAAGTGCTGAAAGAGCTGACAGATGTTATTGCCAGGGCATTTTCAGTAATCTTTGTAACTTTCAGTAATCCTGGCAACAAGAGGAAGCGCTCAAAGACTGGAGGAAAGTAACTCATATTTTAAGGGAGGGCAAGAACAAAGCCCCAGGGAATCACATGTCAATCAGTCTCACCTGGTGATGGAGAGAGTTGGGACTGCTTAGCCTAGAGAAGAGAAGGCTCAAAGGGGTCTTAACTAATGTACATAAATTACTGAAAGGAAGTTGCAGAGAGGACAGAGCAAATTCTTTTCACTGATGTCCAGTAAGAGGACATGAGACAATGGACACAAACTGATACACAGGAGCTTTGTCCTGAACATCAGGAAACATTTTTGTAAGGGTGAATAAGCACTGGCACAAGTTGCCTGGAGAAGTTATGAGTTCTCCATCCTTAGAGATATTCAGGAGCTCCCTGGGCATGGTCCTGGACATCTGCCTCTAGGTGTCTATACTCAAGCAGGGGCTCAGACCAGATGACCTCCAGAGGACCCTTCCAATTTCAAACATTCTGTGAATCATGTGTTGAGATTGAATTGTATATTGCAATTACTGCATTTTATAAAGTGTAACTTAAATTTATACTGTATTCTTTGCATATTTGGTATCACTCTGCTAAATCAAAGATCTCATGAAATACAAAATATCTTAAATTAAGTGCATTTCATATTAAATTTTATTCTCTTCCTGTATGGAATATATAAAATAACCTCAGTGAATAGTATTAGAATTTGATATCTTGTCACAAACATCACTAACAATACTTTGTGCAAGCAGAGACCATTAATTTTACTGTAAATATGAGGTACACAAAGAGTTAATTCCATATGGAAGAATTAAATCACAGATTATTTGAAACAAAAGATTTGTTCATAATGGATTTTATCATCCTATGCTGGGTCTGATATGTACTTTAATCATCAAGATTATATTTCCTCTATTGTACTTCAATACTAAGAGAGGGTCTTTGAAGAAGAAACTCTAGAATTTTTGCTCTTTTGATCACATTTGATTTTTTTAAATGAAAGACAGCTTGACTGGTCTATGTTTTCATTTCCTATCTAAACTCTCAAAAATACTGAAACAATTGTAGACTTATAATAACTAATTTCAACTTCTGAATGGGTAATAATTTCAGAAATCAACTCCCTTTTATCTCCTATTTTATGTTTTTACTAGAAGCCTAGTGTCACCCACAATTCTTGCTAGGGTGGCTTTAACTGGGGAAAACTGATAGTGGTATGATCATTTTTCTTCTTTAATTTACCTCAAATTTTCCAACATCATTAGCTTTAAAATATATGTGGCATATATATTTTAAAGAGAAATGGAATTTTTGTCAAAACCTATCCTACTGTTTAGCTTCCAACAACCACAGGGAGGATCATCCACCAGGAGTAAGCTAGGGTCTTTCAATGTCCAACCCATAAAATATTTTAGTTTTTCCTTTCTTTTGATGCAGCATATTACCTCTTTTTTTTCCCCTTCTTCTTTTTTTGTTTTCCTCAGAGCAATAACAGCACATTTTTCATTTCTTTTTTCCATGCAATGATATGGCATTTAATATATCCAGTTAATTTTTATTGATGAATACCTAGTTAAGGTAAATCTATTTTTCAAAGGAAGGTATGGGCATAAACATTGAAAACTATTTCATTAAGTCAGTGACCTTTATAAAATGAATTCCTGTTGATAAAACTGGATACCACCTAAAGGCAGAAAGAAGTGAAATAGAATTTATATGTGTATTGGTTTTCAAGATTGATATCCAGGAAGAAAACTAGAGGGACAGCTGATATCAAAAGCATAAGGAAATATCTACAACAGTTATTCTAGCTCTGAGCACTGCAAAATATACATTTATACTTGATTTTAATTTGAAATAATAGCAAGTTCCCAGTATCTGGTTGATTTTAATTTAAAACCTAGTAATACCGGAGTTTAACGCTGTAATTTTATCTAAAAACATTTGCATTTATGCAAGCATGAAACTAATGCACTTTCAAAACTCTTTCTTTCAACATAAGAGAACATGTATATTAAAGTAAACCACAGAAAGCAGCAAACATGTTAAATATTTTCTCCTTTTACTCCATAATCAAATAGTTTCATTGCCCAAGGAATCTGCAGATACTAAGCAGGCTTCTAGCAGTTGTCCTCCAGATTATCATCAGAGCCTCCAGGGAAAATAATCATGTCAGTAATGACAACTTTTAAGGTAAACAGTGTTTCTATTAAATCAAAACATCAGCATTTGGGTAGACTAGAATCTCATTTATTTACATCAATTAAATATGCACCTTAGGACATGCTGGGTCACAGTTGAGTAATATATTACATTTTCTAGTGTTTTTGGAAAGAATGAATAAAGTCAGTGGAAAGGCTTGGACTCAATAAAGAAAAACAAATTTTGGAGTTGTGCAGGTCTTTATTTAGAAGGAGCTTGTGATATGAGCTGACAGTTGCTTTGTTTAGACAAGTGTCATAACTTTAGTTCTCTGACCAAATTTGCTGAAATCAAATAGGACAATATTTCTGCACACACACTAGGTAAATGATAACAGGATAACAGTTTCAGACTGATTTGGAGTGAAATTCTAAAGTAAATAATCTTCTTCTGAAAGGAATGGCATCATTTGACTTAATCTAAACTTCTGTCAAAGATAAGCTGCAAACAGGAGGACTGAAAACCAGTCACCAAATCTCTGGGTTTCCTCTTAAACTATAATTTTATTCTCTAGCCCTTTCTTGTGGTCCAAATCCTATTTATTCTCATACAGGGTTTGCATGGCCAGGTTTGGTAGCTAGGGGCTACAGAGGTGGTTTTGTGAGAAGCTGTCAGAAATTTCCTCCATATCCAGCAGAGCCATGTCTAGTGTCAGCCAGCTCCAATTCAGATGTGCTGCTGGTCAAGACTGGGTCAATCAAAAAATGTTGCAATTCCTCTGTGATGACATATTTAAGGAAAAAAAAAAAAAGCTATTTTGAAGACCTATTTCTGGCCAGAGAAGAGAGGATAAGAATGTGAGATGACCAGCTCTGCAGACACCAAGGTCAGTGGAGAAGGAGAGGGAGGAGGTGCTCCAGGTGCCTGAGCTGAGGTTCCTTGACAGTACATGGTGAAGACCATGGTGAAGAAGTTTCTTCCCCTGCAGCCCTCAGGGATGCAGAAATCCACCTGCAGCCTCTGGAGGAGACCCAAACCGGAGCAGGTGGTTGCCTGAGAAAAGGCTGTGAACCCATGGGAAATCTACAGAGGAGCAAGGTTCTGGCAGCGACATGTGATCTGTGGAGACAGGAATTCACACTGGAGCAGGTTTCCTGGTAGATCTTCCAACCCTGTGCGGGACCACACAGGAGCAGCCTGTTTTTGAAGGAGTCCACTGCATGGAAACCTGTCCCATGTTGGAGCTGGGGAAGGACTCCTCTCCCCAAGCAATGGCAGAAACATGTGATGAACTGACCATAACCCCCCTTCCCCATCTCCTGCACCACTGAGGGCTAGGAGGTAGAGCTGGGAAAGAGGGAAGGGTAGGAGTAAGGTGTTTTTGAAGGCTTATTTTACTTCTTATTAGCCTATAATTTTTTTAGTGATATATTCAATTAATATCTCTAATTTGAGTTGGTTTTGCCTGTGGTAGTATTTGGTGAATGATCTCTCTCTGTCCTTACTTCAACTCACAAACCCTCCATAATATATTCTTTTCTTTGTCCAGCTGTGGAGTAGAATGATAGAGAGGCTTTGCTGGGTGTCTGGCATCCAGCCACAGTCAATCCCACAGTTCTCAAAATCGTACTACTGATTTCTTAGGCATTAAATGACCTATGCTGTAATACCTAATGCAATCTGTCTTCTCTTTCCTTTTTCTATAGACAGTGTTTATTGCTATTCACTGGAGTCCAAACCTGACTCCCAGTGTATAATTTTTCCTTGTTACAAATCAGTGTCTTCCTGAAACAGATTATAAATAAAGCATTATGGAAAGGGCAGAGACTGAGAAAAGGATTTTAGGAGTAGGAACAGAACAAAATGAAATGAAATGACAAGCTATCTCAATATAAGATTTGTTTGGGAATTTTTTGGAAAAAATGGTATAAATTTAGAGGACAGAATTAAGCTTGCTGTCTTTCACTGGTAAGAAAGTATGGCGCAAAAGTTAGTAGCGATTCTTCCCCAATGCTTCAAATAATTCAAAGTCGTCCAATGCTATCAATGTCCTCAAGTGGAGTTTTTCCACCAATGAATGATTTTTTTTCCTATGCCAGCACTGTCTGCTATTTGGCAAAGTAATTTTCCTTCCTGCTTCTTTATGCGGAGGATGTATTTGTAGAGAGTAGCTGTATTCTGTCTCAGGCACCACTTGGCGTTTCTAACCAAGCCACACTCTCTCATGACTCATTTATTCTGCGTGTTACTGTATGCATCAGAGAACAAAGATGTGTATCAAAAGGCTTACTTTGGAATAGGGAGTGCCGAGAATTTTTGTACTATGCCAGATTAAGAAGCAGGATTGATCAGCTCTGGCAGTCTGCTATGCTCCCAAGGATGCCTAGATTATCCATGCAGATCTATGATGCTGATCTGGGCAACAAAACACCAGAACTTCATTTCTGTTCTACCTTGAATAACATGATACTTTAACTTAAGACTTTTCCATTCTTATTTTTTATAATTCCCCTATTATTGGAAGTACTTTATCTGCAGACTTTGAATCAACACACCTGGTTCACAACTGTTCTGCTATTAACAGTCAATGCAGATTTTTTTCCTCTAAGCTGATTAGAATGCAGTTTCTAGAAGGCATAATTGCTAAAAGTCATTTACATCACTTAAATCTGGGTTTATTTTAAAATTTGAAAACATTTTGTAATTTTTTTATTTTGATTATATTATTTATATATATCATATCAAATGTATATGACATCGTATATATATGATAAAACAACATGAAATTATTTTAAAACTTGAAAACAAAAAAAATTGAAACCAATTTATGAAAACATGATCATAAATAAACCACAATATTTGTCCCACATTCCCCTGATCAACAGGGTGTATTTATAACCTATTTTTGAACGTGATTGTATTTACACCGCAGAAAAAAAACCAAAACAGAAACAAATAATAGTTATTCTCCATAATTTTCCACTGCTTTCTGTTTAGTTTAAGATGCACATTTTTGTTTCTTTTCTTTTAATATTTATTACATCTGTTTACAAAATCATAAAGTTATGTTTCCCAAGCAGCAAAATCTCAGCAATATTTTAGCATAAAAAGTTGTCCTTTTTTCAAGAAAGTCTTATGTTTTTTTTCCCTGAATAGGAAGACCTCAATCAAATATGTTGGCTATTCATCCACAAGACTGGAAAAAATAAGTAAGACAAAAAATAAAGGAGCAAAGATTAAAGATGGCTTCATCTACATTCTTAGTTTTTCCTCTGCTTTCTTATGCTGTTTTTAAATCTTTCATGTCAAAGATAGCAGCCAAAATAATCTTTTCTTCTACTAGTTCAAAAATCTTCTCTTTCTCTGGAGGGTATTCTGCTCCAATCCACAGCACTACAGTTATGTTGCTTGTGCTGCCCCCAAAACCTTGACTATTTGGTGTTTGTTTTTATCTTTCTTGTGTACTCAGGTTTAAGTGTTCTTCTTACATTGTCAAGCTGGTCACCACTGCCTCTTTTTCCAATTCTACAGATTGCTTTCCCTCTCTTTGAGTGCTTTCCCTTAATGGCTATGTGGGCATAGTCTTTCCTCAAACCTTTGTACATGAACATCCTAAAAGCTCCACATATGTACTTTCATCTCTAGCAACTGCATGGCAGATAATTAAACTTTAATGAAAAAGAAATCGAGCCATCAAAGTGTTTATATATCTTGCTTAATGCTAGAAGGCAACCACTGGAATGGTAAATTCTTGGAACAGGCTTAAAGAGGAATTGCCCACGTTTGTTTGCTTTTACTCTAATCTGATTCAAGAGAGATCAAAAAACTACAGTGTCGCATATGCTAGACCAAACATTTCTCTGAAATATCCGCCCAGAAGTTATCATAAGATAAAGAAAACAAATTTACTTTCCTGTGTCTTCCAAAAGGGACCACCTGAAAGTAGCACCTGTTAGGTCATTCTGGTCAATAAACAAGATGTGCTTTTAAAAATATTCCTTTGCAGAAAGTTGAAAAAAAAAAAACAAAAACGAGCAGCAGTGTCAGCTCAGTGATCCCAGATGCTTCCTCTTGTCTCTGTGAGTTGAAGATCCTGGTTAGACTACATTTGTGCTCCACTGCACTCATCAGAGTCAGTCCTGCCCCAAAAAGTTGAGCTAGTGACTTGCAACATAATAAGAACATAAAGAGCACTTCTGGCATCATGGAACACTGATGTAAAGATTGAGGTTCTAACATCTCAATAGTTTACCATATTTTAGTTTTTATCTCCAATAATCTCTTATAATTTTTCTTGTTATTAAATTAACAAAAAAGAATATTTTCCAAAATTATTTTCTTTAATGAACCTTAGTCCTTAGTCCTCTACAGCCAGACTGTATTTATACAGGCCTTTATTTCCTTCCTACATGGTGTCTGTCTGAGACTCTTGCCAACATTCTGCCTACAGAGATTCCTCCACATTATGTCTCTAAATCAAGCAAGTCTTAATCTGGCAGAAAAAGCACAGAGTATGGCTCTTGAGCTTGAACTGAGCCTTAAAATCAAATTTGTCTATACCAACCCAGAAACAGCTGTGCAAGAAACTGGTTTAAACAAGCCTACTGCTGTAACTGCTTTATCCTACATTGCATCCTCCATCTGCAGTGTAAATCCACTCTCCCTACAGATGGTACTGTAAAATCTTTGTCCCTAAAATTATATAAGCAAGAAAATATGTCCAAGTCTTTATCATCTAGACAGAAGCATCATACCTGTAAAAGCTTTCTTCAATAGATCATATGAGAATACTGAAGGACAATTTAGACCAATAAAACTTGATGAAAGTACAAATGTCTTCTCCTAGCAAGTTCTGCTTGAAAACACCATATTTGTTATGCAAATCTTTAAGGTGTGTGATTATTTGCAAATAGTTAGGACAAAAATAGTGTCTTTATTCTTCCATGAAAATTTAAGATGAAACAAATGTGAAATTATAAAATTTACTCAGTTTGATGCCTAAAGAGTTTTAGTTTTTTATATATTTTTCATATATTTGCAGCTTTTTAGACTGTTAATACATAGTTACAATTTGTAGTACTTTCCCTCCCTTTTCCTATATTTTAACAAACCCTTACTCATCAGTTCTTGAAACTTTGTTTAGTCTTGCCTTTAGTCTAGCAAGGAAACTTTGTTTTGCAGTATACATTGTAAATACAATAAAGTACAAGGCTAAGAGGTCAGAGGGGAGGGCTCCAATGGGGCAGAAATCGGGAAAATTACCTAACCAACTGCTCATCTAATTGGACAATATTTGATACATATACTAATTAACTAACTTTTTAAAAATTGTAGAAATATGGTATATCACTTGTGCATATCACCATATTGTACACCTCAAAGGCTATTAAAGATTTGCTTTTATATTATGATTTTAACACTATTTGGAAAAATTTTGTGTTTTAATCTAGGCAACAAGCTAACTTAGTTTCTCAAATCACTTTTTTCAAGCTTTTAAAAATTTCCTTTCCTTCTGAATCTATAAAAACATATTATTTTCATTTTCTATTGAATTGGAAAATTTTTAAAAAATCTTACAAATATATGTAGATTCTTTTGTCTATCCTTTTAGATTTCCTGGAAATTAGTCATAAGAGTTAATTAAAATAAATCATTGCCTCAATACTTCAGAATAATAGAATAGCTCTAGAAATCTGAAATTGAGCTCTAGTCAGGCCATATTCATCTCTTCTAAAGTCTTTTTACCATAAAAAAAAAAAAAAACACAAAACTCAAAACAAACCAAATAAACAAAACACCAAACAAACAAACAAACAAACAAACTCAGAAATAAAAACCACCACTCAACCAAAGAAAAAAAACCCATGTATTGATTTTTAAAATTCCTGATATCTTCCACAGATGAAAGCTAGAATTCCAGAATGTAGCAAATCACTATTGTTGCATTACATATTTGAAATATCATGGCTTAAAAGGCTTTTAATAAACAGCAGCTACTACTGCTGGCAACTTAAAAAATATTCCTCAGATATTTCTAAAGTCAATTAATTTTTTTTTTAACCTCACCGTTCAGTGTGCCAATTCAGGAAAACCTTGTAAGTAAAACAAATAAATAAACAAGATGAATTAACTAATCCTAGGCTGCAACAAAAGGAGCAGAACTAGCAGTTCAAGGGAGGGGATTCTGCCCTTCAGCTCTGTTCTTGTGAGATCCCACCTGGGACCCTGCATTCAGCAAAAAATCCTCATCACAGAAAGGACATGGACCTGTTGGACACTGTCTGGAGCAGGGCTACAGTAATGACCAGGGCAATGAAACACTTCTCCCATGAAGGCAGGTTGAGACAGTTGGGGTTGCTCATACTGGAGAAGAGTTTCAGGGAGATTTTATAGCAGCCTTCCAGCATTTGAAATGGTTCTATAAGAAAGTAGAATTATTCCCCCTCATCTATAGTTGTGATTGAAGATCTTGAAGATTCATTGTAGAGATTCCTTCTAGTACCTAAAGGGAGTCTTCAAGAAAGATAGAGTCAAACTTTTTGGCAGGACCTGTTGCAACATAGCAGGTTGTAATGACTTTAAACTAAAAGAGAGTCAGTTTAGATTAGTTGTAAGGAAGACAATTTTTTTGCAGTGAGGGTGGTGAAACACTGGAACAGGTTGCCCAGAGAAGTGGTAGATTCACAATCCTTGGAAACTTTCAAAGTCACATTGGGTGAAGTTCTGCACAACCTGGCCTAGTGGAAGATGTCCCTGCTCTAGAGACTAGATGGCCTTTAAAGGTCCCCTTCTACTCCAACCTTTCTACAATTCTATGTGCTCATTAGATAGATGTGTATGTGTCTCTATGGTATAATTAAAACTTAGGATAATATGTGATTAGGTATTTTCCCCAAAATATATTCAGATAATGACCTGGCTTGTATAGGAACTTGTAACAATTTTTATAGGATTTATTTTATGGCATCTCAAGCACTTGTATTCAGTTTAAGGAAAGAAATACTAATTAGTTTTATTTGATGTATTTCTTTGTGTTTTTCAAAAAGATTTATTTACAGTTTCCTATTCTAGCCTCAACTGTTTGACGCTTTCAATATTGCATGACAAGGAGTTGATCAATTACATTTTTAATTTAACAAAATTGATACAGAATCTTCTGTTGTTTCACATTTTGTGAAATATTTTTCAGAACAAAAAATATTAAGACAAATACTCTTTTATTTATTGCTATTTATCAAGGAAGTGTAATGCAATTGAATGTGACATTGTGAAAATTTTAAACCTCTGTCAAAGAGATATTAAAAAAATGGTGACCTAGTAAAGAAGAAGAGGAAGGCAAGTGAATACAAGCTCATAGTTGCAAAATCAGATGTATCACACAATCTTTGAAAATTTAAGACAAAAATCAGAAGATATGTCTTTAGAGTGTAATACTAATTTTTTCATTCCCTTTCCATAGTCTAATTTTTATCAGCAAGACAGTTGATAGTAGATTTTCAGTATAAACAATCTTATCAAACAATACAAATGAATTTTAATCATACTGTGAGCAATAATAGTCACTGTTAAGTAATAACTTTTAAAACATTCAGAAAACAATACAGATGGCTCATGTTATATCTCTATTCAAAAGCCTAAAAATTTGATTTCATTAGCCATTAGAAGGTACTCCAGACTTTCATCTGCCATTTCATTCCATGGGAATTTCCTTGGCATGCTTTGCATTTTATTTCCTGCAGGACACAGAGACCTACAGCATCTAAAACTTAGTTAATACATTCACAGCAGGTCCACAGCAGTGCTTCCACATTGTGGTCCATCCTATGGGAAAACCCCAAGACCATCCCTAATGTATACATACAATTAGGGAGTTTTTCTGGCCAGAAGTAAAGATCATCTCAGCTGCTACAAAGGTCCCAGCACTGTGTATTGGGGATTCTTTTTGGTTTTTTGTTTGGTTGTTTGGTTGGGTTTTTTGGAGTTGTTTTTGTTTTTCTTTTTTTTTGTTTGTTTGTTTGATTAATTGGGTATTGTTGCTTTTACTTTGTTTGAGGTATTTTTTCTGTTTCAGTTTTAACTTTACTAGCATTTCCTGAATCAAATCAGTCCACTTTAAATAGCTTAGCTCACGAGTTACTCATAATTAAATAGAGCTTTACACATCACTGCAATATAATGAACTCAGAATAGGAGGTACTTTACACCCTATTTCGTCCTGCCTTACACATAGAAAGCCATGTTATGAAGAAAAAATTTTGAGCTTAAGCCTGTCTTCCAGAATAGACGCTGGTATTACACTGTGTATTTGGCATTTACAGAAACTAGGAATATTAAAAAGCATTCCTTGTGCTTCAGAAATATTCACTGAACTCTAACAATACTGCCAGCCAGAAAGCTCACATTCTCAGGGATACTGGGGTTGGAAAATGTGCCCAGTGCATCATTTTAAGGCGCCAATACCTTTCAAGTCTAGAGCACCCAAGGAGACTGGGAACTTAACAGCAACACCAAGATCCCATTAGGGTTAGAGTTGGGGTTCAGCTAGCCACAGAGCCTACTGCTGCAGGAACACTGGCTCTAGAAAAGGCACGCCACGAGAATCACAGCAAGGGCACCAAATTGCTGCATCCATATTTTTCCATTCTAGGGCACTCACTGTAATGGGGATCTCACCTGAGTGTCATAATCCCATTGTGGTTAGAATTATTTAGGGTTCAGAGGGTCATTGAGCCTATACCTCCGGAGACAGTAAGGCTGGAATACACATGCAGAAAAGTAGTGAAAGGACACCAAAACTGCTGCATCTACACCTTTCTAATCTGGAACACTTCTGGTGGTAGGGAACTCAGGACAGAACCTAGACTTATTTATGTTTAGGGTTATGGTTTTGACAGCAATAAATTCCACAATCCCAGGAATACTGGGGGTGGAAAATGTATGCCCAGTGTGTCATTTCATGGCACTAACATTGCTGTCTTCGCACCTTTCAAATCCACAGACACTGGGAGCTCAACAGTATGTCGTTAGGGTTAGGTGGGGGTTCAGGTAGCCGCAGAGCCTACAGCTCCTGGGATACTACAACCAGAAAAGACATGCCAAAAGGATATCTACAGGGCTGACTCAACACTTATCTGATCTGGGCCACCCAAGGTGATGGGGACCTCAGGTGTAGCACTGAGATTCTACTCTATTTAGGGTTAGGGTTCAGAGAACCAGCAAACCTGCAGCTTTTTCTGCTCCAAGTCCATCCAGCCACCTCAAACTGTTGTCCTTGGCTTCTGTATCGCACTATGGTATTCCAGTGTAATTCCACCTATTTCACACTTCTTGATATTTACATATACAAGGGACTCCCTCCTCATTTCTGTACATACCTGGAAATCTCATAATCACATTCATATAGGTCTTGTCCACTCAGTTTTGACACCCCACCATAGCCCTCTTGTCAGCATAAGTGACTAAATTAAACCATATTCCTAAGTATCATACTCTCAACTGACTTAATGAATATCTAGACATTCATCCATTCCTAATCTACCAAATTAAATAATTAGGACATGATGAATTGAAAGTAGCCCAATCAATGAAGTCAAAAAAGAAAGGACACTATCTTTTTAATGTCTTAAACTGCCGAGAGCAGGAAAATCTCTGTTGTGAAATGTGGCTGCTGTCTGTTTACTAATTCAGATGCCTGGTTTTGGGTGAAGCAACCACCAGAAGGCATGCAAAAGCAATTATTGGCCTGTTGGCCAAAGTCACCTGAAATTAAACTTGAATAGGGTTAATAACATGCTTTTATCACAGATCTAAAAGGCAAATGTTATTACCAGTACCTCACTGCACAATTTATTTGAGAGTGAAAAAGTTTCCTGCTGCTCAAACTTCTTGTGCTGTCTTGACTGGCAAGTGTATGTCTACATATGTAAATTGGATCAAAACACAAGGAAAGGATAACTGGAGACTCCCATCAGCCCGCTGCAATTGTAAATGAAAAAAGGACAGAGATTTAATCTAAATGGGTTGCCAGAATATGGAAGTCATATGCTACCACATACCACAGCCAAACAAAGCACAGCATCTCTGGGGTAATCTAGCAAAGATTTGAGCCTCAGTAATTTTGTACATACAGTGTTTTGACTTACAGGGATAGTCCTTGCCTAATCCTCTTTTCCTGTGTGTTAATTCTAAAGCCCACCTTA
>NW_005054342.1:686633-701723 GCF_000277835.1 Geospiza fortis | reverse complement strand
ATCTCAAGATCAATCCATCTGTCCTCCATGCTGATCAGTGTAAAGACAGGAGGTATCAGAGTGAAGAGAAAAGTGGCCTGAAAAGAGGTCCCATGTGGTTTATCTCTCAGTCTTTTTGAGACGTGTATTAATTCTTCAGTTGGAAACTGGAGAAGGATTAATTTAATAGAACTAGTGTCTCATAGTACCTGTTCTGTCTCTCATATCACCAATTTCCAATGTTGCTGTTGATGACCCTGACATCAGACTCCTCTGCAGCTATGTGATTCAACAGAGTCAGTAAAAACCTGAAACTGTAATTATTGGACTGGTGCTTCTTATGAAATATCTAAACAATGCAAAATTGAGTAATTGTCTGTCTTCAAAATGTAAAGACCCAATTGAATAAAAATATTCTGTTCTTATAATATTTATCTGATCCTCTTTAACTTAGCAGCTCAGTGGTGATCTTTTTGGTTTTTATACTCACATACTGAAACTCACAAATGTTTACCATTTCAGATTTCTAAGGCAAAATAGACTAACAGTTTTCATCGAGCTAATCAGAACTTTAAACCATCCCTAGCCAATTTAATAGTAAGAACCAAAACTTCACATTAAATGTAAACATTAATCAATTTTATGGTAATAAAGTTTTACCAGTAAATTGGCACTTAAGGTTTTTATTTCATTTACTCTGTCTGTGATTATATTGTGTATATGCAGACTGTGGAGATATCAAGTAAACTTATGAATTCCTAATCATATGAATAAAAGTCTCTGCATTAGTATAATGTTGGGATTCAAAGCCAACCACAAAATGTCTCATTCTGCTCTCTAAAGATCTTGAAACTCCACTTCCCCTGTAATGTAATTACAGAAAATCACACGTACTCAGAAGAAAGCAAATACTAAGATCCAGACTCCAAAAGGCACTTTAGTATCTGACTTCAAGTAAATTAAGCCGGTATTAGGTATTTGCATACATTTGTGGATTTAGGACTAAACTGCTTTCAATTTTATTCTGCCAATGAAATGAGCATGAACAATGAGTTCTCAACCCTGTATCATAATCACAGCTATTGTCGCAAGAAAAAATTTCTGCCTGAAAATAGATGCTGAATTTTTCCAACGGGATTAGTCTTGAGGAGAGAGAAAAAAAGATCAAGATCAGAAGGCAACTATTGAACCATCTGATGAAATTGGCAAGAGGGTGAGAAGGGAGAGGGACAGGATGAAAGTGCCACCACTTTGTTATTCTCGGCACCCAGAGGAAACCTGTTGCAGTTGGCTGCAGCAAATATGCCTTGGCCCACCCGGGTTTGCTACCTCCCCTTCCTACTCAGAAACCTGCCAGGCACCGCAGGAGAGCTGCTGAGGGAAAAACAACAAGAGGCAGTGGTTTTGCAGCATGGCTGAAAAGATACAACTGCTTCCACAAGAGTCAAGGCTTTCCTGGGGAAGAAGGATGTGCTACTGCTTGTACAGCTAGGCTGCCACTGCTGGAAATAAAGGAGTATCTGTTCTCACTGAAAGTCATGCTCTACCCTGGGCAAGGGACCCAGTCCCTCAACCCAGCCCCTCCATCCCTCAGAAGCATTACAAACTGCCGCAGGAAGAATAAATGGAAATGGTGTTACTATCCAAACATATATTTGTGATGAACTCAGAATGAATTTTCAGTTAGAAAGAGACAGAAAGCGATGCAAGACAAAAGTTAACAAGCCATATTTCCATTAGCACAATACAGCACAGACTTGAAAGTTCTGACTGTGCTAGTCAAACATTTTCTGTACAGTGGTCAACTGAAAACAAGATGGTGTCATTGTGCTGCACCTCCATTTAGAGCTCACAGCTTTAAAGAGATTTTACATCTGCGATCCCACCTGCCTACCTACATTGGTAATTTGGTGCATTTTTCACTAAAATGATCTTCCCTAATAAATGAAAAAGATGTTAAATTTCAACTTGGCAGCTTGGGGTTCTAAAGACATCGACTATCACATATCCCTTTTGTTCCATGCTGACCTGGTGAATTACCTGGAAATCTCATTTTTTCAAACACTTAAACCACAAGGAAAAAATCTATCCTCATCATCAATAAAGGGAGCTAATGGTGACAAATTAGTCAATGTGGCAAGTACAAGACTCTTTCAGAGAATCGTTCTATTTTATGCTTATTTCTAGCACAAAGCTATTACGTGCCAATATAAAACTCCATTGAAGACTGTTGTAAAAACACCCTCATCATAATGTGACAGCTCATCATAATGTAACAACTTCAGTGCCTTAGATATCCCGTTTCTAAAGATTCTGTTGTTGTATTGGTCCCTCCATGAACTTTGAAAATATGAGTAACAATTATCAGCATTTCATATTATTAACCTTGAGGGTGTCCCATAAATCAAAATCAAAAAAACAAATTAAAAAAACCCCAGACACCTACCTTTAGCTTGACTTTTAGAAGTGCAACTTATGAGTGTTCTTCCATTCATTAAAAGAAACAAGTAAAAAAATAAGCCCCTCCAACTTTCTGAAGTTCTGAATTCAGTGTTCTATCCTATTAGTGTGGAAATGTGCTAACTCTGTAATTCACCATTGCTGCTTATTTACAGTGATCTCATTAATTCAAGCAAATTTATGCATTGTCATTTTCAGGTTTCTTCCCTCAAACAGACATGTTTTGCAGAACTTTGATATTTTAGCCTCAGGCCATATGCAGTATGTCATTGACAATAAAATTCTATCTACTCATTTTGACAGGTAAGGCAGTATTCACACAGTACTATGGAGGAAAAAGAGTTAATGTTATTGTTGAAAAATAAAAATTCAGGATGTTTAACTGTAGCAAGTTTAATATGTCACATAACCATTTGACAACCACTACAAACCTGAGCAGATATAGTTTCAAACATTTCTAGTCATTTACAGTTATTCACATTAATAATAGATTACACGTAGTTAACCTTTTATAATAAAACTCCTCCTCATTGGAATCTATTATGCCAGATAATTACAAGCAATTATATTCTTGTTTATAAAGACTTAAAAATATTTACTCTTGCTATTATTTAAAATCAGATATGTATCTCAAAGCAAATTAACATATATATCAGTTTAGTGATGTTTGTCAACCATACAGTGATGTTGGATTTATTCATATTAAAGTTGGCTTTTATTATTGTCAACACTTACTTTAGGACATACCTTCTCCAGTAATTCTACTACATAATATTTCTTTTTTAATGAAGCTGAGCATTTGTTGCTGTGATCTTGTCCATCTCCAAGTCTTAATAATGTTTCTATAGAAACATTCAAGGTTGTACTAAATAACTATATAAATTGTTCACAAAGTCTATAATCCACATTGTTGTTATGCAAACATCAGGGAGAATATTTCTTAAAGCTTGTCAAGAGTACAGTAAAATATTCAACCACAAACAGAAGACTTAAAATATAAAAACTTGAAGAAAAACTAATAGTTTTAAATATTATGAACTTCTGTAGACAGAGAATTAGATGAATTATTATTTGTTATTTCTTTAATTATCTGAGATCTTAGATTCAGCTGATTTAAAACAAATTTAAAAATCAAATCTGAATTTTCTTTGCAAACATTTTCAGGGAGAGAGATTTTTTTATCCTAGTGAGAGCTGTCATGGATATGGATACATTAATACTATAAAACTCCTGAGAATACACACAATGGCCTCCTGCTAATAAGTGTAGCACAGTTGCATTTGTTTTGAAGTTCTTTTGTGTTAATTATTATAACATTATGAAACTGAGCCCAGGGAATGATTATTCAGGCATTTTTATCACTGACAGCTGGATGCTGACATGGATTATTTTATACCGCCCAACTGTATTTCAACAAACTAAGCTACAACTGTGTCCACTGTGCTTCAATATCTTTATAAAAGAGTTGTCCTTTTTCATTACCTTTTTTTTATGTTGCCCAGCCACAAGTATTACCATATTCTTAAGGAAGCTCCAACATAAATAAGACAATGAAGCTGCAAAAATTTTGATCAAACTAACTTTCATTGTATGCACCAAGTATAGAAAAAGTTAACTTACATTCGTTGTATGCATCAGGTATAGAAAAACAGTTAGCTTGCGCATCATTATCCATCTGTAAAACATGCATTAATTTGCACTCCACGTTTTCATACCCTGAAATGACAACAAACATTAAAAGCAAATCTTACTGACTTGATCCTGTAAATATTTATGTGCTTAAATAAGGAGAATGGAGTTAAAAGTCATTATAAGGTATATTGCTCAGATCATCACACTTCTTATTCTGAAGTGGTGGAATTTAGTTTTCTAAAGATCTTTTATGACTTTTTTGAAAGCATAATTTTCACTAAAACTTTTACCACCGGAGAAGAGGCTGTATTTTCTATACTACAACAGAAGAACAGACTTCATTGCAGATCAAATATCCACAAATTTACGCGGTTCTTCATCTTTGAATTTAACATAACCTTGCTTGTATTCGTTAAGGTCGCTCAACTTTCACAGTATTATTTTTCATTTTCCTTTCTTGAAAAGATTCAAAAAAAAGCAAGTCATTATATTTTTCTGCTGGTAGATTGTGATACATTGAGTGTAATCCAGAATTATATCAACTAGAACATTCTTTTGTGAAGAAATCTTAGAGGTGACTACCATATTATTTGGCAAAAAAAAGAAAGAGCTCTGTTGTTTCAGCTCACAGATTGCCATCAAACATTACTTTATGGCTTGCTTCTGACAGACCAGGAGATTACTAACCTATGTAAAACCAAGAAAATTATGAACCTTGGGACCACTCACCAGTTTCCATGAATATATACACTAGATTCATACGTGGTAAAGAAATTGAGTATTCTGCTGGCTTCCCAGGTGACCAGAGACATCTCCACAACTGAAGTAGAATTGTTCTGACTCACTGAGAACCCAGCAAAGGCATTGTCACCTATGGACTTCTGGATCCTCCGCCAGAATCTGCCTAACTTCTCCTTCTAGTGGAGCTTTGATGAATGGCAATAGAAGAATAAAGAATGGTGAAAGAGAAAGTGTGGAGGGATAGAATGTAAGAAAATAAAGATAGTGCAGAATGTAGTCTCACACCCGAGGAGTTGCAGCTGTACTAATCATCAAAGATTAGGAACAGGCCTGCTCTTAATAGGCCATAGCTGCATCCAATAAGAAGACGAGTGCTACAAAAGAGTGGGTTAGCTGGGTGAGGGGAGATTTGGAGTTTGTTGTCTGTGCTGTGAAGAAGAAGGAGAAGTCAGAGTCCTGACTGCTGTGAGGAGATACCCATGAGAAACCACTAAGATATGGAAGATTTACAATAAGATGACAACAAGAAAGCAGTCCAATGCTTAAGTTTGGCAGCAAGCAGCATGAACATGCTACAAAAAGGTTTAACATCCAGAAGACCTAGCTGTACCTTAATTCTGTTTTAACACAACCACTTTGTTCAGACAAACTGAGCATGGCAACCTAGCTGAGTGAGATAGATTTGAGAGATATTTAAGATCAGCTTTCTCAGAGAAACACACCTGTATTCTCTCCTAGAAATCCTCCATACCTACATGGATGTCTAAGCCTTGTTGAACTCTAATCGTTTAGACAATCCCTTCAAAATCCAATCGTTTTCTTCTTTTAAGACAATGTTAAAAGTTGTGATATTATTAATTATGTTGTTGCACCTAAAGCTGGACTGTAACACATCTACTGAATTCTAATAAATAAAATATATTAATGAAGCAAACAATAAACCCTCACCAAATCCACAACTTTTAAACAGTTAACACTTGTTCTTGGTTTTTTTTAATTATAAAGCATAACTATACCATATTCATTACTGTATTGAGACTAAAACTTTGATTAGTAAGTCTTTTGCGCCAAAATTACATTTCTACCATTGTATCATACAGCCCTCAGTTGGGAGAAGTTAGCAAAAAAAGAAGTTAGCAATATGAACTGGAATAGTCTGATAGTCTTTAACACAGCTTCACAGCCTGAAGATGCATAAGTGTTTTTTCTGTCTGTAAAGAATTCTCTAAATGTTTCTAATTTCCAATGGAAACTCTGATAAGTTATCATCACAAAATTATGTACATTATCAATATTGTTACTTAGATGTAAATAATAAAATGGTTTCAATGCTTAATGAGAAATAAGATATGAAAAACAAAATTCTACTGCAAAGCAAGACCTTCTTCTGAATTAATCATTTGTTGCTGTCACACATAAGTGTAAAATCTGAACATAGTCATGAGGTACCGCCTTCAACACTAGCACAAATTTATGAGACACCATACTCATAACAAGTGCCACAAGTGAAGTGCCAGAAAATTCATGTTTCCAAAATGTCAATCTAAATCGTAAAATGTAGAGAGGAGGGAAAAGAACATTCATGTGCATGTATGATCAGTAAATAAGACAGATGATAATGCAGAGAAATGCCATTTCATGAGTTTTAATAATTATTCCTGTATGTTTTCTTTGTAAGTTATCTTTTGGTTTTGTTTGGTTGTGATGTTAGTTAGAAAATAAAAAGAATAATTCCAAAGGCAATATTTTCAAAATTGTAAATGCATTTGTATTTGCTAGAAAAATAGAATTATCTTCTTTTCCATTCCCTTGCCCTTTGTAACTTTATTTTGTCAGCAAAAGCCTCCCATAAAACTTCATTTAAATTACAATTATTTTCATTCTCATTTCATCTGTAATTCTCAGTGCAACCTCAAAATGGTTGTGAGATTGACTATGCTATATAGCATTTCTTATTGTTTGACATTCTCCAAAGAATTTCCATGTGTAAATGGTCATAACAGAAACAGCAGCCTTTTTTATATATATAATTTTTCTTTTTAGGCTCCGGAATTATTCAAAAGATTACCTTAAATCATTATATTTATGATAGAAAATTTTATTTGGCGATTATATGAAGGATCCATCAGTGAGCTGTTGCTGTTTTGCATCTCTCTGACACAGTGAAGCAGCTGTAAATTCTCTGCACTAGTTGGATTTGCAGTTGCTTTTTGCTGCCATCATGACACAAAGCAGCAAGACCGTCCTGGTGAATCTGGTCTGTAGCTGATATCCCTTAGATTAGTTATATATCTTTACACAACACTGCTCAGGACTTAGGAAATTTGGTTTACATACCATACGACATAATGAGAAGAACAGGACAGACAGACCGACAGGCTGGCTGGCTAACTTTGCTAAGGAGTGATACAGATGCAGTTCAAAGCCTTTAGACCAGTCATTCCTCACGGATTTCTCAAGGATTTATTTACTGTATCTACAGCATTGTAGAGAGATATGGTTTCTCATTGCCATGCTAAACCCTTGACTTCCAGTGCTTTAGAGCAGTAAAGAAAACTTGACTAAATTAACAGCATGTTCTACTTTTTTTCTGTGAGTAATGCTGTTTGTTTTTGTTTTTTTCTTTTACAACCAGAACTGTTCTTTTGCTATGTGGATCAGATGACATCTTAGTTTTATTTATTCCATCTGTTAAAAATGATAGCTTCCTCTCAGTAAATCTAATCTGAGTACTCACATTTTCATCTATGTTGCTGTGCTTGTTGAATTCAAAAGTATCAGCTTGCCCTAAGCATTTCAGAGCTCAGGAAAGGAAGGTGACCTGGTTCAGGCATTCACAGAATTATTCCAAACCCACCAATCCTCTTTGATTGCTTCCAGCCATACCTTGAGTCCTGCTTGAAGCACTTCTGGGCTCTGTCAGGAAGAAGCAGTTATCCTTGTATGTCTCCAGAGCAAGCTGTACTACCTTCTCTAAGACAGAAGAGCAAGAGATTTCCATGGTATGTGGGTCAAGCAACCCAGTGTAAAAGTCTGTCCATTTCTTTTCCTCAGAATTAATCAGAAGTCTTTTTAGTGGTGCTAGGCAAAATAAGAGATAACACCTATTTTAGTTCTTTAACTGCTTTTTTTCTTGTACTTAAAACAATCTTTCAGAAATATCAACATGATGAGTCTTATTCTGGCCTACTAAATATAGAAATTAAGTATTCCAGACAAAACTTTTATAGGTATACAAATACAACTATTATATCAGATTTATTTTATTTTTTAAGGAGTGGAGGACTGCTCTGTTCTTTTAAAGTGGAAAGATCCATTCCCATGGTAGGTATGAGTATCTGGGCAACCACTGTATTTAGCATATTGAAGATAAAAGATGGCCTTTGTTTGTTATGGATTGATTATTATGCTAATTAATAATCAGGGAAGATGGGGATAATGGTCTTGTTTAGAGGCACTATATACTGTTTTCATGTGAAAGCTAACCAATGATGTAAAGTCAGGGTTCTACGACTGGAAAATTAATTTTTTAAAGTCTGTATAGGTTTTTCTATATGTAATCAACCAAATTCTGCATATAGATCGATGTAGATAGACATGGAAAACTTCTACATAGAAGCACATTAATTTTCAAGAAAAAGTACCCCTAAACCCCCCCCCTTTTTTTTTTTTTTTTTTGAGGACCTATTCTCATGTTTTGACTCTCTTAGGGATTAGTTCTTCCAATTTCACA
The DNA here is from genome assembly GCF_000277835.1 of Geospiza fortis. Lineage (NCBI taxonomy): Eukaryota > Metazoa > Chordata > Aves > Passeriformes > Thraupidae > Geospiza > Geospiza fortis. The sequence goes on along the minus strand of NW_005054342.1, from coordinate 693,178 downwards.
AAAAGCCACTTCCAGACTACTTATTAACTTGAAAGCTTAGCCTGGGTTAATTTATTTTGTTCTGTCAGCATTGTAACATTTAACAAAATTCACTGAGTTACTTCCTTTTCTCGTTAGGGGTTTTAATTTTACTGGTGGGGTCTTTATGTGGGGCAAAGGGGGAATTGAGATGGAGGGATATGTGACCAATGATTAAGAAAAATCACCGTAGTAGGAACAATCAGGATTTTAGTTCAGTTCTGTGAGATCTCTGGGTAAGAGTATTGCTATCAGCAGTATTTCTCACATATATTATGTCCTCGTGTTTCCAAGGTCAGCATCAGTAATAATTCAAATCTGTAATAATTCTATCCTCTGGGAAGAGAATGCACATCTATTCCACTGATGAAATTCTGACCTTTCTAAATCACAGAAAATGCTTATGTCTGAGCCAGTCATACAAGTTTTCCTTAACAGTCAGGGAACAAAGGACATCCTTAGAGGATAGTCCATCAGAACTAATTTGGAGAAGAACTTCGCACACCCTTGATTGTTTTTTTCTTATTTTCCTTCTTATCTCTGTAATATAAATTTATAGCACTGAGAATACCTATTTTGGGTATATACATCGAAATCTAGATAGATAAATCCTTCCCCTTGGTCTCTATCTGCTGATGAGCTTACGCAGGTTGCTTTATTCACAAGGTTCTTCCTGATAAGAAAAGTTCAGTGAAAAATAAGAAAGTATCAGTCCTGTGGCTCTGAAAGCACAATCTGAAGACAAAAGTGGGCATGTAAGAGTCTAACCCAGTTACCAGCAGTAGAGACCAGAAGGCTACTTGGTCCCACAGAAGAGCTGGTCTAGAATAAGGTCTGTACACAAACCCTGCAGTGTGAAGAGTAATACTTAAAGAGCTACACATATACCATAAGCACCTTCAAAATTTCTAACACAACCTGTTCAGCTGCTAGTAGTAATTAACCCTGATCACCTCCCACAGGATAAAAACATTGCTACTTGACAAATTAAAATACGACCCTTTGCTGCATCTCCAAAGAGGCGCATCCTGTTGGGGTTAATTGAAGTTATGAAAAATGGCAGGTTAACTGCTTTGCACTGTCAGAAGAAGGCTTTGGCAGAAAAAAAATTAAGTCTGAAACACAATCCTGCTTTTCAAACAATATATTTCATACCTCTCATACCTTGCTTTGCCTGTCAGTGGAGTTCTTGACAAGAACTCAGGACAGCAGTTTTGATGTGACTGGACTTGTTAGAAGAAAATGTTGTTAGTTTACTGAAAATGGTATTTTTATAGAAAAATTTGACATTGAAGGCAAATTGAAAATTAAGATTTTGCAAAATAAACTGAGATGTTTTCATTGCTAATGACCACACATATTAAAAAAAAAAACAAAATAAAATTGCAGTTTGATAATTACAAGTTCAGGCAGTTAACTTAGATGCTGCATTTAGCGGACCTCAATGAAAACTGCCCAGCCTGCACTTTTGTTGAGAACCAAAAATAATTATGTGTTCTGCAACAGTTACCATGTAATTACATGAAACTAGAGAATGTATTTGACATTTATGTTCCATAATTTAAAAGCATTGACAATAACACTAGTGACTGAATAAAACAATCCCTCATAGCTGTAGAAACCTGTTCTAACATGTAGCAGTTTAGAAAGATAATACTGTAGGAAAGAAGAAGACACAGCTTTCCTCTGTCTCTCTATGTGTTTTTTGTTTTGTTTTGTTTTTTTTAAGAGGGTACTAGCTCTTAAAAATATATTTCTTTTCCTCTTTAAAAAGTAGAAAATTCCATGAAACAAAAGCAGGACAGAGAGACTTCCTCCTGACTGGACATGTTACATGTGAAGCAAAATACAGATTATCGTTGAAGCAAGACGGTTGGCAAGTGTCTTTTGAGCAGCATGTGGCTCTTAAGCAGTTGCAGTGCCTCCCCATGCTGAGAGCACCATGTGTCCTGCAGGATGGCTGCTGAAAAATCTCAGCCTCCAGCTGTGGGAGGAAGCAAGTCGGCCAACTCTGCAGAGGTCGGGGTTGCCCCATCACCCCAGGCTGTAAATGCCTGCTTGTCCAGAGGCACCTCACATTGCTCTGAGGACATTTTGAGTACAGAAACCAGGCCTCATCACTTGAGCTTTCCCTTGGCATCTCTTCCAAACTGAATGCTGTATATCTGGGGATTGTCAGCCTAATGACCATAAGAAAATCTGAAATACATTGGAATTATAAAATAAAACTGCTCTTGTATGATTTTGCGTCATACTAATGAGAATAATTACTTTTCTAATTACGTCTGAAAGTAGCAAGAGTGCTAACATTGCACCACAGAGCTCTTTCTATACTGTTAAGACAGTTTTCTTTGAAAACAGACTAAGGGACTTATTTTCCTAATTTCTCAAGTTAGTCAGAAAGCAGCTGCTCATGCTTGCAACGCAAACAACTCTGAGAAAATATAATGGATATTTTCCTCTGATGTTTTATAAGTAAATTTAAATGCACTAATTCCTGAAAACTTTTGCTTAGGTTTCTAGTAAATGACTAGTACTGCTGTAATTAAAAAAACAATTTGGTTTCATGGAGCAAGACTGTTTGTCTGTGACTTCTAAAAAGAATGAATACATTAAATATTTTATGAGGCTTTTAAATGCTTGATGATAGAGATTCAACATGGTCTATTCTCATGCTGGATGGCCAGGAACAAGAGGCCTCTTTTATTGTTCCCTGTAAAACCAATGAAATGGAACCAATTGAAATATTGTGCACAGAGTCACAGGCAGAGGATAATAGCACTTTTCTGAATGGTAAGAACACAACAAAGTGCATCTCAAGAGCTTTGTTTGTGTGGAGCAGACCTCTCCTCAGAATGGACTGTCTGAAGAGGCTTTGCTTAATGCACTGTTTAATAGCAGGGCTCTTCAAGGTCTCCCCACTCCATTATGACATGTGCACTGCTGCTCCTTGGATATGAGAACAGAAGCAAAACAACAGGGCAAAAAGGCTGAGTTTACTTAACCCAAATGACTTCCACTTATTTTCCAAACTGCACAAGTACCTAACAACTGAAAATATTACATCCAAAGTTCACAACATATGAATTTATAATTATAGGGGAAAGGAGACTTTCTACACATTAAAGGCTTGTTAATGTGGTGGGACTGGTAGTACTTTTACTGTAAATTGAAATCCCAGAAGCCTTGTGATGAAGATGAGTGAAGCACAAATTTCAATGTAATGGCAGTTCTTCTGCTACAACTCTGCAGTCAGAATGTATAAATAAGGTACACATTTGATATAAAAAATCCTTCTTACAGCAATTTGTTTGACTTACCACTTTTGCTTGACCGAACTGTGTTCTTAAATGCCTTTGCAGAACCTGAGAGTGTAAATATCTCAAGCAATCATATGTTGGCACTTCTTATAGAAGCACACCTTTTAGTTACCTTTACAAATAATATGGTATATCAAAATGATAAGCACCAATAACTACCTAAAAATGCTTTTCATCCCTAAAGTACTGATTTGTTCTCAATAAAGAGTGACCAGGGTATGGTGTGAAGAAGATACAGAGAAACATTGCTGTAAGAGGGAATTGTGTTTTGCTTCAAACAGTCAGTCCATTTTCACAAAGAGATCAGACTATATTAGGGCAAATGCATGTGAATTCTTTAATGTCCAGTATGTAAATGCATTGAATCCTGAAGGCTTAATTGTAAATTATTGCAAGAGAACACTGGGATCCCAGTCAAATCCTAATGGAGATACTGTAGCAACTAGTCAATTGCTTCTTCTTTCTAACAGAAAGAGCAGCTAAAAAATAAAGAACAAAAGATTAAAGGCAAAAGAAGATAGCATATTGTACTAGTGCCATCTGACTAAATGGAATCGACTGCTAAGTTTAACTGATCAGAGAGTTGAAACTGGGGAGAAGTCAGTGTAATATGTTGCTTTTCAAAATACACAAGACTAGAAGTACACTTTTATCTTCCACTGCAAAAGACCACTAGTATTCCTAATTAAATAATTACTCCCTAGCATCTATATTCAGAGTATATTGAAGAAAAACTGATGGATGTATTTGATGTAAAAGTCTTCCAAAGAGATGACTTATTATGTAAAGGATTTTACTGACTTCTCCCATTATTTTTTTCTCATCTGAATAATGAAGAATGTATATTCTGAAACAATAAATGAAAAAAGTCGGTATGCATTTTTCCCACGTGAGTGGATTTCATACCATTCCTTGGCTATGATTAACAGGCTACGTATCACTGCTCTGAATTCTCAGGTGTACACTGCTCATCATCTCCCAAAAATCAGCAAGGAGGAGTAGCTGCCAATTGCCATGAGGCAGCAGTAGGTTCAGTAAGTGTCTGCCTCACTCGATGAAACCTCCACTGGTGGTAGAGGGATCTGGGGACTACACATTCTGGATCAACTGGTTCTTTGTCTTTCTACTTGCTTTTTACTCTTTTTCCTCACCTCTCCATCCCACATGGAGATTTCTTGCCTTCACACTTATAACTGCTCAGCTTCTTTTTTTCTGGATGTTTATTATCTCTGCTTTCTGTTTTTGTGTCCTTTCTCCCACATGCTCTTCCTTATGATACCCCTAGCTCAACATAATCTTAGTTCTCTATGCTACTCCTTCACATACTATCTCTACAGAGCAGAGTTTCATTTCAGGTTAAAAGGTTTCCTCCTGTCAGTTTTTCAGAATGACATTTCCCTTTTTCATATCAAAATTTCCTTCAAGAATTGATAGGGAAAATATTTGTGTGTGCAAAATTATTTCCATTTATTTATGCAGCAATCTTAGAAGCACACAAAGTCCTTTTCTAGAAAAGAAATTAGAACACAACATAATACGAAAATAAAACTTAACAGTATCCCTACCTGAACAGAGATTCACTTTATCCTTAGATATATCATAATAGAGAAAATTGAGAGCTGAGTTTGAGAAGCCAGAAGAATAGAAACTTAAAACAGACACTAATATTTTTTCTTTTTACTTTTTAAACCAGATTTTTTTTATCTCTAAGACATTCTGTTGCATGTCTCCATTTATTAATATCTGGGGTTTTTTAAAGAATGCTTCACACATGAGCTTTTTTATACAACCTTTTGCAGTAAAAAAAGTCATTAACATTTTAAAGAAAATATTCAATTCCACATAAATGTATGCTGTTTCCATTGTGCTTGTGCACATGTGGGCACCAACAGATTTTTGGAGCCCACATTTAGTAGTGTAAATACAGTTAATATCTATTAGTTTTTCAAAGAATGAAGTTTTTGTAAAAAATGCTATGCAGAAACAGTGATTTTAACTTTAAATTGATTCCAAAGAATGCAGAAGTTGACATTTATGAATACAAAACAAGCTTGAGACCTGAAAGGGTCATATAATAGCTGCTGTCCCTATTTTTACATAGCTCAACTAAAGCCCCTACTTATGTTTTGTTAACAGACCAAAAAATAAGGACTCAGCATAGATCAGAAAAATTAACTACAGTATTTTAATTGAAAATAAATTATTTTTCTTTCCATACATAGTTTTTCTGTTTTTAAATTTAAAATTTGTAGTTTACTTATGATTGGCTTTATAGCACAGCCCAGGGTTTAAAACTGTAACAAATCAAGGGTTTAAAACTGTAACAAATCAAAGACTTATAAAAACTGAGCTGTCTTTCTTGCTGTTGTTCCCTATCCCTGGGCCTTGTATTCTCTGTGTCTTTCAATTTCCAAACTACTTCTGCCACTCTTCCACTGGCTCCTTTTTTTGGCTGAAAGATGCTTACTTTAAAAGAAAATAATAATAAACCGATTTTCACTATTCTTTTTTAATCCAAGATTAGCAGGCTAAATTGACAATTAAGAGCTATTGGTATTCTTTCTCTTCTAATCTGTGGGTATTCTCCTGTTGGGTCTATTATATTCTCTGCCTTTGTTTTACTACTTGATACTGTTAGCAAATGTCAGTGTTCATCAGTATCACAGTTTGTTTTACTGCAGGAAATGTTTTCTGTTGAATAGAAATGAAAGGTGAAATGCCATTAGAGAAACTGTGTTAAGCACTGAGACTCAATTCTTCAGAATGATGTTTTTATTATTATTTTATGGCTCCAGAACACTACTCTTTCTTGACAGACAGAAAAAGTTAAAATTTTAATACACTTTCATTTTTCATTTTCCCAGTACTTGCTTCACTTTTTCTCCTACAGGAGAGAGAAAGCATTTGGGTTGGAAATCCCAAATAAACAAAACAACAACATCCCCATTATACATGTAATAACCAACAGAAAAATTTTCTTCTTCTTGCATTTGGTAGAAGTTCTGCAGAAAATATAAGGGTAAGAATAACAGCTTGCCAGTTTTGTGTAGTGTACTGCACCACTCAGCCTGATCTGAAAAATGTAGTGGGCAATGGGAAGAAGGGAAGGGAAAGGGGAAGGGAAAGTGAAAGTGGAAAGGAACAGGGAAATACTTGAATATGTGTCACTCAGTCAGCTAATGTGACCAAACTTATATATATATATAT
>NW_005054342.1:657293-686467 GCF_000277835.1 Geospiza fortis | reverse complement strand
ATATATCTATATATATATATATATGTAATTTAAATATGTTTATAAATATGTTCACTTTATGGGTCTGGCTGGGTTGGAGTTAATTTTCTTCATAGTAGCCAGTATTGTACTGTGTTTTGGATTTCTCACTAAAGCACTTTTGATAAAAACAGTGTTGTGACTATTTCTGAGCATTTCTTGTACAACACTAAGGTTGTGGGGTTTTTGGATTTTTGTTTCATTTCTTTTTTCTCCAGTCTGCTCCCTGCAATGAGTATGCTAAGGATACTTTTGCTGAGGATGCAAAAGAAGCTGGGAGGTGACACAACCTTAGCAGTTGATCCAAATTGATCAAAAGGATATTTGAAGTAAGATAACATAATTTATGCTCCTCTTTAAACACTGTGGGGAGACACTCACTGCTCAGAGAATAGCTGGGCATTGGTGGGAAGTGGTGAGGGATTACCTTTGTATCACTTGCTTGTTTGGTTTTTTTCCCTCATTGCTTCACCTTTTAAATTGTATTCACCTAGACCCAGGAATTTTTTAGTTTTCCTCTTCTTGCTCACTGCCTTTTCCAGCAGGAGCAGAGGGGAACAAGCAGCTGGCCATATGATTTCTAGGTGCCTGTAGTATAATCTACAGAATGGATGTGTGTCCTGTGAAGGTGATCTTAATTTTGTGTGGTGTGTATAAACATGAGTACTGAACATGTAAATACTCATTGGGGAGATATAGAGGAGGAAATGAGGCATTATTCAGTATTACAGTAACATACTTAGGAAAAGACAAATATGAGTGTTTGCTCTTTCTATCAATATTTTTTCTCTAGAGTTATTCATTCAGATAATATGAGAAAATTCTGTCCTCTAACAATGTGGGTACTAGTGGTTAATGACCACCTTCAACAATGACATAACTTAGTGTCTCCTAAATTTTCCTGTTAAAAATTAGTCCAAGACCAAATTTTAGTCAGATTTTCTTTGACTGTTGAGTGCTAAATATAGCTAATTGAGATAGCAAATTTATATTCACATCTATAAAAAGCAGTTCCTCCCATATAGCTAGAGGTTGAGTTCCACTCTATTTAAGTCATGTGACTTAAGTCACAGTCTTTTCATAAGTTTGCACCACAACTGTTAGCTTAGTATTTACCTCTATGGTTATTTTGTGAATTGTATTCAGTAAGTCATTTGCCCTATCCATAGTTCATGAAAAGAAGAAGTTACCCTTCGTAAAGTTTATGTGGAGTAAATATAGACTTGGAATAGTAAAAAACAGAATTCTAAAAAGCTGAAGGAAGGGTTCTTAACTCAAAGAACTTTAGAAGAAAAATATTATTTCTATTTAAAATATTAGTCAATTATTATGAATTATATTTAGCACTTTAGTATTCAATATAAAAATAGTAGATAAAAACAAAAAGTAAAGATGAATAGCTTACAACAAATATGAACAGCTCTAAATGCTGCAGCTATTTCACAGGAAACATTTCTTCCCCACCTTGTACTGAAGTGGTAGTTAATCACAAGCTTTTTTCCTGACTTGTAACCTTTTTCTGTTGCTTTCTTCTCTCCACTGCCTCAATCTCCATTAAAACAGGCTGCTCAAAAGGCAAAGCTTGCTAAAAGCACTCATGGGAGGGCCAGCATGTAAAATCCACGCAACAGTTCATTATTTTCAGGAGTAAGTTCAAGCAGCATTGTGAGAATATTTTAAATAAGTAGTGAATAAACAATACAAACTAATCCACACTGGTCCTAATGTATCTGAAAGGATTTTTTTTTGTCATTGCTATTTTAGTATTTTGGCTGACTTTATTAAAACTTTTTTTCTTATGTGAGCCTTTATAATCTGCTTTCTAACAGAAAGCAACAGGGAAAATGATAGAAAAACAAATCAAGAGGAAAGTATCTGGAATCATATTGTGCACACAGAACTGTGCGCCATTCCTGTCAAAATGAATAAATTAAACCAGTTAATAGACTAGAGGTACTTTGTATCATGTTTTCAATTGTTTGGGATTTTTTTGGTATTTTGGAGGTGGGTTTTCATGAGGTTTTGGGAAGGTTTGTTTTGTTTTGTTTTTGTTTTTTTTTCAAAAAGGTCGCTTGCCCATTTAATGGTATCTACTGATGAGAATTACCACACAGATTCAAAACCTTCTTTTGACCAAGGAACTATACTTGCCACATGGTTTGGACCTGTCTTTTCACACTTATACCTAGGTATTTTCTCCATGAAAACGTTCAGTGAGTAAATAAATAAAATTTCTATGAAAGTTCTACCCAGATATTTTATCTGATGGTTTAATTAAGGTTATGTAATGCAACACTAAGGGATAAAGGGAGATATAATCCCAATCAGCAACAGAGTTTTACAATTTCCTAGTCTGAAAAGTAGGTGTAGACATTGCCAGATTTATATCAAAAAAGGATTCCTATTTAGTTTCTGCATACTGAGAAAGAAGATTCGTGGCTCTGAGAGTAAAGATGCATGTTAACAAGATAACCCAAATTAATGAGGAATAAAACACATAGATAACACAAAAGTAAAAAGTAAGAAGTGAAACTGAGATAGATAAGGGTCGGGGGAAAAAAGTGAAAAGCAAGTCAGAGTTTTCTCATGTCTAAAAAAACTTGTATTCATTTTTGTCCACAATTAGAATTGTCTTACCATTTCAGACCACAATATTCAATCAACCTCCCATTAAAGTGACCTTCAGTGACCATGGCACAGTCTTTCCAAATCATCAGTGCAAAAAGCAAGCACAGAAGCTTCTATATGATGTTGCATATTTCAGGGTCTGAGAGACCCTGGTGAATTGGTGCATGAGAAAAGGTAAGCTGCTTCCCAGCTTGGGGTGGGTAGGCACATTGTGAGCTGGGAATTAATAAAATGTTCCTGGTAGTGAGCATGACAGAGAACAAAAATTTCAAAGTCAGTGCTGAACTGCTGAACTGAGCTTTTAAAGTTGAATTATTGTTCATGTTTTTTCCTTTACCTTAGTTGTCCCAGAACTCCATTGTCACAAATGGTTGAAGATGATTATATGTTTTACTTAGCACAGGTATTTTGGGCAATTTTCCCTTGGTCTGTCCATACTTCTAGGCAGTTTCCCTTCCTGCTTTGAAAAAGACATTTGATCTTTTCTTATTCTGAAATATTTTTTACACGATTATTCTAAAATTGTGATGAACAACAAATTTAATGATAAAGAACCTATTAGGCTCAGCATAAGAGCAAGGACCATAATGTAGGCATCATCTTCGACTCAGTCTGCTCTCCAGAGCCTCATAGTCCAGCTACATCTAATTTTTGTTGATTCATTCTGCATAATAGCTATAAGATACCATAATCCTCCCTGTCTGTGCAGTTAAATCTCTCCCAAGATCCTCATCATGTCATATCTTGCTTATTGGAAAGTCTTTCTTTTCAGCTTTGAGAGATGATCTTGCCTCAGTCAAATCTATTCAGAATGCTACCATAAGGAATATTTTCCTAGCTCACTTCTCTTCCCTTTATGCCCTTCCACTGATTTTTCTATCTCATCCAGTATACACTATTTTTCTTTATTAACAGGTACCCTAATGGCCAATCCTCACTCTACATACCAAGTTTCTGTTTTCTATGAGCCCAAGCCTGCACACCTTCATCACTCTTGCTACATTTTGCAGCAAGCAATTTCAGGCTTGCTCTCATACTTCCTTTCATGACTGGGAGGATCTCCTTTAAAAGACCCCTAAAGTTATCTTGTAATCCACCATCAATTCTCTTCCTAAAGCTGTTATTGGCTATGATGCATAAAAGAAACCAAAACCCCTATGCAATTGGTGCAGTAAAACATAGTCTATATTGCTAAGCACTGTTTGTCTCATGGTCTCTTTGCAGTGCTCTGTTTTCATCTTGCATTCAGTACAAGGACTGTCACCTCAACTGGAACAAGAAAATACTTTAGCTCTACCTCACACTACATGGCTGAGAAGCATCATAACTCATTATTTGGATTCCTAAGCATTACCTAACTACAGACAGCAGCAGATGATAATATTCTAGGGTTTTTAGTGCTCTAGCATTTAGTACATGTTCATTTCTTACCAGAATTTTACTTTTTTTCTTTCAATATATATTGAAAAGAAAAACCCAACCAAATAAAACACATAAAATTATTCATTGAAACAACTAACTAAATTGGAATAGACCAATCTGCAAAAATCCTACATTTTTTAGTGTAACATATCTATTGAATAAGAATTGGACAATAATTCTTGGATAATAATTTGACAATCATTTTTGCACACGTAGGACCCCTTAGGTTATGTTATAAACTTCACTATCTATTCTGTTCTCTACATGCAAACAAGGAAGGGAAAATATCATGGGGTTATATGCCTGTTGGTATCTCCTGCTAGTAAAAGAGTCCTGGTGTGAAAGGCTCTAATGTCAACAGGCATTTAAGCTACAGTTAAATTAATTTCTACCTATCTTTTGTCCTTACACTTTGTACCAAATACAGCAAAAAGGTTGCTGGCAGAAAAACATCAATTTCAAAGTAAATATTAGAATGTTTTTATGACAAACCTATATGCAAGGATTAGGATCATTAAATAAGGATATCATAGAAGCCAAGACTTTGTCTAAATCTGTCCAGATTCCTTTCCCGGATTTCCTTTCCATAGGTATGGGAAAGAGGTTGTTCTACATCAAGAATGCCTTATAGAGGCATGGCAGAGGCAGGCATGAATTTATGTCTGGTAACTGGGAAGACCTTCTAGGTTGCCTAAATAAATGAAGTCTCTTCAACTTATAAAACTCCTTCAATTAAATGTCAAAAAAAAACCCACAAAAACAAACATTAAAAAATTCAAGAGAACTACTATATGAAAACAAGTAAATCAAAGGCAATAAACAGTGAAAACTGAATATTCTGCTAAAGTCCTAGTTTCAAACTTGGCAATACAACTAGCTCTTTTCACAGTAGAATAAGATATTTAAGTCATAGATAAAAGGCTTTATATGTCTGTCATATCAATTCAGTGTGAAAACATAAAAATACTCCTTGTAAGCATAGTAAACATTTTAAAATTTAAAAAGAGATTCTCCTAAAGAAATTTCTAAAGGAATTTTAGTTGCCTGTTATTATATAATTATTATGTATAACATGCTAAGAAAAATCAAAAATAAGGATGCTCTTAATATTACTATAAAGATAAATAAGGTTTTTGCTATATCCATTGTAGATATATTTTTAAGGGCTCTCAAAAGCAGAGAGTACATGCTACTTCTAGCACAAAAGTCCAAAAAGTGAAACTTTTGGGATAGAAGAATGGACAAAGTTTTCACTTACATTACCTGAAAGAATGTGCCCAGGCCATTATTGCATCTGCCACAGATGAAGAAACTACCGTTATGCATCATTTATCCATTCAATGGTTTACAGCTCCAAGTGTTCCAGGGAGGTCACAAATTCACCAACTACCAGAAAGAGCTAGATTCTGTGCTTGGAACTATGATTTAGTGTGGAAGAATTCATAATGTCTGTGCAGCCAGGCACCTGGTTAGACATCTGACGTAGCTGAAATGTGTAGATAATGTTGCTTTAGTTAGTTTGAAACTTATGCTCCATGAAATAATTAAAGATTGACCTTTTTCATGTGAAAGTGTAGCTATTCCACAACTCTAAGAAGTGAGCTTGCCTATGCTAGTAAGATTTAAAAGATGTGATGTTTTTGACTGATATCTGTCCACTGCAGAATGAATTAAGGAGATCGCTGCAATTCCTTCTCTACAGCTATGCTAGACAGGCAGATTACGGGAAGGTGGCAATTACAAGTTTGGTTTTGAAAATAACCCTAAATAGTTTGGTATATCAGACACGAATAAAGTTTAGTGCTATTAAGGCAAGCTGAGTAATTCCAGCCTTACTAACTTACTAGAATCTGAGGAAGGAGTTTCCTTCTGTCCCGAATATATTATTTGTGGAAACCAACTTCCTACAGGGCCTATAAATGAAATTTTCCCAATGAGAAGGTCAGATTATTAAATGTGTTGCTTGAAGGCTGCCTATTTTCAACTCACCTGAGACCACTCATCTGACAACAATTACAATTAGACTCCTTGTCAAGAAATTATGAAAGCAAAACCATTTTCTATCCAACATAAAGAAAACCCTCCATCGAAGTAGCAATACTTATGTGAATTAACAGACTCATATTTCCAACTGCAACACATTTCTTTTTCCCAGTACCTGATACATGATGCACATTATTCTTTAAATCAAATAAATATGCAGCCAGTTCTCAAATGTTTGTTCTCTGCAAAAAAAAAAAAAAATAAAATTATAAAAACCATCTGAAACTAAACCAAAAAAGCAGCTTAAAACTTCTGCATTCATTTGCTTCTGATACTTCCTCTAAGGACCACATAATTATATTGCTGCTTAGTTAGTCAAAACTTCCAAAGCAAGGCACTTTGTTATCCAAGGCAATTCTTACAAAAGCTTTCAATGCTTAACTCTTTCTTTTTGCCAAATTGCAATTTTTAGTGCTAGGGTAGCATCCTGCAACTGACTTAGTGGCTGTACCACTGATAATCAGTGGGGAAAAGGGCAAAATGACCCAATTTTTATGCCCTACCAAGCAGAAAAGTTTGGTTTTGCCTTCTGTATGAAATGATCAATAAAAATAAAAAATAACCCCTTGAAAAGTCTTAAATATTACCTTAAAAGAGGAAATTAAATAATCCCAACATAATTTTAACATCACAGCTGTCAATAAGAAGAACACAGAACTGAAACTAACAACATGAAATATGATAAGCTTGAAATTGTATTAAACTGGTGACTAAAGTAAATACAATTTATATAAGGCCATATCCAAAAGAAGAATGAAATATAAGTTACATATGGTTGTAACATACATAGATATGAGGTTGCCCTCATATTGTATATTTCCAGGTGTTTGAAATTTCTCTGTGTGCCTGCATTTTCTGTGCTGAGCTGTCTCAGGTATAGAAGATCCATACCCACTCCCTGTACAATGAATGAACAGCGCAGAGTAAGCATTTGAGGTAACATAATTTTCAAAGGGTGCACAGCTAACTCCAGGTGTTGGGATGCTCCAAAACTGCAGCTGGAACAGGTTTTATACTTTAAAAATGGACAAAAGAGTAGATAAGTAGAAAAGATCAATCATGGTTTAGCTATGATACAGAGACTGAACAACTGAAACAATCTGTATTTTAGGTAATCTCTAGTCAAAGGACACAATCACTGGACTTCAGACTATGCAAAATAGACATATTACTTACTTGAGATGTGGAAACTCCACAGAAATAAAATCAACATCTATTAGTGCAAAGAAAAAGTATAAAAGAAGCCGTACTCTGTATACAAGGGATATCTTCTAAGGCACATTTGTGAATTCAATTAACTCCACTTTAAGGATCATCTATTTTCTTAAGGTTGTGTTTATATAATGTAAAACTTATGATGTTGGGGCAAGATTTGCCTAAATTTGCTGGTGGTTTGCACTATTTGAAGGATGTACCTCTGCCTTGTCCCCCTGACTCAAGGGTAGATTCATCTGTCGATATCAGATGTGTAGGTATTATTTAGAACTCTCTCATTTTCCCATACTAAGCAGATATTAAACACAGGCAAAGGGAACAGGAGGAAGACAATATTGTGGAAACAGAATAATTTCATTCAGATCTAAAAGCAAATGAAATTAAAAATAGGTGACCTTATTTTATTCTGCTGTATTTACTATTGATAATTTAGTATGGGTTAAAAAATACAGTGTGAATACACTTTAAAAGCCAGAGAAGTGACACATTTACTATCCTACATAGAGTACTGTTCAGTCATTTTTTAACCCCAGTCAGCAGCTGAGCCCCACAGAACTTCTCACTTCTCACTCCCCATTGCTAGGATGGGAAGAGAATCAGAAGTGTACAAGTAAGAAAACTCGTGGGTTAAAATAGAGTTTTATAGGTAAAGCAAAACCTGATTTTGCAGACAGCTACAGGCAAAGCAAAAAAGGGAATTCCTTTGTCACTTCCTATGGACCCAAAGGTTCAGCCACCTCCAGGAAATCCACTACACGTAGTGGTGACTGGGGAAGACAAATGTCATCATTCTAAATGTTCCCCTTAACCTATTCTTTCCTCTGTATTACATGCTGAGCATGATGCCATATGTCAGGGGACGAAGAACAACATCCTTTGGCCATTTGGTGTTGGCTGTCCCAGCTGTGCTACTGCCCAAATCCTTGTGCACCCCCAGCCTGCTCACTGGTGGAGTGGAGTGAGAGGCAGAAAAGCTCTTGACTCTGTGTTAGTGCCACTCAGCAACATCTAAAGCATCCCTGTGTTATCAACACTCTTCATCACAAATTCAAAGCATATAGACATAAAAGTTCCTAGCAAAAAATTAACCCTATCCCAGCCAAAATCAGTACAAGTGCATTAAGTGCATTAGATTATAAACACGTGTTGCAATCCTTATTTTGCAAAACTGAAAAGTAAAATATCTGGTTATTTCAGGGCGATCCAGATACAAATATTCTTGAACTCCAGACTGTACTTCTATCTTTGGTTTGGTTGCACATTGAAAGAATGTGTCCCATATGGATCATTGCCAAGTTAGCTGGACTTTTTTTTTAGAGCCAAAACTGACCTCAGAATTCAAGTCAAATGGCCATCAATGCATACATCCTTATATACAAACATCATTTTTCTCACCATAAATTCCTCATTTCTATTTAATGGGCAGTCGTATTCTGTCACTTATATCCTCAGCATGAATTTAAGGTGTCCTTCTATTTTTGCTGTATTCCACCATTATGGTAATAAAATTTTAAGTCACCAGAGAAGGACCCTGCTCATAGAGGAAATCACACAAGCTCTTAACCAGATGCAGGTGGAGCAAGAAGGCTTAGTACTATTGCACTGTTTGATCATCTAGAAGAAACTGCAAATCTAATCAGATCCCTATGTTGAGAACTTCATGAACAAAAACCAGGCACATACACTCAAAGCAGAGGAGATGATATAACCCCATCCAAAGCCTCCTGTTGCTTTCCACATCCCACATTAATCATTTAAATCTGAATTGTACGAGACTTGGCCAGCTTGTTCTCATCTGTGCCTGAGACTTATCCAGACACAGAAAAACATTTGACAGCTTTTTATTTGGGGTGAGAGAGTCACAAAACTCCATGTCATGATCATGCTGAAACCATCATATCTATATTTTCATTTTATTCAGTAGAGCAATAGGGTTTTTGTGTCAAATTTGATTAAATTTTACAGAATATCTACGGCAGTTTTTACATATCTCTTTAATCATCTTTATTATTAAAAGGAGAGAGGTCGCCAGTGCTATCAATATAAAACTAGTGCAATACTTTCTCCAGTGAGGCACTTAAATATTAATTCATAGATGATATGCAAGATTAAAAGATTCAGCATATTTTAATTATGAAAATATTGCTAATGCTAGTTTTACTTCCATAAAACTGCAACTTTAACAGCAGCTTTGATATCATTGTTCCGTGCATGTGACAATAGTGCAAAAGTTATGAGCCAGCAGTGCCCTGGCAGCCAGGAGAGCCAAGTGTGTTCTGGGGTGCATCAGGCTCAGCATCTCCAGCCAGGCAAGAGAAGGGTTTGTCCTGCTCTGCTCTGCTCTGGGGCAGCCTCACCTTGAATACTGTGCGCAGTTTTGGGTACCACAATAGCAGAGAGCTATTAAACTACCAGAGGGTGTCCAGAGGAGGGCAATGAAGATTGTGAAGGGCCTTGAGCGGAAGCTGTATGAGGAGCAGCTGAGGTCACTCGGTCTATTCAGCCTGGAGGAGACTGAGGTGAGACCTCATTGCAGTCTGCAACTTCCTTGAAAGGGTCAGAGGGGGGGCAGGCACTGATCTCTTCTCCATGGTGATCAGTGACAGGAACAGTGAGGGAATGTTCTGAAATTGTGTCAGGGGAGTTTACTTTAGGTATTAGAAACAGGTTCTTCACCCAGAGGGTGGCTATGCACTGGAAGAGGCTTCCCAGAGAAGTGGTAGCAGCACCAGCCTGACAGAGCTCAAGAAACATTTGGACAATGCTCTCGGGTGTGTATGGTGTGAATCTTGGGACAGTTCTGAGCTGGGCCAGGGGCTGGACTCAATGATCCTTTGGGTCCCGTCCAATTCACCTTATTCTGTGATTGTGTGATGACTCTTCTAGGAGGTATGCCTCTCGAGGAGGGGTAATGGGACAAATGAAATTAAAACTAGGGACATTGTTCAGTGCTGAACTTGGCAATGTAATGTTTACACTTGGACTTGATGATCTTAAGGACCTTTACCAATTTGTGGTTGTATGATTCTGTGAAAAGGCCCATGCATTGCTGAAATCAATGTCACAAAATTAGAGGCAACAACATAACAAAGAGAGGGAAAGCCAGTTGGTACACGATGGCAGCAATTTTTAATAAAGCTCTGTACCTCATTGACCAGATCTGAGAGGGATTAATTGTTTCTACTACTACAGTAGAAATATAATCCTGAAATACAGTACCTATCTGCATTTCCATTCACCACTACATAACTAATTTAGAAAAACTATTAGATGATCAAAACAACTACAAAAATGTACAGAAGAAAAGAGAAAGGATTACAGGTGTTTACCAATGCTCACACTTTTTTTAAACAGCAAACAAAATTTCTTAAAAAAAGTCCACGAACAATCTAAGTTTCTGATCAACTGAGAGAAGGTGGTACTTTTCTGAGACAATATTTTTCTCCTCTCATTTCTTTTAAAGTGAATACAGGGATTTGTTGATCAAAACTATCTCAGTTACATCAGTCAAGAAGTAGAATCTTAATTCCACCCATATTTTTGTCCATCTTCCCCTTTTAACCAACACGTAAAAAATCAGCAAATATCTACTAATGCAGGTCTGAATTTCAGATAGTCAAGAGAAAAGTAAAAGGAAATTTTACTTCTTTCTTCTTAATCTGAACACGCAGTACGTCTTTTTCTCCAAGGACATGTGCTTTGGAAGCAAATAATAGTAGCAATAACTATTATCATTTGTACGGGGTTTTACATTTACCAATCTCTGTGAAGACAGTAATTACTTTACTGAAACAGAGGTTCTGTCATTTACATTTCTCCAGGACATACACACTGTTATGTGCGAACAGACTGAGAACATATCGTAGGTATATATTCTATCATCAATTAAGACTCCATTTTAAACAAAGGGCAATCACTCTCAGAAAGCCAAATAAGGACCTGTGAGCTCAAACTTTGCTATTAGACCATCAAAATTCTGTAAAAAGAAAGAAAAAAGAAGGCAAACTGGAAAGCCTAAGGGAGTTTTCACAACCTCCATCAGTGAACATGGGAGAATATTTTTTGAAAAATAATTTTAGGTATCATGGCAGCGCTAAATTGACCTTTGCCAATTATGAGCAGGCTTCTACCCAGTGTTGTTGCTTCATGGCCATAAATATCACATGTGTACTGATACAAAAAATGGATGAGGGTGCCTTTTCTCTGGTCCTGAAGGCAATGTCTCTTCTCCCCTCAGAGTGGGATGGTCTGGTCCACACAGGCTGTGATGGACAATGCTTGACCTTGCTTTCTCCCATACTGTGCCCGGTTATCACAAGCCAAAACAGGAAAAAAAGCAAGGAGTAATTAAGTATAGAGAAGTTCATGGACCAGTGCTCTTACCCTGAGTAATGAGAAACATACCTTCAAGCTTCAAGAGTAATCCTAAATTCAGATGTCAATTAGTGAAAGCAAAAATTAAAGAGTATAAGGGCATTGGAAAGGATGTGTGCATATGTTACTTATATGTGTTTGTTCTTTCAAATATGTTACAATTTTTCTATATCATTCAAATAGCTTTTTACCAGGACCTATAATTGTGGAAATATTTTATTTTTGTTAACTGATGTTGAGCAAATCTTCATTAGAGAAACTCACTTGCAATTTATCTCCTTTGAAATTAACAGAGTTGCCTCAGGAGTGAATTTGATCCAATCTTTTCAGCTGTATCCTAACACAGATTGGAGTAAAGAACCTTTTCACAAGTGACAATACTAGAATAAAAATTAATAAAGGAGTGGAATCAAACTGTTGGGAAAATTAAAAGAAAACCAATACTTTTTCAGAAATGTAACTGCACTCTAACATTGACCATGACCTTGCCTTCCTATGGCTTTTTTTGCAATTATAGATTTCCAGACCAACATGGCTTGCTCAGTGTAATAGCACAGGCATGACATCAGAAAAAATGTATTAAATGGAGATCATATCACATAGGACATTGCTCCTGATTTACAGTAAGCATATTCTGTAGTCAAGTAGAAAACATGCTGTCTGACTATCCTTCAGCAAATTAGACCCTCTTTTTTGTTCCATTGCCTATTATATTTGTATTTTTTTCTAATTATAGCAGCCATTTTGGTTTAAAAAAGAAAAATATGTATGACACTTATTTTAAATATTTGTCCTCAGTTATTTAAGGCAAAAGTTAGCAGTATTCTACACATTACTGTAAAAAAAAAATTACCAATATTGCTTTACCAAATCTCTCCCCATTTATCTTCTTTCTTGTCTTTCATACAAGACAAAATTTGAGCAGAACTCTCCAGATCAAACTTCTGAGAAGGGCCACTGAATAATTTTGGTCTAACCATCCAGAAAAGTGAGCCTCTGAATATAAATGAGTGCATAATTCAAAAAGATATTTTGCTTCCTTGGAAGGAAAAAACCAAAAACAAACAAAACCTCCCAAACTGACAACCAGATTGAAGTTACTGACCAAAAAACCCCACAATACAATATAGTTAAATAAACAGCGATTTTTAAATGTCTTGAAGTATGCCACTGCCTACACAACTCAATACAGAAGTAATTTCAGTGATCCTCTTCAAATTCTCTATTTTATTATTTTTCTTTTTCATAGTTTGGAAATCTTCCTTTACATGCACTTGTTTCTAATGTTACCAAGGCAAAATGAAGATGTGCTTCACTTGGTGCTACAATTCTAGAGATTAATGCATTTTAACCTGGATTTTTAATTGTTAGCAGCTATTCCTACTATGCCTTCACATTTATTCTTTTAAAATAATCCACAAGAGTAAATAAAAATAACTTAATTATATAGTGCATGATCAAAGAAAAGCAAAAGTATTGGAAGTACTGGATGTGAAGTCTAACTGAGACTTTTTCTTCTGTTTTTCCTCTTTTTTGTCCTTTTTCCCCCTGGTTTTAAAATGTTGCTGCTGCTTTTCATGGACCTGACAATAAAAAGAGACACTCTTATTCAGCAGGGCATAATCAATCTGCTGCTGGGAGAGGAATTTTGGCACAACTAGAGGAGACTGTCTCATGAAAATCTGTTCTGAACTTACAGATCCTTCCAGGTTTCAACTCTGACCTAAATTCTTTGTGTCTGAATCCTTGTGATTAAAAGTCAAACTTTGAGGGGACTTAAGAATAAGAGTTCTGGTAAACAGTGATTGTAAATTGATTGTTGTAAAATTGTTACAAAATTATTAACCCTAGGCATAAAATCAACTGTGCGACAATGTCTGTGGAAATGTAGCTCTTAATACACGGATTTTCTAATACTATTAAATGCAGTTGCTCTTTATAGATATGTAAAACCTGAAAAAAAAGTGTAGCAAAATATGTTATAATATTTGTCTCTAAATATGTTTCCAAGATAATTCTTTGCCCATTTCTGTAAAAGCAGTGGGAAATTAATGCTTACAAAACAAAATAAAATGAACTGAAACAAATTGACTTGTCTTCCAGGAAAAAAGAATTGGAAAAAAAAAATCCATGAACTTTGGGCTTTTCCCTAAATTATGTTGCTTTGGTGAAATATCTCTACTAATGAAAATGCATTTTGATTTACTAACCGATAATTCAATATCTGGTAAAATATTAATACTACTTCTTCATTCCAGTTGACAGTTTAGTCATCTCCATGACAATCAAAATGCAAAGAATAGAAAGTAAAAAGGAGCATATTAGATAAACTTAGCTAGTAAAGAAAAGACAGAGCCCATTTGTAGTTATTTCAGCTTTTAGATCCCAACACTGATTGGTTTTATTTCTCTTGTACTGCTTAATATGTAAAAAGAATTCCAAATTGATTCTGCAACAGATGTCTGTCCAGCTAGTTCAGACTCCATATCCTCTTATTAGTGAATGAAATGGCTGAGGTCAATATCCAGTGGTGTCTGAGCACCCTAAATATTGAAAGGCAAAAACTTCATGGAAGTCTGATTTTTGCAGTACAATGTGCTTCTCAACCCAAGTTGTTTAATTCTTCCCTTTGAGAGTATTGCCAAGGACAACAATGTTCTGCAGGGTAATTGACTGATGGAAAAGGTCCAATATGTTAAGGAACCAAGAAGGGAAAGAAGGGGTAGGAAAGGGGTGTATCTGCTCTTTCTCAGTGTCATTTGGCAATCTGATGAGCTCTGAGAATTTGTCAAAATTAAAATGACCATGCCCAGACAGAATTGTTCCTTTTCTCTTTCTTGGAGCAACTTTGATGGCAAATGGGACATTATTTCTATCTATCTGTCAGACAGTTATAACATACTGTGTTTATAAATCCACTACCAGTCTGATTTTTGCTAAATGGTCTTTCAAAATCTCCTTACCTCCTTGAATAAGCAGTACTGCCTAAAATGTCATGAGGTGCCAATATATATTAAGTTGAAAGTTCCCTTGATGTTTTATTTTTCCAGAACCACTAGCTACTCTATAGTATTTCTGAGAAGCATATTTTCTTTAGGGTCATAGATGCCAAGACTAACAAGTATAATTTTATGGATGCAAGAAAATAGTATGGTTCTAATTTGGAAGTATATGTTCTCTTACAGAAAATGCACCTGTGGTAAAGTTTTTTTGTGAAAAGATATTGTAGTATTTTTTCTTTATTAGTGAAATGTTATCTCTCTATAGGGTACTCCCCTCCTCCTCTCACAGGCTTAACCTGCAATTACTGCAATAAAATACTGTAGGAGCCCCAGAAATATCATTCTAAAGGAAAGCACTTCCTGAAAAGCTGCAATATTAATACATTAGCATTTTGAAAATTACATTCTTTGAAATGAACCAGTGTTGGAGAGAGTGGTAATTCTGAAAGATTCAGAGGCAAATACACCGTTGTACTGGAAGATAAAACTAGTCTGGACTTTTCCAAAACACTAAATTTGAAATGTTAACACCAAATACTAGAGTCAAACCATGTTTCAGAGTCCAGAAAGGAATTGTAACATGATAAGCTGTGATGAATCCAGAGAATTTCTGGCTTGTTTTTGAGCTCCATAAAAGAGGAGTTTTAGAAATCTTTAATGCAAACTATCAGCAAGTCTAAACTGAAAATGTAATGCAATTAATGGCACACGGATTTTTCTTTTTTTTAGCATTAAATATTAATTTATAGCTCATCTTAATTCTTATTCATAAACATGAGTCTAATTTTCTAGTAAACACCTTTCAAATTGAGTTTGTTTAGAGATGTTACAGGTTTATTTTGACTAACTGTGATATCTATGCAGGGTTTTTTGCCATATTTATCAATTTTAAAGATATTTCACTAACAGTAAAATCAAACCTATTTTGCATGCACACAGTCATATATTCCATAAATACAGTTCATATGCATATCCATTATGAACAAAGTGCATGCATCTGTATTTATACATCAAAGTGATTATGAAATTAGTCTGAGTAGAAAAGTTTGAACAAAAAATAGAAAATGATGAGTCAATCTTAAGTATTTTTGTAAGCATACCAGAGGCAGTTAACACTGAAATGGTGCAGGAAAAAAAAAAGTGTATTTTACATATACTTTTCTGATTTCTTTCTGATTTTTTAAATTTTATATTTTTTTTTAGAAATTGAAAATGCTATGCACAAAAATCTGAACAGGATAAGAACAGACATTCTTGATCAGAACAAGGACCAAGCCCTGATCCATGACAAGAGGGGCCATGCAAGCATCTTATCTCTGATGTTAATGATCAGTAAGAGAGATGAAGAGAAGGGAGGGGAAGGGAAGGGAAGGGAAGGGAAGGGAAGGGAAGGGAAGGGAAGGGAAGGGAAGACCCCAAATACTAAACAACCAAGAAAAGAATTAAGGAAGAAAGAAAAGCAGAGAGGGAAATTATAGAATGACTACGCCTTTCAGTCCCTGGTATGCAGCATACTTGGATATTTTACTGAACATTGAGTATGGATCACACCATTTTAATGTACAGACAATTGGCTCTCTCTACTCATACTGCACTGCCCACACCTGCTGATACTTAACATCCCTTGGGTCACTTTGTGCCAATGAGTTCCAGATTTCAGTTCTTCATCAAATTAATATTTTTTAAAGAAACTATTAATGCATTGCTTCCTTTTGTCAAATGTTCTTTTCTAAAAAAAAATTTTAATCTCTTTAGCCTTCCCTCAAATAGCTGATCATACTTGCCGTTCTTCTGACATTTCTACAAGGTCTTTTTCTGACCGTTGCTGACAGCTTCAGAGATCTAAAATGACTCGTACAACTTCTTTGCAATTAGAAGTAATTTAGAGTCTCCTATTCTAACAATATATGTATTGTTAGTATTATTTTTATTTATTACTTCATGTGAAAGTAATTTCATTTACAAATTTTTCACCTCTTCGTTTGATGACTTCCTTATTCAGTGCTGTCTGATCTTTGCAAAAGCATTTACAGCCACATTTAGATTTAACTATTCTCAATAACTTTCTGTCATCAAGCAGACTTTGCTGCCTGTTTCCACAAGTCAAAATGAAAGCTTTGCAGCCAAATAAGAGGTGAGATTAGATTTTAAAAGGGTATTTGATGTTTTTAAATCCACTTTTTTGCAATGTTTTATCTAAACTGATAAATAAAAAAATATTTCTTTTAAAAGTGTCTGAGCAATCTTATCGTGAGCAAGTTCCTGCGGTGGAGTTGGGAAAGGAAGAGAGGAAAAAAGGTGGGGAAAATAAAATAAAAAAAATCCAGCATTTTTCTTCAACTGGTTTACACTTTTCTGGACAACTTTTTATTCTTTTGTTGATACATGAAAAAAATCTATTAACATCTTTTTTCTCATTCTTTGCTTTGGCAAAGTTGTTAGTTTGTCCATAAAATCATACCTTCCACTTACTACAAATAAGATATCATTTAACAGAATTTTATGTTGCCAGCGGGACTTTTTTCTACCTTTGCATGGACATTGCATGGTTTCCTTGATAAACAGGATTGACCTTGTACCACTGATACCAGGTGCTTCACTGAGGAGACAGAAACGTGGTCATGCTTGTAACAGTGGCTGAGCTTCTGCATGGAAACTGGAGATGGCATCTGGGTTTCCCACAGTCACTTCTGTGTCCTGTAAAGTCATTAGATTCTTAAATGTCCCCATCTATATGTGAAATTGTCTATGGAAACTTACAGTTTAACCTTTAAGAAAGCAAGTTGTACTTTTCTTTTTTTTTCTTCTTTGACTATATCACAAGAAAATCCAGGGGCCCTATTCAGCCCTCAGGGCTGCATCCAGATTTCTAGTTATAAAATGCAGTCTCCATTCTGCAGAAACCTTATGCTGACAATGACTTGATGAAATATAAGGATGAAATAAATCCATAGATGGAGAAGAGAGGTTTAAGGTGACAGCAACAGAAGTATATCTCTGCATAGACAAAGAGAACATGCTGCAGCTTTGACCTGTTATTGCTGATTGATTGCAGTTCATGCAGAATCTCATGGAGATGGTAATCCCATGTCTCCATTTTATGCCCTTGTTAAATCAATGTATCCTACAGGTTGTTGCTATAGACATTTCAAGTAAAAACTGCAGGTATTGGTATGTTAGTTCCATTAGACCTGATATTATTGAAGCTCATTGAGATAAAAGCTTTTCATCTTTTCTTGAATTTTTGTAGGAATTTTTTTCTTCTAAGATGCAGGAAAGTACCTTTTTTTGCCTACTTTTTGCTTCTTAAATAATTTCTCAGCCAATAGATAACAGAAAATACTTTCAATTTTAAATTATCCTCTGGATTTGAAGGCATGGAAATATAATGACTGACAAAGATATTTTCATAAAATTCTCAGAGGAGGTAATCAGAACCCAGAAGATATCTTCAGGAAAGATATTACTATTTTAGCTGTATTAACTTTCCTTAAGCAATGCATTGTATTGGTAATCCCAGATCTTCCTTACCCTTGGCTCACTTTTCTCAACATCCATGAACCATGAAATATTCAAATCATCCTGCTATTTAGAAATGAGAAATCAATGGTTTTATAAAGGTACTTGCAATGGTCAGCCTAAAAGAGGAGCAAGAATAATGTGAGATAGTAACATCAATGTGGGTGCCTTAATTAGGGTCTTTATTTATAGCCTCCAGAGATTGATTTCTAACCTTTAGATACTCCAAGTCTCTCTAGGAAAATTCCACTGACTATATAAACAACGTAGGTTTCCAAATTCAGAAATTTCTATTAAGTGTTTAAATTATTTCCTCCTCCTGACCTTTTTGTGTTCTTTTTTTCTTCTAAGCATTTTCATCTCCTTCAGCTGTGAATATTTTAAATAAAAATACTTAAAATAAAATAAAATTTAAAAAAATCAGTGCAATAAAGTATTTCCATGGCATAGCAAATTGACACATCCGTTTTATGGGGCTCTGAACTTAAAACTCAGTTCTCACAGGCCCTTGATTCCAGCAAGAAACTTTCTTTGTGGTGGTTCCTCATTGCACCCTCTCTTTATGGCTGGTATGTTCAAATAATAGGGACACATATTTAATAGATATGCAAACAAAATATAAATAACAAGAGGATTGTATTCTCATTTTAAAGATTACTTTTGATAAATGCAGTTCTTTTTCAAACACAGTCATGGACTTTGCTCACTTGGCAAAAGCCATCACTACAATGTAACAGCCTCCATCAAACAGATTTCTACCCTTTGGTCTGCTTCATTAAATATCTCAGATCTCCAGTGTCAGTACTGGGTTGTGGTCATCTGAAAATCCATATCAAATTAATTAGTTAATTTCCTGAACCTTTTGGATAAACAAATTCATTTATTCTGATAAGTGAAAGCACTTGGAATAGCATATGCTGCTGGTCTGAGCAAAAGACTGACTCACTGACTTTCTAGATAGCTAAAATTTCTTATGCAGGTGGTCTAATTTCAGATTTACAATGTGGGCCTGGAAATCTACTTTGATTTCTGTTTTTACTACACTACTGGAGCTATAACAAAGCTGAGAATTAAGTAACACATTTTCCAGCATGTACCTCACAGTTTCTTCCATGTTAGTCTTCCATTCCTGCAAAATCACAGCCCTTTGCAGTTATGGATATCTAATTTGGACAAAGGTCTAATTAGGAAGTCAATTAGGGTCTGCAGGAAGTTCCACTAAATTAGTACTTCAAAAATTGTGTAAAAACCCTTAAGTTTGGATAAAATTAACAAACCTGCTATATATTTTGTTCTAAGGTATTCCTTCTGCAGTGAGTTTTAGATTTTTATAATCCAATAATTATTAGATGGCAAATTGTTAATAAGGATGTTTTCTCCAAAGAGGTGTGTGTGCACCCAATGGAGTGCACAAGACAATCCACTGGGGTGCAGGAGGAACTTTTTTGGCATCATTATTAAATAATATATATATATATTTAAAAGAGCAGATTTCATCTTTGTCTCATTATTTTTAATATCTCATTTTATGCATGTTTTATAATGTCTATAATATGCTAGTGTAATAATACATGTATGCGACTTCTACAGAAAACACAAATGTGCATATATTGGCAGCGCATGCTTATATTTTTTTTATATGGTTGCACAGTCAAAAAAACTTAGATACCACTGCAGTGAAGAATCAGTGGCATTTACAAAACCTTTTTAAAAATACAAAAAGTTTAATGTACAGGAATCTCTTGTCTAAATTTTGTGAGCAAAATTAAAATGGCAGTATAAAGCTCTAATCAAAATCAAGATAGTGCATTAAAAATCTGTGAACAGTTCCATAAATAAACACTCTTCATAATCAAAGCAGCTTGTAAAAAATCATCCTTGTATCTGATATGAGTGGCATTTAAATTCTTCCCTATTCCTTAACAATTTCCCTATTAGGAAAAAGGTCAGAGATAAAAAGAGTTACAGATGAATACACTTTAATGCAGCATGGAAAAGAAAAGCCTCTTTTGTAAAGAAGACTCATCTCTTGCTAAATCTAGCTAAAATAAATTAAAAAATATATTTCCTGCTCAGCTGTAAAATATAAGCAGCTATGTACATGGAACTACTATTTTTTTTTTTGCCAGTCCTTGACAGAAAAATTATGCTTGGGAATTTGAAACTCTTATACACCATTCACACGTACCTAATAAATAATGACAGAAAACTGGGTAAGCCTAGTGGCTTACATGTCTGAATAATATTTACTTAACCAGAACATTAATGCATC
This sequence comes from Geospiza fortis, assembly GCF_000277835.1. Lineage (NCBI taxonomy): Eukaryota > Metazoa > Chordata > Aves > Passeriformes > Thraupidae > Geospiza > Geospiza fortis. The sequence continues at coordinate 665,974 of NW_005054342.1, read as the reverse complement.
ACTTTTTTTGTTTTGTTTTGTTTTCCCTGAGCTGAACAGTTCAGCTAACACAATTGCCACAGTCATTCTCTCAGCAGCACTGAAATCTACATTTAAGTGCCATCTGTGAGGCAGTCAAAAACTGGCTGATTCTGCGCCTTTGTTGTCCTGTATGATGTTATGCCTTAGTTAATAACTGAGAATTCAAGTACAGAGAAAGATGAATCTCTCTGATGTCATTCCCTTCATTGTATGTGAAGATCTGTGCCCCACCACCTACTAAGCTTTCCCTGACTGACCCGTGTTTACCTTCTGTTGGTGCCACTTCCCACTGTGTTATTGATGTGCTTTTCTGCCCAGGAAGCCGTCCTTCTCAATGCACTTTGTTAAGCTCAGGCCATGGGCACACACTGCTCTTTGTTGTACTGTATATGAGGAATGTTTTTGGAGGGGAGCACTGATGGTATCAACAATTTGGAGTTAAAAGTGTCTCCGAAGCCACAGATGCAGCACACTGCATTGCCAACGCACTGTATTGCAGGGATTTAACTTAAAAGCTATTCAATTATGGGGTTTTCTCCTCACACCTAAGTACCTCTCATTTACATAACAGAAAGCTATGTGCTTCTAAATACACAGACTAGGGTATTTATTATCTTCTCTTGTTGTTTAGGTTTTCTTCATTTAGCATTGCTGAAAGCTGTGCAGAATGGCAGTCAGCATTTAAGATCAGCAATACTATTAAAGGAACAACGTGCCTGTCGATTAACCTCCAAAGAAACCAAATGTGGAGGCAAGGAATTTGCCTTTCTGATTTGATTTTCTTTTTTTGTCTTATATTTAAAGGTGTTTCCCAAAATGTGGAGTATGCTCTCAATCACAAGTTAGGGAGAGAAAGGGGAAAAAAAGGTACACAAAAACTCTGGCTGGCAGGAGGACAATTAATGAGCTTATGGTTTGGTCAATACATGCCAGAGCCAGATCATGAACATTTTAGGTTTGATTTCCCAAAAGAGCAGAAAATTCACCTTTAAAAATAGTGGGAAATGCTTCTCCTGGGCTATTTTTTTCTCTTTATGGTATTGGTGGTGTTTTCACTAAACCTCTAATACCTGCTTATATTTCCTGAATAACTGTACTGGTAAGCCAACTTACTCTCTTTTTAATTCTTGTCATTACTCAGAAAGAAATCCATGAAAAGGTGGCTGTTCACTTACGAATAACAAATCCTGTAAAATTATACCCTGAATGAGGTCTTTCCTCTCCTTCCCTCTGCGCAGTTTGTCTTCTAAACTTAATCGATTCTGACTTTGTCTCTGCAAGAAATGCGAATTGTGCATTCTGATCTCAGTTAACCCACCTAGGGAGAAAAAAGTGTTTCAAAACACATGTGGAACAAGAGGCTTGATGAAGCAAAACGATGCAATGATGACTAAGTCTAATGAACTCTGTGATTTAAAGCATCTAGCCTTTGGAAAAAAAATAATATCTAGAGAGTTTTCTTTCCTGACTGTCACCTCAAGTGAGTTGATATTAGGTCTGTGACAGGACTACTAATTTTATTCTCTCTCCTAGAAGTGCAATGGTCCATACTATCTTATTAGTTATGCTCTTCATTGCATAAATGCTGTGTCTTTCTTAGCAGAAATAAAGTATTAATGAACTTGTGGTGACATCAAGAGGACCAACTGGATTAATGGATGATAGACATGTTAGACAGGGGGCATTAAACATATTGTCAGAGCCTGTTTAATTTGAATGAGAGCATCTGTGATGCTCCTGAAACTGGAGGCATAAATGAAAAATTTGTTTTCTACCTTTACTTACAACATTAATAGTGGTAGTTATTAAATTTTTATTCTTACAGGAAAAATCAACATACTGATTTGATTCATGAACTCTTTAGTTTCTTTTAGAGTGGATCCTTAGATATTCAGAAAGAAAAGCAAGCAAAAGAAACAAAAGACAAATCTGGATTTAAATTATTTTAACATGTCTACCACCTTTGATTTCTCAAAAATAATAAAATCAACTAGCATTAAGAGCATATTTTGATAACATCTAATATGATGGTCATGCTTACTTAAAACGATGAAAAATATTTTCCTCAGGAACCTTTTATTGTATTTCATCACTCTGTATATCATATGCCTGTACAAAAGGTGAAGGGTTTTTTTCAAAATATGGGTTTCTTTTTTCAGTTATAGAACAATCAGGGAAAAAAATCAAAATTAAGCAGTAAAGATCTGAAGCAAACACTTTCTAATGTGTACTATCTGAATTCTGTGGGAGGAATATGAAAAAAAAAAAGCCCAAGAGGAGAACTCCCTGCTGTTTTTAGAGGTGAGTTTTCTGCTCTTGTGGGAAATGAAACCCCAAAAGAGGAGATAGTGAGCACTACTTCTCTGGTATTTATTACAAAGCCATTAATCATTAATGTTCTATTTTGCTAGTCAATCAGTAGTAACACAGTTTCACAGAGCCTTTGTTGTAATTTGGCATGTCTCAACGTCATTTTTTACATAGCTAATCAATGGCTTGTATTCAAATTCAAGAGTTTAAGGATTGAAGAAATAGGTTTGATATTTCCCTAACTGAAAGGTCTAAAGAAAAGTAATATTTCACATTTGACACTGCCTTTTTCTTTATTGATCACTCAGTAAAGCTGGAAAAGATCACTGATGTCACAACTGCTTCCCTGCTTCTTGTTTTATTAACAATGATATATTGCTCTCTTTGGAAATAAATACACTGGAAGCAATATACTAAGAACAGGCAAAAGTGTGACATATCAGTTCTAGTCATTTGTTTAATCTCCTTATAGACTAGTTATGGGTGAAATGCTACAAGCACACTTATTAATTCATGTTCTGTTTGCAGTTGAAAATATGGACTAATTCAAAGCCAAGTGCTTTAAGATAGAAAGAGTTCAAGCATTCTCAAAATATAAATATTTTCTCTTTCATTTAGATAAACTATTTAACAACCTATGGATCGGGGCAGATAATTTTTCCACTGGATAAGCAGTAATTTATGGTTTTTTTTAGGTTTTAGTTTTAATTAGTAACAATGTTTTAATTTAATTTGAAAAGGAATTAAGAAGGAAAACAGGACTACTAAGGGATTTGCAGCTAGCTATACATAATGACTTACTTTTTACATGCCAATAAAGACAATTTTAGATCTAATGAGCGATTTCAGTAATTATTTGTAACATGAATAAGCACGGCATTTGCAAATATAATGATGCACTGTGTATCATCATATGTCTCAAGAGATGTAGCATCATATCTCTCAAGACAGTTCATAAAAACACGTGATCTTTGTTAATCAAAATCAACAACAAATATACAGTTGCATCCTATATATTGTTTGTAGAACAAAAATATCCATAAACATTTCTCTTCGGCCATTTCTCAGCTGCAATGTGCTACAGACAGATCTTTTAAATGCCAGCAGTGCATTATAGAAGATATGACTAATCTAGAGAATTTCCATTTGAAAGAGAAATGAGTAATAATTGATTGGCCTAGATCCAAAGTCACAGTGGGGTTCAAAAAGCTTGTAAGTGCCCTCATAAAAATAGAAGCTGTATCAACCAATTGAATTTAATTATATGTGAAGGTGATGAGGGAGCTAAACAGCCTGTAATTGGAGTCCAATTACTCAGCTGGTCTTCCATAAAATTAATTCATCTGAAAGTTTGCCATTGTCCCATGCTCGAGGCCTGCTGCTGCTTTAATTAGTTAATACTGAGGAATCTTGAAACATTACATTATTTTGTCTTTATTGCCAATTATGGGTTAAGGAAAATTGTGTATAAAATATTAACATCTGCTTCCAGCACAACTTGGAGAGGGCAAAGGCAAAATATCTCATACTTAATCATGTTAAGAGGAGGAAGATGTCTTTAAACACAGAAAAACCTTCCTGCTAGTCAAGGCTTATCAAATTAAAAATCAAGGTGCAAAAGATCATTTGAATGAGATGTAATAAAAATATGAAGTATAAGAGTTTATACAGCAGCTTCATGTAGCAACAGTTTAAGTCTGTTATAGAGTTCAAGTATCACTTGTATCCAGAGGAAAACTAGAGAGAAAAAGGTTGGATCACTGTCCTTTTCCTCAGTGGTAGTATCCATATTGCTCATGATAACTATGGAAGTGAGTGCAATAACATTCCTGACTTCCTTCACTATCAGCAATATACAATTCATATCTAAGCATTAACATTAAATAACAATATTTTATTCTGGAGTATTTTTGTAAAAGGCTTACTCACTCAAAAGCCAAAAGCTGCTGAATATAGTTCCAGCAATTTCTGTCTCTCTTTTTCATATAAAACCTGTGTAGACAACTTGAAATTAAAGGGAAAGGAGACAGGAAGTACCTGTACTTAAATTAAACTCTAAAAGACAAAAACATTCATTTCTGGTTTGTTTCAAAACTGTCCACAGAAATGGGAGTTTCTACTGTTTTAACAGATTTTAGATCAGTCTACTGACTGGGTTGAAACCCTTTTTTCTTATTGTAGTCTCAGAAGTGACAATCTTTGAAAACCAAAGTACTATGTGGTCAGAAGTAGGCACTATGTGGTACATGATTCCAAAACATTTTTTGAACTTGAAATGGTGAAGGAGAAAAAAAATACTTGATGAGTCCCAAGAATGGTATGCATTTATTTCCTCAAAGAATCATTCATATCTACAAAGAGCTAATTACAGTATGAAAGCTATAAAAAGTTCCATTTTGGAAAGTTTGGGGAAAAGTGTATCAGCAAGAGGCTTTTTTTTTTTTCTTTTTTTAGGAGTTAAAAGTTAAAATTTAAAGAGAAACCATTTTGTGGACAGTGCACATTGGATTAAAGTAGCTTTTTAAAAGACTTACACACATTACTGTACTTTCTCAGACATACAATAAACAATTTTATCATAGCCCCATTGAAGATATGCAATACAAATTCTCATTATGGTTTTCTATCCCTCTTCCAGGGGTAGAACTATTGAAGTGAGTTGCTTTTTAAGCTCATTTTATTCAATTGAAAATGTAGAGATAAATCTCTACTTACTGGAGCAATAATAAAGTCAGATTTTTAAAACAAAATATACTGTGTATTTCAGAAACTGTGTGAGAGAGGCTACTCTCCTAAGGGCTAGATTTCACGACGACTCAGAAAGGTAAAAAACAAACAGAAAACTCTCTGTGAAAAAAGAGTCAGAAACAGAAGCACTTCATCTAACTTTTAAAGAAAAATAAATATAAGGTTTCATTTCCTAAACTTAAGAAGGAAAGTGCTGGAGCCTTAAACATTCTTTTAAGCCATAGAGATGCATTAAGTTTCTTTGATTAATCTGAACTATTTCTATGGTCTGCCAGTTCTGTAAAACATGAAGAAACGAAGCAAAAGAAAGATGTTGAACAGTACAGTCAGGAAGGCAAGGAAATTATACTGGCAAAACCTAAGGGCTTCCTGACAAGGGAGAGTTTGCCATAAAAAACTATTATAAACTATCCAAAACAGCTAGATTTTAGCTAGAATTTACTATATGTAATTAACTGTAGGATTAGTCCATCATGGGTGATAATAGGCTAACCAGTGGGTGATTTCTAAGGTTCAGTGTCTGTGCTTTTCCTTCTGCTCATGGGAAGGGAGCAGAGAGCAGCCCAGCACACAGGAAGTGAGCAGCTGCTGAGGGCTGCTGGTGCTGGAGAGGAGGTACTGAAGTGCTCCCTGTTGAACAGAGATGGCTGGACATTGCCATTAAAAAATGTCAGCATTCACTAGGGGAGGAAACACAAGTGTTTGTCTCGAACCTTTCGTACTAATTTGAGTGTCTGCCACTCAGAGAAATAAATTATTTTGCCATACAAAAAAATCTGAGTGTTTCCTGTTTAGAATAACAGTCAGAGTTTATGCAGAGTCGAAGTGATGCATCCTACCAAAAAATCTCCTGTCTCCTTCTCTCTCCTCCTATACTCCTTAAAAAGCAGCTCCAAATTATAAGTACCAACTAAAAAAAATATTTCCTTTCCTTGGGATGGAAATACTGGAGTAAAAAAATAACATTGACTTTAATTATATGCAGATAGTGAACTTTATCCCTTTCATTATATTTACGAACTGTATATATTCTGTTTCTCATTTATAGCAGAATAAATTTATGACACTTTTACAAATTATTATTTACAGATGACAGTGAGCAAGAAAATTTAATCCCTGTATGTCTACCAAACCTATATAAAACTAACAGTTCTGTTGGCCCTGGAAATACTGAAATTGGAGTGTATGAAGGAGTATTATGGGTCTCTATTTTATTTATGGGACATTTTACTTAGATCATGGGCATTGAAGAGAGAATTTTCATAATCTGTATAGCCACAAATAACATCAAATCATGAAAGGTTCAACGCGGAATGTAACAAAATTCCCCCCATCTTCCTTAAATAAATATATTGTTGAAAAAAAAAGAGTCAATATTGAAATATTTCTATCACAATATTTCATTTTGCACTGACAACAAGAGTAGAGATTTAAGTGATCTGGTACAGTGTCCTCCGTCTGCATCCATGTGCTTATCAGAAAGAAACTATTCTCTCTCAAGGAGTTCTTCATGTGTCTTTCTCTTCATGGAGCAGTTTTACCCAAGCAAGTAGCATAATTCAACAGCTTCACTCATGAGCAGTAAAAGTCAGTCTTACACTTCTGTTAAAGAAAGTAAATAATTGCTTTGACTGAAAAAAAAATCATTTCCACGGCAAAAGCGGGATATATGTATTGACATTTTCACATTGTTGAAATCTATAATCTTGCAAGAAGTCAGCAAACAAGCTGTACTTAAACAAAATTGCCTGCCTACATGAAGCTATTTGAGAGACTGGAACATAAAGAAGTAGCAATCCATAAAGACAAATTTATTTTTATTTCACTTTAATGACCTTTAATATTTGCAGAACACTTTAGAAATGAAAAATGATCTATCTAATTTCTACATCAGATGTGAGCGCTTCATCTCATCGATATTCCACCTGTATGTTCATCATTCAGATGGCTGTTCAAGGGCTGGTGACTGACTAAAAAAGTACTGTCAGTGAGAGCTAAAAAGTGAGCTACCAAAAAAGACTGCTTGTGTTCTTTGGGGTTAAAGAGCCAAGCCCAAAGATTGGTCTACGTAGATATCTAATTAGATGTGTGTGTGGGTCTATGCTACATGACATGCGACTGCAAACCATGCTGTCCTCAAGAAAATGGAAGACCAAGGCTCTTTGTCATTCCCTTAATGAATTCATGGTCTGTCTAGCCCCTATTGTACTCTTTGTGGCAACAGTGGTCTCATAGGTAAGTGTATCTTTCAGAAATAGAAAGGCTGGTTTTAGATGTAGGGGAAGATGACTTAGTCTTATATGGAACTTTTCATATAAAACTTTGTTACACAAAATGTTGCCAAAGGGACACACCGCTTTTACCCGCCATTTTAAACTGAAGGTTAGTCTCCATGACAGGACTAAAAATATAACTTCTTATCATTTTTACTCTTTCCTTGTTTAACTTGATTAATTATTTTCACTGTCTTAAGAGAGAATAGTTTTTCAGTTGGGTTTATTTGAAGGAAGGGAGGTCTGCAGCAAAGTTTTTTAAAATTTGTGTATGTCAGTATGTGTGTAATAGCAGGTGTTTTATACCCCACAGAATGATCTCCATTTTCACAGGAATCAGGGATGTAACTGTGAGAAATTTACATTTGATAGTTTTGTTTTGGTGAAACCATAAACAAAAAGAGGGGTTTTTCCTACTTTGCTGGCAATTACAAGTTTAATTGTTTTATTTTTCATTCATATTCTCTCTATGCAAGAGCCACATACTCTCACGTTATCATACTTGTAAAACGCTGCTTTAAAATTATGCTGAATGGCATTTAGAAGTAACACCAGCAATGGGCCAAGTTCTGATTCACTCATAAATATGACCCTCTGTCTATTCATTAATAAGATTTTACTGAGGACAGATTTGAGGAATTTTTACTTGTAAAAATATCTGGCAAATAGAAAATTAATGGAAAAAAAACTTTTTATAAAGTGTGATAATGATAAGAATTGGTTTTTGAAAGATAAATTATTTGATGGAAAAGGGAAAACAAAATCTCACATAAAGCTAGGTAGCTATGTCATTAGTTTAATATTTTCTTATAAACTGTAACAGGAAAAATCATCGCTCTTGTCACCACCTAAGTATTGAGATAAAACAAAGAGCACGGAATGATTTTTCATATAATTCTATAAAGCTTTTATTTAATATTAGAGGGACTATTTCTGTGTGACACTCCACGTGATAGTTAGTTTCCACAAATAAGCTATTATGCAAAGAAAAAAGATATTTTTACCTTACTTCCCATTCTCTGTTTACACAAGAAATAGTCTTCCATCCCCCACACATCACAAAGCTATACCTTTAGCTCCAGTTTCCACAACCCAAACACAACCATGGCTTTTAAAAGTGTATATCTTTCCTTGCTCTGTATTAAATGACAGAACTTGGAATAGAATTAAAACATATGAAAAAATCTGAGAAGCAAAAAAGCCAATAACTTAGCAAGGAAAACCAGTATCCTTTGTCATTATTTAGTACATAACAGTCTTTTTTTCTTTACAGTAACTCTTTGACTTTAAATAAACTAGAAATCTTTCCTCTCCTAAAATGCAGGAATG
>NW_005054342.1:558029-656767 GCF_000277835.1 Geospiza fortis | reverse complement strand
CAGGAATGCTCAAGGCCTACCCTGAACTTTTCAACTCCTGTATATGCCTCTCGGATATGGCTCTGTGTTGGCTGCTGAACTCCAGCAAGATCATCTCTGCCCTTCTGACATTCAGCCAGCTCAAGCACATGCGCCTGGGAGCTGCTTCCAACCAGTATTGTTTGCAAATGATTTTTTTGATCACCAGCTGTTTCTCCCTGCAAATACTGCTTCATGCATTGCATGTGGAAATTCTGTACTACTGGTCACACACATATATGCACAAGACTTTGGACATTTTATGCTAAAGAGCAGAATTTTTTATTTGCATAGATTTTAGGTGCTTAAAAAAAAAGAAAGAAAAAAACAACCAATCACCAACCTTAAAAAAATCAACCAATCCAATCCAAAACCAAACCAAACCAAAGCAAACCCACAACAAAACAAACAACAACAAATAAGTAGAATGGAATTACTTTGACAATGAGAAGGAAATAACTTTTTTCCAAACATTAGCTGTGTCTGTAAAGACAAGAGACAAGTGCAGATGACATATAAAAATAAACTTCACCTGCACAAGTTGCAGTTACTAATGCTAAAATGTTCCTCTTTCTTGTTGCCCTTAGTACTTAGGAAATCTCTTCAACACTGTCTTTCAAATCTTTTTTCACATGAGTTCTCAGGGAACTCCTATAATCTGTATTATGAATCAAACATATTTTTAGCGGTTGTAGAGTGAATCCATGGAGGTTAATAATTGTAAGATGCAATAAAAAAAATGAATATTTCCTTTTAGCAATACCATAGGCATAAAAGTATTCCTCCTAATTCCTTTTTTCTTCATTCAAGTATTCTCTGCAAATATATTTTATTAATTTAAGCCTCTCCTACATAACTCTCCTTTACAGAAGAAGACTTGCATCTAAATAACTCTCTCTATAAACTAATACGAAAGCAAGGTCTATCTAATTAAATCTATTACAGTAAGATAAATTGGATCTAGGAAACACACACATGTCTGTACTCAAGTAAATAGCTCATTTGCCTGGAAATTTGTATCATAAATATTGTGTTATTTGACATTAAATAAATACTACTAATTTGAGCAATATATTTGGAGTTTCTGAGAGTTGAAAATTATTTTGTTAAGAAAAATAAGAATAGAGCGTAAAAATGTGTAATTTTACAATAAAATCTGAAATCCACTGTTAATTGGATTTATAACAGGCAAAGAAGCAGAGGACAGGTTTTCAGAACCATAACAGCACAACATAGACAAGAGCAGCTGTGGTTCATTCCTTCACTGGAGCCACAAACAAAGTTTCACACTGAACAACTCCATACCATCCCATTCCATACCTCCATTAAGATATTTAATTTCATGGGCATTTCATAAAAGCAGATGGTAAATCAAGGAGTATTTTATGGCAGTGGCTTGCAAGTAAGTGGTGGTCTCTAGTCTTCCAGGTGGCCCACACAACTACTGCTGTCACAACAGTGACACATCTGTCATTTGGTAAGCAGTGACACTTAGGGTTTGTTGTAGCCTGAGACTGGTTTAGAGTTTCCAGCATATTTTGTAACCCTCTGCAGTAGAAGAAACAATACTAAACAAAGCAAAACATTTTAAAAAATCATCACATTTCTGTACAGCTGCTCTGTATAGCTTTTGAGTAAATCTAACTATGATCAAGCTTGCTGACATGCTAAGTAAGAAACCTGAAATAATGGCTATAGCAAAATTGTGATCTTTATCATTAACTGAAGAGATTTAAAATGAGAAAACTTGAAGAAATAGAACTTTTTTTAAAAAATCTTAATTTCTTATTATAGAATACAACATCTGAGTTTAAAAGCTTTAATTCCTAGATCTACAAAAGATGTCTCTATCCAGAAAGGAAAAAGCAAAAATGTCCTTGTGGAAAAAAACTCCTGAATTCCATGCAAATTTAAACAAAATTACTGCTCTTGTTGCATTAAGGGAAAGTTATTGTCATCATTTTTTTGTTTTCTTGAGATCGATTGTCTAACTTTTGACCAATCTGCACTGGAGACATGACAGGAAAAGTATGGAATTGACACAATGAAATGTGAAAAAAACCCTACACTTTTATGATGAAAATATGTATTTTATCTTCTATAAGTCAAAGCAGAATGTACAACTTAAAATTAAATTTTCAAAGAGAAACAAAAAACACAAAAAGAGAAGAGGAAAAAAAACCCTTTGGGGTCATGCTGTCATTCTCCACAAAATTCTAAACTGATTGAGCTTCTTGTTACAAACATCTGTATATATAATTTAATTGGTCTTTCGTGAATAGTTGCACAAAATTATGCAAAACCTTCTAAATCATTTAGCTATTCTGCCTGTTTATTTTCACATCTTAGCTTTTGCTGCTTATTCTTTTTAGATCAGAAAAAGAAAAAAGAATAAATTAATTGAAACAAAAAAAAATCAGTTCAGGAACAGATTAAAATTTACTGTGAAAAAAATACAATTTCTGCTAATTCTTTTTATCTTTCTCTCCTCTCCTTTCTATATTCCTATTTTTTCTTCTGCAATATAAGCTTTATAATTTTGCTAGAAATGTATGTATTCTATTTGTAGCAGCAAAACATTTTAATATCATTTCATTAAACATAAAAGAGTGCATTTTTAAATCATATCTCTGTTTATGATCTAGTTACATTTCCTATTACATTAAATGGAAGCTGATAGTGTCTAATATCCAATTTTGTTCCCCATAGCTTCTGACAAACAAAATCACTGCTGTATTCACATTAAAAATAAATCAAACACATTATTTTGAGTGTTGCAACATTATGAATTGCCACACTCCCCTGGTGGTCTTCAAACAATGTTAAAAACATAGCATAGCAAAATAATAAAGCAAAAGGAAAAAAGTTAAAGAGTATTTTATAGCCCAGAATAATATGTTTTATACATCATCTTTACATACTTTCTTCAGCTATGTTGTCAAACTGTGAGTTCACTAAAGGTCTCTAGTTGACAGTGTAAACTCATGAAATTGGTTACATAAACACTCTAAAAGATGATAATATACCTGTATAATTCTGGGCTTTTTAATACTAGCAGTGCTGATGTAGTGTCTAGTAGAAACATTATATATTTCCTACATTTTGCTTTCACAAGTCTACATACCCATAATAATATTGTAATTTTTTTTAATGCAACTACATCTGAGAAATTTGTGCTGTGATGCAAATTGATTTCCTTAAAATAGTCAGAGTATGCATTATCAGTTTCTTCATATAGAAAAGAACATCCACAAAATAAACTGAATATTTTTCTTTCAATTCATAAAGGCTCAAAATCTCCCAAAGCCTATCCAAGATTCTGCAGGAAATGAAGGAAAAATCTACACACTGGGTTTTTTTGTAAATGTGTTCCAAGCAGAAATGTGCTCTGTTTAATTGGATTTGTATTGAAGTTTTTTTTTTTTCTTTTCTATGAGGCATTTGGTATTATTTCAGGAAGAAATAGTCCATCTTTGTCAGTTGTGGTATGGTACAACATAAAGGCGAACACTGCTCCAATGTCATTTTCATTTAGCTTTCAGTTGTGATTTTCTGATGTTCAGCTTTTGAAAGCTTAATGATTGTTTACTTGAACCCAGGAAGCTGTAGGAGCAGACAGACTTTATGCAGCTCAAAGAGGATTTGGAGCACGCAACCGCTTGTGCTGTGGCTTCGTTATCTCCTTCTCCCTCTTGTGGCCTCCAATAGTAAGAGCAAACAAGGCATTTTGGCATCCAGCACGGCTGTAGCTCCTGTAATAACTGGGGAGAGAACCAGACTTTGGGAGAAAGTGCCGTAGCATGCAGATGCCACCGCAGCGCTGGAGGGGCTTCTGTGCAGCGTGATGGCCTCCACCTGAGAGGGACACGGGGATAATGATGATGGCAGAGTCGGGAGCAAAGCCGCCTTTGCCATGCTTGCCCCTGGGGACCCTGTGACACAGTGGAGAACTGATCAACTTTCCCCAGCTCTGCAACAAAATTAAGTCCAGTGCTTTGCAACCAAGATTTTCAGGAATAAGGTAATGAGAAGAGAGAATTCCCCTTCGTGTGAGCTGATAGGACTACATATCTTAAAAGCATCTTGATCCAGTTGCAGAACTGACCTAAAGGTTAAAAATTAAATGGAATGTCTAGTGAAAGATATGAATAAATTAAGGTGGTAGAGGTTCCCAGACTCATTTACAGCCAGGTTTACAATCGGCTTTGCTCTCTTCACCAAGGCTGCAAGATCACTAAGGCAATTTCAAGGCACAGTTGCCTACTTCAGTTGCACAAACCAGTTCCTTCCTGGGCTCTCAGTAGTAGTGACAACAAAAATAAACAGCATTAAAGTGCCTCTTTGCAGCCATATGAAATAAACAGTTTAATATTCTGACTTTAAGGCCGCAAATTGGTGGCTATAAATATTGTACTGCATTCAAAGTTCTGTATATGCCATCTGGTGACCATGTGATTAGTGTATCTATGGGGCAATAGAAGGAGGGGGGGCCTTGTCATGCCCTTATTTATTTTCCGTGCTCAACTATGCACTCACTTAAAACCCAGCCATATGCTAGAGCATCTGTCATAGGTGGGGTTTTTTTGTAAATTTTCTTTTTTAAAATTGAATCAATTTTGCCCTTTAGGAGCCTATGCTCTGAACGGTACTACAGAATGACATTTACTGCAGACCAAATTATTATTTTATTAGGAGTTAGAGTGTCTAGTTTGAACAAACAGCAAAATTCCAGTTTGGAAATAAATTAGTACTCTAAAATGTATAGTATTAAGCCAGCCAAATCATTCCTTTTTTGCTTGCATCCACCAACGAATATATGATTAATTTAAACTCTGTTTGTGTGCATATTCATACACAGAGCTTTTCAAGCTGATTTTTATTTTCTTCAGCATGTTAATATAAAAACATGCTTATTTGCCTTAACAGAGAGATGCCACACAGCAGTCATAAAAGTGAATAGCAAATTCCGTGTTTTATTGGCCCAGTGCTCATACACGCATAATCATCATTTAGTTTACAGAATACTGCTCAAGGCAGTCTTGTGAAAGTAGTATGCCAGTATGCCGTTGGGAATGAAACCAAGAACACAACAGTTTTTTGCGGCTTTCCATCATGCCTCAGAAAGAGAAGGTTAAGCTAAAATTGGCTCTGCAAGAATAATAGAAGTATACTAAAAATACCCTCATTTTTAGTCATACTATTGGTAAAAAAAAAAAAAAGAGTTATTTCTGCAGCAGTCTATGTTTGCTTAAAATATCCAGTGAAGGGAGTTTCATTTATTGAGATCACAGGACCAGCTTCCAGTTTCACTGCTCCAGCTTTTTCAGGAGAATTTTTATTCTTTTGCTAACTGAAGTAAGTGCAAACTGTAATGTCAGGCTGAAAAGAGGAATGTAGAAGCTCGTTTTTGAGAGCATATCAATCATTTTTAAACATGATGATATCCTATTCCTGCTATTCTTCTCTGCCCCAAACAGCTTATGTGGGAACACTTTATTCCCTTTTGCAATACTCAGTAAGGTAATGCTGTCTTACTGAACTTTTCCCCTCTTCCAGAACTCCAGGATTATCCAGACCGACACATCCATGTCACTGTCACTCTGTTATCCTACTTTCCAGCATTAATTTCATGCACCAGATCCCAAGACAAACCTGCCCTGTGCCACTTCTCAATATTTATGCTAGGTCAAGGTGGTAGAATCTAATCTTGCAAAGCAAGCTCAAAAAGGCCATACCAGCTGCCATGTCTTAGTAAATCAGATAACAGCAATAGATCTAAAGAGCGAATGAGACAGAAGTAAGTGAGATTATTGCATCTGTTTAAATCCTGTGTCCCTTACAACCATTTTGAAAGCACATATTTTTAAGTGACTGAACAATAATAATGTTAAAACATAATTAAAACCAGCCTAGAATGTAATTTATTTTTTTATTTTAATTGTGGTTTTAAAAAAAGAATCATCAGAGACTTAAGAGCAGCTGGTAAGAAGTTCAGATGCAGGTCAGCATACAGCCTAACTGAGTTAAGATTTCTGCATCTTTAACCTAAATTAAAAGAACATTAAAGATCAATGTACTGTGATTTGAAATGGCAGTTCTGAGCCTGGTACACAAACAATGTGTAGAAACGAGGACAGAGTGTTGTCTTAGAGTGCTGATGCATTGTGAAAGCACTGACAAAAGCTTGGGAAAATGAAAGCAAGAAAAGAGGTCTATCTCTCACTTTTTTTTTTTTTTAACTTAAAGAAACAGAATAGAGGTATTGTATGAGAACTGGAGAATGCCTCAATCTGAGCTGTTCTCATGATTTATAATGGTTTACTTATGTTCAAAGGGCATCCAGGCTGGCAACTAGTAGAGGTCATAAAATCTAGATACAAACACTCATTCTCAGGAATGACAGACCTTCAGACCTTGGTTATTAATTATTCTTCTACTGGTTGGTTCTGATACATGGCACCATGGATTGCATCATTGCCTTGGTGGCTTGAAGAGTGCTCTGCAGTAGATATAGACTGGTGGACATATTTAATGTCCTAGCACCTATCACCTGTCAACATCCATAAGTAAGTCAACTTTGATACCATTTCCAAGATGCTTAAGTGATACAGGCAAGAAGGGATAACATTATGTGAAGAGAGGATCCACATTCTTATGAGCTGGTAGGACTACATTTCTTAAAAGCATTTTAATCCTGCTGCAGAACTGACCTAGAAGGTTAAAAATTAAATGGAATCCCTAGTGCAAGATACCAATAAATTAAAAATGGGAATAATGTATTATTATTTTCCATTGACTTTATTATCTGGCAGAAAATTAGATCTCAAAGGTTTTTTTTTTTTAATTGAAAAGCATCTGTTTCCCTCTGAAATAGAAATAATAATAATAAAAATATTTACACTGTATATTATACTGCTGTGTTTATTTTTATTTATAATTTGACTACAGCATCCTTTTTCTCGGAGGATCAATCAGCAGGAGCATACCATAGAAATCGTGACAAAATTTTCCATATTGCACTGCGCTTTCTTACTTGAAGAGGGAGATGGTATTCCATGGTTGGTTTCCTGTCTGAGTAACAAAGACCGAGAATCTCTCAAATGTTCTTTCTGAAGACAAATATATATTATTTCTGATCAGAAGTTCTTCAGTAAAAGACAAAAAAAAAAAAAAAAAACCACCAAAAACACCCAAACCAGCCAACCAACAAACCAACCAACTAATCAACCAACAAGCCAACCAATCAACCAGCCAACAAACTTGCAAACCATCCTCAGAAAAACAGATATTCTGGTACAACTATGAAGCATTCATGGCATTCCTAATAACTGAATGAGTGCCTATGACAGGCTATAATGCAGTTACAATTTGAACATTTTTCAGCTTGGACACAGTTTCTCAGTCTCTGTTCTCTGTGACTCTCTCACACATCCAATACATATCTGGTCCATGACCATTCTGCAAGATGAACAGAAAGGGCTGAAGCTGTGAAACACTCAGCTCCCAGTAGGAGAAAAGGAAGACTTTTCTTGAAACAATTTTGAATTATTTTCCTCAGGGTTTTTCTTTGGCACAGTGTTGACCCAATATCAGTATTAGCTATAAAATCTACATTTAATATATTTACATCCATGAGTGCTGAGACAGCTGTTGGACAACACAGGGAAAAGACAAACTTCTGACTCTCAAAATTGAATGTAAAATGATGTGTTGAATCAACTAGAGTGAAAGCAAGGCATGAAACCAAATAACTTAATAGTCTAAACCACACTTCTAATGTTCAGAATAAGGGACAGAAGTGATAGACAGCTTTAGAGGTCAAAGCAGGGACAAAAGCTGGCTTCTGA
This sequence comes from Geospiza fortis, assembly GCF_000277835.1. Classification (NCBI taxonomy): domain Eukaryota; kingdom Metazoa; phylum Chordata; class Aves; order Passeriformes; family Thraupidae; genus Geospiza; species Geospiza fortis. Next base: position 648,902 of record NW_005054342.1, on the reverse strand, counting down.
AACCCAGGTATAGCTCTTCTCCTTGTCTGATTTGGGATCAATCATAATTTGATGATGAGTTAGGTGGGAAGGGCAAAGTAAGGCAACCTGTGGTTCAGTTTATTTCATCCTCACAGAAACACACTCATGACAGTGAGAAAATGACAGACATCAAAAGTGGAGAACAGTGGCATACTGCAGGAGAGAGCAGAAAGCACAGAACATTGCATCAAAGCTAGTTTTCAACCCTACACTCAATACACTCCCTACACTCAGGCAGAACTTCAGCTGGGAATAGGCTCAGCTATGCAATTATTTTTTAATATAGCAGGAACTGAATCTTCATAACATTTTTTTGCATGATGTCATTAATTCCATCACAAAACTGGTGCTAAATCATCAACAATGGCTTTTGTCATCACCCTGCAGAAACATGTATTGCCTCCAACACTGCATCACACCAGGGGAGGGTGTCAGGGGCACAGTTAAAAGAACAGACACCACTACCAAACAGCAAGATCCCCCCTGACACAAAACTGAACAAATTACCACACTCAAACACCTCCTGAATTCAGTCAACCTTCCTTTTTTTCTGAGAAATTGTCATTTCTCAGGCTTCTAGCATAGAGTAGTGTATGTTGCACAGTCCTCGGAGGATCATTTAAGCTTACAGACAGGAAAAAGCCTCTAACAAATATCAGGTATTAAGTTACAATCTAGGAAACTCTTTATAGTGAAAGCATTGACCATCATTGGGAACAGCAACAGGAGCAACATCAGGAATGCCTTTAGAAATGGGGAATTTTCAGCTTCTCAGCTGTATCCACCAGCTTAAGGTAAACTGGAATGAAGACAGCAGAAAAACCTGGTGCAAATATAATAAAATAGAAAATTTATTTTTCCACATTTTAGATAACACTGATTCCATGTTTCTTGTCATTCCCAAAGTATTTTCAAAAGGTTGATCTTTTTTCCACATCCCTTCCCTCTTCTTTGACTGAGATGGGGGGTGGCAGTGAAAAAACAGAGAGCATATTCATCTTCTATGGTACAAAACCTGAGATCAAGTATTTTTTGCTTAACATTATCTGTATTGAAGTGTGATTTTTTTTTTACATCATTTGTATTTCTTGAATTTCAGGCTCAAGATGATTCCAGGACTGACAGACAGCACCTGGGTAAAAATGATGTGATTCTTTCAGTGCTGTAATTTCCCATGTATTCAGCTTTGTATTCAGACAGAGAAAAAAAATTATTCACAAGCCAAGACTCTTTTGTGAAGCTGCTGATTAGGCCATGGTTTAAATATGGAGAGTAAGGAAAAATGCACTCGTTCTCCTTCACGGTTGTGCACCGAAGCATTGACTGTGGAGGGCCTTGAGACTGGTTTAGTGCAATCAAAGCAGCTACACCTGTCTGTGCCTCACTCTCCTGGAGTTAGGAAAGGAAGGTAGCTTTTAACACAGTAGTTCCCCAGTGCAGAAGAGAAAAAATAATTTGCAGTATTAGATCATGGCTCGCCTTGGCTACGTGCCAGAAAGAGAAAAGCTTTCATTGGCGCTGCAGTCCCAGAGATGCTAAGAGTGAACAAGCCTCAAAGAACAATTCAGACATGTCTTTATGGAACTAACAGAGAACACAGCTTTCATAAAACACAGGCCATTTTAACTTTAGACACTGATAATTCAAAGGGAAAGCCTTTTAATTGTGTTATTTTATCAATGAGAGGACAAACAAGGTTAAATGGTGATAGATGCTGAATTAACAAGCTATTTGCCTGCAGCATTTTTTTTCCTGGGAAGAAAAAATGCTGTAATTATTCTTCAGCTTTATATAGGGAAACTTTCTTCCTACTTTTCACTGTCAGGCTCTTCCAATTGATTTTATCATAATTCAAATACATGGCAAAATGCTTCTGAGCACAAAAGCAGAGGGCTAAGCCTTACTCTCTTTTAATACACCAGAGAGCCACTAAATAGCAAAGGATTTTGATTTAGATTCCTGCATTAAAATTAAATCACACATCCTAAGGAAAAATGATCCGTAATAATGGAAGTCACACACATGGGGATTGAAAGTGCTATTGAATAATGAAGAAAACTATAGTAGCAATGAATGTAAGGGACCACTATACTTTAATGAAGAGATATTTCCGAAACAAATGTCTCCCTTCAGTGTTTTCTATTGATAGTCTGAATCGTATAAAACAAGTTATGTGAAATATGAATATCACAAAGTTCAAATGAATTACATACTGCCTCTTGATTTGAGTTGCAACATTTTTACATCTCTGCCGTAGGAAAGAGTTACAGGTGGTTTTTAGTGCAACCTGCAGGTCAGTATGAATACACTGTTTTCAGTGCCCAAGGCTGCAAATGTACTTCCATTTTGCAAACTACTACACAGTGACACTGGCTGCTGGTTGGTGAAATTATGCACAGTTCCAATATTTACATCTTTCTTTTGCCTTTGGGCCCCCTTTACTGATTTTATCGATTAAAATATTTTTCCCAGCATCAGGTTACTAATCTCCCGATTTTAACTATGTCTGATTTTCTATTTCAGGCTCTATAATTTCAGTTTGATCAAGTACTTTTTAAAGTGAACCTTGGTAGTGACTCATTTTTAGCACAAAGCTTTAGTCTTGCAATGTGGGGGAAAGATTTCTTGGGAAAAAATCATGAGACCTGGCAGCATGAAAAGTTCTTCTTTGACTGGCCACAAACAGTGAATAAATGAAATTACACAAAGTAGGTCCATGTTTGATTTGAGCACAGTGTTCTTAACTTGCATTGTTTTGTGACCTTTCAGTGTTACTCACAAAATTATAAAAAGCATAACATTGATCCTATTGTTCTATTATTTCTTTTGAAAGAAACCTCGTATCTCTGTGCAGCTTAAAAACCCACAAAAATAATTTCCTATCACTTTGTCAAATTAGAACAATTCACATGAAAAGAAAAACCAGTAGGAGCACAAACAAATCATGAGTCACAATTTTTTTCTGAGAAGTACAGTTACTACAATCACTATGAGATAAAATCACTTGAGATATTGTTTTGCATCTGCTATCAGTCTTTTGTGAGAAAGATAAAGATTCTGAGGTGGCGAAGAGGTTGGGGACGGAAGCTTGTAACCCTAAAGCATAGAGAAAAAAAAAGCACTTCTCAGTTATATATTGATTAAGTCCATCCAGGCTTCAAAAATGTTCCAGAATTCTTATTTCTTAATTTTGTTTTGTCATTGTTTACAACAGGGAACAAAATTCACTTTTAAAATGGAAAGTTATTTCTAAGAAAAGACCAAAGTACACTCTACAGTATTAATCTAACAGAAGATGCAAGTCATTAACCTGGAGGTTTGGAAATTCAAATGAGATATGGGAATTCTGCTTCCAAAATTATCTTTATACATGGGGGGAAGATGATTTTTTTATTGTTATTTTTATTGTTACTTGTTGTTGGTGGTTTTGGTTTTGTTCTTATTGTTAATAAATTTAATTAACTGATTAATTTTAAATACATAAATTAAGTTTGTCACAAATGTGAAAAATTAAGAACTCTGATTTTTCCCCATTAATCAAGAAAAATGATAATTTTTGCATGCTGGTCTTCCTGAAAGTACTACACATTCTTTGCTATTCTGTGGGACAACCTTAAACCATAAAAAAAGAACAAGACACAGCCCTTCTAGAAAACATGTAGCATATACTTTTTCACAGCTGACGCCTCCTCTTCTGGAATTCCAGTTGAATGATGGAGACAAATTAATGCTGTTATCCCTGGTATTGGTGAGTTCTCTAACTATAATGATCTCATTAAAGATCTATGGTTATAATAGGGTTTCATATAAAATGTATATATACATATATATAAGCGGTGCTTAAGAAATATCTGTGCGATTGAGCCCTAGGGAACTTACCTGTTCCCCTCCTTATTGATAGCAATGAGATTTAGATATGAGCTGTGCACCTACTGAGATTCATACTCAGAGGTGCAGCAAGTTGAGGTAGCTTCTCTATGGAAAAATTTTGAGTCCCAACTTTACCTGGCAGGGAGAAACTTTTTTTTTCTTTTTTTCTTTTTTTTTTCCTTTTCTTTTTTTTTGTGATCCACCATGCCATCTTGTTTTGTGAAGGAAATTTCAGGGTACTAAACCAAAAGGTGTTTTCATAATATTTCTTGCTATTTCTTCAAACCTCAGGATATCCAGCAGTTGTTAAAGAACTCTCCATCTTGGACTCACCATTCCGTAAATATCTACCATGAGGACTGTTGTTCAATTTCCTTGCCACTATTTGTAATACCTAAAAGAGGTTTTTGTCCAGGTATGTTACTGCAAAGATAACACAGGCTGAAATTGAAGAGACAGGAAATAACATGACAGAAACATAAGTGAGAAAAAATGTGCAACTGGTTCCTATAAACCCTGAATATTTACTTTTGGATACTGAACAAGTTTGCCCATGTCAGTATCAGGGAGCACACCTTGTTACCTCTGTTATGTCACTCCCCAGAAATGTTAACTTTCCAACCGTATGAGATTTTAGATGCAGATCTTACTTATTTCAGCAGAACAGATGGATACGTTTGCTATTCAATAAACATACTAAGAATTCCTTTCACACCTCTAACAGTCACAGCTTTGCACACCCATGTGCTGTACATCTGTGGATTATTGGCAGTGAATTTGGCTGCACAGTAGGAGTATCTCAGGTTTAAAAATTTCCCTGTGTCTATTCCTTCCTTGTGACTCCTTTAAATGTCTGTCTTCTCCTTTTGTGCATCTGTTCACAGCTTTGACCACAAAAAAGACTTGCAACCTTTGCAAGAAATTTGAGTCTGGCAGCCTCCATGTGAGAGTGTAAGAGTGTTTATAAATGGGAGGTGGAACAAAGTGCCTTTTTTTCTCTTTTTTTGTTCCCTTTTCTTCAATTTTTTTAACAGTTCAGTTTTTCTCCTGCAAAGAGTAGATACAAAGCTGTAAGCTTATTTTTAATTGTGAAGTAAAGGAAATGCAGAGATGGGAGATGGTTGTATTAAGCAAGGAAAGAGTAGGGTCAGTATTTTCCAGTAGTGTTAGTGATCCCAAATATGATGTTGTATAATTGTAGCTAGATTTCTTCCTGCTTTGGAGCTGTTTCATTCAGCTATGATCCCAGAATTTCAGTATGGTACTGCACTGAGGGATGTCCACAAAACTGTTCAGGACCCTCAGTCTGTGTGTGTGACATCATTATGGCCTGTCCTCCTTTTGATGTGGTTGAATTTCCCGCACTTCTAGGCAGAGACAAATTTTCTCTTTTCTTCTCATTCAGGAACAAGTCACAAATGTTTATTCCCATACTGGGATATCAGTATACCAATAGCTTATCCTCTCGATTTCTCCATTTTCACTTTTCTATCTTCACAGCCAACTTTGTTTCCTGTTTGTTTTTTTTTCCTAACCTGTTCTTCTTTGACAATGGGAGGCATTTTTACCATTTTCATCTCCTTCAGCTCTACTAAATATCGAGTTTTTAAAAAAATTAATATTGGCAGACCAGGTGAGTCCATGCTGGTGATGCAATATCTAATAATAGCAGTGTGCACTTTCCTGCCTAGTAAAACAATATGTACATCTCATTTTAAATCCTTCTCTACACTGATCCCTGAACTTTAATATAGTTATATTAATTACTTTATACAGTGAATTAATTTCTAAAGGTTGTTACCAACTATAGCATGAGACAAATTGTAGTTTGTAACAGTGTTACAATACTGGGTTTTTCTTTTTAAAATGTACTATAACACTTCCTTTTTTAAAATTTTTTTTATTTTACTACCCTCAAGAGAGGACAGCCAAGGACAATACTAAAAATTCCACCTGGCCTTTTTTTTAAACCTCATATTGTATCAACTCTTACAAATGCATGTTGCTATTTGATGTTTTCACCAGTTTGCTATTTGATGTTTTCACAAGTTTGAAAGATCACAACAACAACAATTTAACAATTTCAAGTTTGTTTCACTTGAAATATATTTAGTAAACTGATACCTGTTCATTAAAAGGAACAGACATAAATACATTAAATTACTTAACTTCTGTTTTTTTTATGTCCTGCTTGCAACTTTCTCTTAGACAGATATATTTCAATACAGACAAGACTGACAGATAAAGATTGAGAGCAGCAGAACAAGAATTGTAGTGAAATTCAGGTGCTTTACACCATGTAAAATGTTTGAAGGAACTTTCACAATGTTCCAGCGTGTACATCCAGTTACGACACTGTCCCCACAAACCTTAAAATTTAATGTGACTAAATTAGAGAGGAAGATCTTTATTGTGTGGGTGAGTGACTGTGCACTGGAACAGATTGCCCAGAGAAGTTTTGGAGAGTATCTCTCACTTGAGACATTCAAGAGCCATCTGGTTACAATCCTGTGCATTGTGCTCTGGGATGACCATGCTGGAGCAGAGAGGCTGAGCCATATGACCACCTGTGGTCCCTTCCAACCCACCCATGCTGTGATTCTGTGATGGCTGCAAATAAGAGCAACTAGGCGATAAAACAGGATATTTTTTACAATTTAAATCAAAATATGTTTTCAAATGTCAAATAGACATAGTTCGTGTGTTAAATGCATACATTGACATATTCTTTAAATATTATTCTCTTTGCCTATGGAGGGTTGGTACTCATCTTCAGCAGCAACAGCAAAACTTTTGAAGTACACAAAATCTGTACAAGGTAATATTATTTGTAAACATTTATCTTCCTTTGAAGTCCCTCATGAGAATATAGACGAGCAATAATTGTGAATTTGTTTTTGCTTATTGTCAAAATAGAAAAAAGAGAATATCATCAGAGAGGGTATTCACCGAGTTGAATAAGATGTCTTTATCAAAACTTTTTCTCTTTGTCGGCTACTTCACACAATACAAGATCCAACTACTATGTGATTCTTATAAAATATGTAAGAAAATGTAAATAAAACAAGTAAAGGGGGAAAACCAATTAGAATTTGCCTTTTCGGGTGGAATTTTACCGACCAGACATACTTCTCTTTAAAATAATTTCAGATATATTTTATGTATAACACATGAAATTGACAAAGGAACTAGATTAGAGTTGGAGTCAGTATTCAAGTTAATAAAATTTCCTAGGGTGATCCATTCAATCATTAAGCGTACATTGATGAAAATGCTTAACTACAATGATATGTTGCTTTTAGACCAAGTAAATTAAATTAACTTCAGAGTGTATCTTATTAGACTTTAAAAAAGGGTCATTAAGTTACTTCTGGCCTTTGAGTTAGGAAAATGAATTAACAGAAGGATGAGAAGTTGCCAAATCTTACTATCAAAATTTTAAATCTATCAAAGATAATAATTTTTTATTTAATTAAAAATAATAATTAGGAGTCATTAACCAAGGATTTACTGCATCAAGTAACTATTCAAAATGTTATTTATGTAATGCATGAAAATTTCATTATTATTTAAAACCTTTACCTATATTACTTACTGATTTAAAGAAGGGGACATGACAGAGGGGTATGATGTAAAAAAAATTTGTTTGAAATGCTAAGGAATTAATATATAGGAAACTTTTTCAGTGATGTAACTGAAGCACTTGGTCATTCCAAGAAGATTAAAATTACTTTACAATCCTTATTCATGATGTGAATAGCATTCACTCAGGAAATTTTATTAATTCAGTGATACTTCTTCAGTGTTAAGTACCAGCATAGATTGCAGTTTCGTGCCTTAAATGAAAAACTGAAGTGAGTTGTCATTCATTTATTCATTTGAAATACAATCCAGTGCACTGTACATTCTGCAGCTAAATAGAATTTGGTTTTGATATGTCAGGTTTTCTGTGTTGTTTTTTGGTGGGATTTTTCATTGATTTTTTTTTTTTTTGGAGTGGGGAGTGTGGTAACTGTGTGACTGAGATAATAAAAGAAAAATAAATTTTTCAGGCAGTTCAACACACACTTTTCTGGTCATTGCTTCCTTTTAAGCTCTCTGTTCCTCTGGTCACCTAAAACAGAGACTCACACCCTAAGTTCAAATGTGCTAAGAGCTTTAATGTACTTCACTCAAGTAAAAGGAAATTATTATCTCTATTGCAAGGGCAAGCAATCTTGAACATCCACGGAAGCCCTGGGTCACAGAAAAATTTAAGCCCCTTCAGTGAGTTGAGTCTTTTACCCAGATCCTCTAGATGTGCTCTTTTATAACTAGAAAAGTAATTATGGACATTTTATATACTTCATTCTTTGTCAATAGTAGAATGAACAGGTATTTTTTGTATTATTTCTCTGTAAAAAATATGTGTGCATAATTCTCTGATGCTTTTTGATTTGCACCACCCAATTTACCAGATGCAAAATATACATGAACCAATATTTACATCCAAGGTTACTTAAATCTTTCTACTATTGAGGTCATAAGTTCTGATAAAACACAATTCTTCCTCTCCACAAGTTATGAATCTGCTTGTATTCTCTCTTGTATTCCTCATGTATGACCACCTTCTGCTTCCTAAATGTGGGCAAAAAAAGGAACTGACATACAAAACCTGTGCCAGCAACTGCAGATGGAAATGGTAGACTCAGAAAATCTCATCAGAGATGTTGTCCAGAACCGTGCAAGGCACAGTAGTAGGGAAGTAAATTCAAATATGATAAATATAGAATAAATGCTTCCAAATCATCAGATACAAGTATTATAGGGAATAATATAAAATGGTGTGCACGCTCTGTGTACCTTTCTACAAGTTTTATGTCTACTTCAGGACTTGGTCAGGGAATCAGTTCTTTCTTTTCTGCATGCTGAAAAACCCTTATTTACTGAAGTCTTGTAAAAATCAATTATCATCAATTAGTGGAGCAAAACTTCAAACAAAATTTTAAGACTTTAATGCATTAATATGAAAAAGTTTTATTATTTGATGATTTGCTAAAGGATATATATCAAATCAGAATTGTGATGTTCATCCCAAGAATGGAATAAATAGACCTAAAATGTTGTTGAAAATCACAGTGGCAACTAATTGAGTCCTTTTATTTTGATTAGGATGTGGCTAACAGACCAGTACTAATATTATTTGATAGCATGTCTCATTCCTACAATTAACTTGTAACTGACCAAACAAGTCATATGACTCTTTAGCCCATAACAGACTGAAATATATCTGATGCATTTATTTGGCAGAATGTCTCCAATTATTATTTTCTTTATTACTAATTTAGCTACTCAAATTTACATGCTACCAGACTATATATTTTCTAGTGAAGCCCTACTTAAAAACAACTTCCTCCATTATAGTGCTCAGGATCTGTAGGTTTCCAGAAGTCTGCTTTTTCCACCTTTTCACAGAGAGGCAATGGACTCCACGAAAGTATGTCTCAAAGTCCATCTAGTTTTATTTCTGAAACACTAGATTTCTGTTCACTTTCTCCCATGCTTTTTTTCACAAGAAAAAAAGTAACAAAGATTGAGAGGATCTATCAGTAATTGAACTGCTATTATCCTTTTTTTCTAGGGTGAATGTGTGTGGGGGGGGTTGTATTTCTGTGTTTGTTTTACTTTAGGTATCACCTGTGCAGCTATAATGCAGGGAAACTGTCTTGGTACCAGCTAGCAGAAAAGAGAAATACAAGTTGTCAGGATCTCACTGCATTTTTCTACTGTCTCAGTTTCTTATTTTTGATTCTGACAAGAAAAAACCTGACTGTTTCAATTTAACATAAACTTCACAAATAGTTCTTCTTTTACCTTACTGTGGGTTACAAAGACATTGAAGACAATTAAGAGGAGCCATTCTAGAGCAACTTGTGTTTGCATTCTCAGCGACCTCTGCAGGATGTGTTTTTTCTGTTTGTATAAGCCTGACTGCTTCTAAACATGAGCTGATACAAATCTGTTTTGCAATAATCCAACATTTGAAAATACAAATAAATTTATCTCTGTGAGCAACAAACCACAAGCTCTTTGGGATTTTTCCTTTCAAATTATAGAAAAAAACATTAAAGGAAGTAATTTGCTTTGCCTCTAAGTATAAAGTATATTTTAAGGTAAGATGAGGTTATATTTTCCAGAAATTTAGAAAACCCATGTAATTTTATTCACTTAATGCAAGCAAATAGTACTAAGTTTTGTGTGATTTCTGTTAAAAGAGTGAATCAGGACAATGGGAGAAAGAAGAAAAGGGTAAAGTATCTCAAATCATGTTCATTAAAATAGAAATAGTGATATCAGTGATGTCAAAATCTTCTTTGACATATTAAAGCCTAAAAAGAAATGTTTTTTTTTAAAATTTATATTACCTATGTGTCATATACCTATGTATTAGTTTATGACTGCTCTTCTCTGATATACATACAGATTTTTTACCTGTCAGCCTCCATGTACTTACAACTTCATTTGTTCTCTAATTTTGGTTACTGGTTGACCTATCAAATTTGAAATCTCTCTATCTAACTAATTTTTAACCACAACGACAGTTGCATTTTTGTAATCCTACTTGCTCGTTCCTTTACCTAAATTTTTTTGTTAGCGTGATTGTCCATCAGTACTAGTTATTTGGACAGGATGATTCACTTAGCAGCCATTGATTTGCACAACTGATTTTGCATGTGTTCAGAATACTCTATAAGAACACAGAACCATACAGTGTTGTCATGTGAATGTCAACGAATCTTCCAACCATTCCAATTTATTAAAGGGAAAAAAACACAAAAAAACACAATGCACATAATAAAACCCCTCTAAGAGACCTAAAAATATATCCTTTCTTTTTTTTGGGGCTTTTCTTTTGCCGTCTTTTGTAAATTGAACTAGTTAGATCCCAAGATAATACACAAAACAGAAAAGAATTATTTTAGTCCTAAAAGTCAGTCAGAACAGAAAAAAACAGTACCATCAGGTGGAAGAAACTCTGTAATGAAGTACTGAACATGCACATTCAAAATTCTATGCCAAAAATAATATAACCCATTTTGCAAATTAAATGAATCTTATTTCCCTCCAATTCACTTTTTTTTTATTCTAATATATATTTCCCCTTTTATAAACATTCATTGTAAAAACATTTCATTTTAAAAAATATTGAGGACAAATGAGTTACTGTGAAAAGCTTCCTATGCCTTAAACATTTTAAACAATATTAAATAAAAAATGGCTAGAAGTCTGGGCTTTGTTCTGTTTTGTTTATTTTGTTTCATGTAGGATTTGTTTTTCTGTGGGTTGTGTTCATTTGGTTTGTTTTACACCTTTTGCATTTCTCAGGTTTGTTGTTTTACCAATGGACCAGCATCCGACTGGCACTGTCCACTTTAGCAAAGCTTCCATTGCTTTAAAATTACCAGATTATGAAAACTGTGTGGGTTGCTGTGATTTTGTGCAGCTGTTTTGCAGCCAGAAATGATGACGTGGATGGAGCCCCACCCAGCTGAAGGGCTGTCCAGCTTTGTTTAGCTCCTATGGCAGCACAAGCTACCGCTGGCAGGACGGCTGCAGAGCTAATGCAGCTGCCAGGGTATCCCGGTACAGAGAGCCATGATCTCTCAGCTGTGGATCGCACAGTGTGGCAACGCTCATGGCTCTTTCTTCTGCCACCTCTGCTGAACAGCTCCAGCTCTTTCTCTGACTGCCTGAAGATATTGGTTTGCACGTTCCCATGCTCCTTTTGGTTTGCATATCCCTTGAGGACCTGACATTCCTGGAAAAAAAATTGAGGGCATGATTTAGTTAAGGGTAGGAATGCCACAGAGCAGGTAAACGTTTAACTTGTCAGGGTGTGAAGCAAAAACTAAGATGGACAGAAATGTAACAATTTATAACCAAGAAGATATAGTAAAAAAAGTTAATTGATTCATTGATACACCTGTGATATTACAAAAATCACTTTTCCTGGTAAGTTACTCTTTTTAATTGCTGACTCTGGTAAAAGTTCTCTATTCTGGGGTGGAAAGACAAATACAGGAGAATCTTATTCAAGTCACCATTTAGGTTACAAGCACCATCATTATGAGAGAGGTCAGAAAGAGTCTATAAAATGGATTGTCATGAGATTAATTTAGGAAGATAAGTAAAGGAATGAACTGATGAAACAGTACTATAAGACTGGGACTGAGTTATGGAGCAACTGAGAGATGTGCCAGATTTCTCCCACAGAGAGTATAGTACAAGGCTGCCAAAAAGTCAAAGGCTTTAGATCAAATTCTGGATTCCATTCAAAGCTACTTTGGTTTTGTCTCACATTCCTCTTTCTGAACAATTATTACATAAAATTTTCTCATTATCAAATATTTAGTCAATTAATTTTTCCTCATTATTTATTATTAATTAATTTTTGCCAGTGTTTAGAAAACTCTTGCTCATTCATTTTCATAGAGATGTATACACATCAATCATTGTCACTTGAAAATTCTGTATTCTATTTCCTTTCTTATTTTTAGGCATGCTGCTGACATATTTCCTTCATTCACAACTCTTCTACAGCCCAAGGTCAAATTCTGTTCTTGAACTAATTACAAACTAGTTCATATTTAGAACCAGTGCAAATAATATTGTCAGCAACACTTGATGACTTATTGTCATCATAAAAAACATGATGGCAAACAGCAGAAGTGGGGTTTTTTGCCTATAAATTCAAAGGCAGCATTGGTATCAAAATCTGTTCTGTCTCCTTTTTTTTTTTCGTTATTTTAATAATATTTTGTTGATATTTATTGCCATTCAAACCAGACTTTATTTTCTACGGATACACTGACATTAGCAGTTCAGCCTGCGCCAGGATGCATGCCATAAGAAAATTCCACACATCCACACAGAGCAAGGAGCACAGTGGAACAGGAGCCATTCTGTGAAGTGAAATAAGTTGCTGAGGACCCAGCTCAGTACAAAGTGACCTTGAACTAGCTCTAGTCTGTTCTGAAGTTGCTGTAAAGTACTTTTCTGTAAAGTACTTTTCAATTTAGTTTCATCTAAAAAGATACATTTTCTGCTTTCTAAGATTTCCCTGCAATAAGAAGCAAAGAGCTATGAGGGAAAAAGCCAGAGAATATTTTTGCAAATTTATACCTGATCTGAAGGAAGATGTAAGTGTGATCTGTTGGGTTTTCATTCACATTATGGTGTGGTCTTAGACTATATTACCTGGAGGCCTTTCAACAGCAAATCTTCTGCAAAGAGTAATTTGGGATCTTGCCTAGTATGCTCAAATCAATTGCTAAAGGAAATTTTGACCATCAGCCCAGAAGTATTCTGAAGTAAAAAAACCCCAACACATATAGACAGGGAGTTGTCAGGTCCTCAGCACTGCTTATTTCTCTCAACAGATCAACAAATAATTCCCTATGCTACCTGCTGATATGGGCATGGGCTACAACACTGCAGCAGGCTGTATCTCTTCTCATTTTATCTGTGATCTCTCTCTCCTCTCATTTTTTTAGTCTTGGATTTTATTTACTTAATTGAGTCTTATCCAAATATTTTCCTGTTACCCACATCCTACATCCTTCTCTCTAAACTGGAGAGGGATTTGATGAGGGGACTGCTAGATGGATAAGAAAGTGGTTGGATGGCCATATCCAGAGGGTAATAGTCAATGGCTTGGAATCCAGATGGACAAGTGGTGTCCCTCAGGGGCCTGTATTGAGACCAGTATTATTTGTTGCCTTCATTAATTACATAGATGAAGGGATTGAGTGGGCCCTCAGCAAATTTGCAAATGGCATCAAGCTGAGTGGTGCAGTTGACACACCTGAAGGACAGGATGCCATCCAGAGGGACCTGGACAAGCTCAAGGAGTGGGCCCTTTGGAATCCCAAGAGATTTAACAAGACCAAGTACAAGATGCTGTAGCTGGGTTGGGGCTTTCCCCTGTAGCAAGACTGGGGATTAACAGATCAAGAGCAGCCCTGCCAAGAAGGAATTGGGGGTGCTGATGGGTGAGAGGCTGGACATGAATTGGCCATGGGCACTCCCAGCCCAGAAAGCCAAATGTGCCCTGGGCTGCATCCAAGGCATTGTGGGCAGCAGGGCCAGAGAGGGGATTCTGCCCCTCTGCTCTGCTGTGCTGAGACCCCACCTGCAGGGCTGCATCAGCTCTGGGGTCCCCAGCACAGGAATGACAGGGACCTATTGGAGAAAGTCCAGAGGAAAGGCACCATGATGATCAGAGGACTGGAGCACCTCTCCTATGAGGAGAAGCTGCGAAAATTATGTTTTTTCAGCCTGGAGAGGAGAAGGCTCTGGAGTGACCTAATAGCAGCCTTCCAGCACCTGAAGGGAGCCTATGAAAAAGATGAAATGGCACTTCTTGCAAGAGCATGCAATTCTTTGAGGAAAGGAATATACCTGTATCTATAGGAATATATAGGACTGCACAAGCATGTATTTCTTGCAATATGTGTGTGTATGCATACATATATAATTTTATTTTTTCTGTATTTGTATGAAGTGACCGTGAGTGTATTCATCAATATCTAATAAGAGTACTAAGAGCAGATAAGTAGGAGACAAGAGCACTAGATTTTTCTGAGCTCTGTCTCCAAAATATATTCTTATATTTATCTTGGGACTAAAACAAGAAAGGTACATCCTCTACCATAAGGACCTAACCCACTAACCCTTCATTTCTCACCATTGGCTTTGGTGGATGCTTTTTATAGCAGGCAAAAGTCTTTATCCATCTCTCAAACACAAAATGCAGAGTGTAAAATAGTCACAATACAGACTCTAAATAATTTTCACTTAAAGAACATTCTGTGTTCTAGCATCCAAGTCCCCAAAGAAGAAGACTAAATTTCATGTATCAAAATAATGAACATTTTCTTCAAATGATAAAGTTATATGTAGTCTGTGCATGAAATGAAGATAACTTTTCTATTCTGTTCCCTTTGAGTTAAAGCATCTCCCAAACAAGATACTGAGATGTTACACAAAAAAAGTGTAGTTGGAATGTACAGTGATAGTTCAAAGCAAGTTATAAAGTGGATGTAATTTCAGAAAAGTTAACAATATTTTCTGTATTCATTAGTTATTACTGACAACATAAGCCACACAGTTGAAGAATTAATATTTCAAAGATATTTAAAGCCCCATGAAAGTGTTCAATGATTGTTGCATTAAGATTCAGCAAAATATGAGAAGGATTCTAATGGTGTGCTCAGAAACTGCCATTCCATGTAAATCCCTGAGTGGGCTGCATACTTCTGACCTGCTTCCAACAATACCTTCCTAAGTTATTGAGGAACTTGAATGCATGTATCACACTTAGGAACATGAATATTCTGTGGTTTATTTTATTTACTTAAAAAAAAAAACATTATTAAGTTTGTGGTACAAAGTCTCTTCTATAGAAAAAAAGGGATTTTAAAAAATTCTTTATTCATAAAAAATAAAACTTTAAGGTCTACAATTCCTGATGCATGAACATTTTAGTTGCTCTTGATTAGACTTTAAGGTTTATGTCATCCAATTAATGAAGTATGTTAATTTCACTCTCTCTACATAGTAACTCAAATATCAAAAAATTCGGATTTTACTCAGCAGTCAGCCTGACCATACCTTGATTTACTCTAAACTTTTTCTGCAAAATAAGTTTTGCAGCACTCAAATCTGAAAAAAAAAGATCAAAGATACTGAAGGTTCAATCATAGCTCATTTCAAGATAGTATTTTTTTCTTAATATTGCTTCACTGATAAAGTTGCAAACTTAACTGAAAAAAACCCTAACAACAAACTAAATGGATAGAAATTTCAAATGTGATTGTCAATATTCTGTTATGCATAAATATACATATATATGAATTATACCTTATAATCAGTTATGAATTATCTATTCTATTTTATTTAAACCCCGAAGCAGACAAATAAATTACAAATGTAGGTCTCATGTCAGGAAACATGCCCACAGTAAGTGCATCTATCTCTCTTTTTCAAAATATTTTGGGTATTGGCCTTTACCTTCTAAATATTGGAAAGAGATTTTCATTTATTTTAATAATCACTTTTAAGGAGATAAGGTCAAATGTTATGTTTCAGCTGATTCAAAATGTATCACAGCTGTTTAAAGTCTTCTAAATAGGAGAAATAATAAGATATTGAAAATAATCTCACTGGTAAAAAGGAAGAACATTCCATTTTCTTCTCTTTTATCATAACATTTTATAGAAAATGTGAGGTTTTCAATAGTGCTTGAGAATTGTGTTATCTCACAGTAATTAATAAAAGTTATACTGAAAACTGTGGTGTGAGAACACTATGTCAGCTCCACACTCTCCTACAGTCTCACAAGACTGTTTATAATGATCCCTATGACTTGGTGCTGTCAAGTGAGTTCTAACAGCCTGATATTGTATCAACAAGGAGAGCAAATACTGTGAAAATGTCAGCAGTGGTCCTGAAAAACGACAGGTACCTTGAGGCACATTTGTCCTCTACAGCGGAGAACAGAGGTACTTAACACTCAGCCTAACACAGAGTAAAGCCTTACTCATTCTAAGACGGTCACACAGAAATCCAAGCTAGGAAGCACTGTACTTTTCAGCCTTTCCAGGTCAGGTCTGGTAGCGGGGTAATCAGCACAAAGTCCATGCAAAAGTGCTGCAAGAGGTGGCTGTATTGCTGCCTGCCATCACTGGCTACCTGTCCTTAAACTCTGTTTTCTGTTCATTCCTTTCCTAGCTCAGCATGAGATGAGCTAGCTCAGGTGGCTCTATGTTACAGTGTGCTTGAGCCAGGCTGATAGATGTAATGCCATGAATTTTGCAAATATCCACCTTGGTCTGTCAGCTGGAAGAGGAAAAAAAACAAAAACATCTTGCCAGACAAAATTTGATCCAAACAGCTGAAATTTTGGTGCTCCCCAAATTGGTTTCTGTGTGGCCTGTTGATATCAACAGACTCATAAACTCCATAGAATAAGATGTAGGCTCCATAAAATATAAATCTCTATAATGTGACTATTACAGCAAGGCAAGGCACCAAGTGATTCTAAAGCAAAGTCAACATCTTTACACATTTCTGTGAGCAAGAACCATTGAGACAAAACTTTAATTTTAGATTACAGTCTGTCACCTCCATGTGGGTGTGAGTTTTTAACAATGCTGACCACTTTTTTGCTTTTCCTCAATCTCAAAAGTACTCTTTTGGACCTTGCAAGCCTCTCTCTGAGGCTAATGGTCTCTCACACTGGATTGATTGCTCAGCCAGGTCAAACATGAGAAAGCTTTTCACAAAAAGTTCTGATAATACAAAACACAACAAAAATTTGGTTACTTTGTTTAGTTTTCTTCATATTAATGCCTTAGTTTGTGATTCTTTTGTCACATACTAATTTTGCATGCAACACTTAATAATTGAAACTTTGCTAATAGTGTTTACTTTCTCTTAGCTATCTTACTGTCAGCCACCTGCAACCAATACATCTATTGTATTCTCCAATTATGTATGGGTAATTATATGCCACTTTTATTCAGTTTCTTTTCTCTGAGTCGTAAATGGTATTTTTTAAAAGAATAATTTCTATTATTTCAGACTGCAGCCAGGAATAACAAGTAACCAAAATTGAAAGAAAAACAAAGTTAAGTCAACGTCTCAAAACCCCTATTTAAACACATGCGAGCACATTGTTTCTGTGGGAGTGATGAAGAAATGTTCCTTTTCATTTGGACAATGTACATATCATTATTGATTTTGTGATTTCACTATTTTACAGCACTTTAGGAACTTCTAAAAGTACAAAGCAAGAGGCTATTTGCCTTCCTGATGGTGGCAAAAAATACATGCAGCTGTAACCACTACCATGTTGACACTTTTCCTGAAAAAGCAATTAGATGAAGTTACCTTGTAACATACCAGTGCAGGACTAATTACTTTCCAAAAGCAAATCCTAAATTATAATACCCAGCACATGCCTTGAGTGGAGAATGACCACGTTTTCCATATATGCTCCCATCACACTATCCACAGTGCATGAGTTCCTGCACTGAACACAACTTCACCAGCAGCAACCTCCCTGAGGACTCCAAGCCCCCATAAGGAAGCACCATCCCCAGCGCCCAGGGAGGGCACCAGTGCTGCCTGGTTCTGCAGCAACCAGTTTGGTGTGGTCTCCACTCAGAGCTGGCTCGAGCACTCCCATGTGCCAGATGGCCTTTGGGAAGGGAGGATTATAAAGCCTATATTGTCTCTGCCAACATTGTACTGTCACTGATTTCCATGCAAGAGAGTGTTAATACTTGTGTTTTAAACACAGCAACCTTTACCAATTAATTTCTCGCGTTTTTCAGAAACTTGCTATTTTTACATGGAGTTTCATAAACTCTCTTTTCTTTCTAACCATGGTACATTTTATGTGAACAGAAAGGACGGGGAAAAAGGTTGTAAAATATACTGTTCTGCAGTGTCTTCAGGATTTATGGTATGCAGATGCTGGTCTAATTTTTCAACAACTTTGGATGATCCAGAAAAGTTGAGTTTCCATTTCTACACAGCCTCAGTCTTTATTCAGCATAAAGCTCATGGCATCCTTAGTATTTACTGAACCACTGTGGTTATCAGCAATGCAAATAAAGGTATTTTCTTCTTAAGCTTTACTGAATCCTTATATATTTTTCTATATCCAAAAGCCACATATTGTCATGTAGCTATGCAATGGATTATAGCTTTGAATTTGCTGCTCACCCCTATAAAAGAGATTTTATTTCCAGTAATGAAAATATTTTGTTTTATCTGAGCTTGGCGATGGTTTTTTGCTCAGGGGATATCTCTGTATATATCCTTTCCATTTTGCTTAGCATGCATTGATGTTTGTAGAACGAACATTTCTGTAGCTTTACATACAATTTATCAATATTAGAAAATCAGAGACAGCAATTAACATGTAATAAAAATATCTTGTTCTGGTCTGTTTCAAAAAGAAAATATTTTTACACACTAGTAATGCCCTCTAATGTTACTTGTAATGTTCCCTAAACTATTTTTATTTGTCTAAAATTATTCTGAGAAAAAAATCCCCCTGGGAGTTTCATCAAACCACACAACTTCCATTAAGTGGTTTTATGGTACCCTAAATAAAACAAACTTATAAAATCTAAGACATTTTGAAAACCAAATTTAGCTTGTAATGTATTTACCATTGCATTTTGGTGACTTTGTTGTAACCGTTAGTGGTTTCTTCTACAGTTCATATAATACTAATCTATCAGATAATTTTGGTCTACTGTTCTATAAAACCATCTCTAGAACTTTAAGGTGGCGATTAATCCATGGTTATCAACATGTGAATTATTAAAACTAATAATAATATCTTTAGGGATGTATTAATGTATTGGCTATGGCTTAATTATATGTAGTGTGATTCATCAGACATGTGAAGTATTTAGAAATTTTCTGCTCAGAAGGACTCAGATGTATGCTTCAGCAATTTGCTACTGACCTCCATGGGATTCTTCTTATTTACACCTTTTGAAATTTAGCTCTCTGTTCTCTCATATCATTCATTAATGCATACACTCATGTACATATTCACTCAAGGAAAACCAAAGTGTCAGCTCATGGAAAGCTGTATACCACTGCACTGCCAAATTCAAACGGAGAAAAAAAATTCTAATCCCAGCATAGATACATATCAGTTATTTGCTCTGTTTTCACACTTGGTTGGTAGATTTGCACTAAACAAAGATGTACCAAAAATATGTGAAGTTGGTCATGTTAAAAATAAAACTGTTTGGATGTGTTAGGCTTATTTCAACAAGTAATTTTTCATCCAGGGAAGAAAATTGCTCTTAATCTTAAACTACATCACTAAAATATTTTAGGACACTTATTCAGATGTACTAAATATAATTTGGCAAACTGTGTGAGAGGGATACAGAGGTATAAACAATGATAATATAATATATCTATATATAATTATATAGATATATATAAAAAATCTGAGATCTGGTATCTACTTTCCCCCTTAGGTGACATGTACAATGCCAGAGAGATCCTTTCTTTGCCTTTTCATTTCACTGGACCATTCCACTGAGATTTAACATTTGTTAAATGCATAGGAGAACCTCCTAGGACCAACAGAAGCAAAGGAAAAATAGAAAGAAAAGAAATAGAAGTCCAACAAAGAAATCCAACAAAAAAACCCAACCCACCTTATCTTCTCGGCTGCTGCATTAAAGAACAGAGTACCAGTAGTTATTAACTACTCTCCATTCCACATAGCTTTCCTTTTAAAAAGCAGTTGCTTGAGAAAATCTTTTCTTTTCTACTGGATTGATTGATTTTTTTTTTCAGATCATGAACAATACTTTCTGACTTCTGAGTCTGGGATATTGATATTTGCAACTTTTTGACACTTTATTAGTAAAATACAACTAGTTTCTTTCTCACACTACTCTTGGAGTTGCACATTTTATTGCCATTAAACAAGAGTTAACACAGCAATTTCATTCTGCTACTGCCATCCCAAAAGGAGCAGTACTGGTAGGTGATGGAAATTCCATCCTCACACTGTTGAACCCAAGTGAGGTGGAACTTGCATGTACTGCTATGTGAGCACTGGCAGCTGTGCCCTCCCAGTCAGCCCTGACAGAATGACTACTGTCAGTGCTGGAAGATGTTAAGTATTAATACTGACATAGCCTTCAATGTGCATGAGATAAAGCCAAAACTAATTAAGAAAAATCAATAGAATAAAAGTTTACAACCTGGAATAGAACCAAAATGAAAGCTGAGCTCAGCTTATTGAATAGATTTCTAATAGGCCATCTTCTAGATTTTCTCAAAACTTCTCAAAACTCTCTTCAGCAAAGAGGACATAAAACATTGATGAAACACACACTTTGAGGTGGTATTTCAAATCTTGAAACAAGTTTTATTTTAGCATCAATAGAGGCTCCTTCCGAGGCACATTACAACGTAGGGTGCTGTAAATCTTTTATTGGCCACAGAAGGAACCTAGTAGATTAGCCCACGTCAGGTAATATTAACCCTTAATCTAGTGAAGGCTTAATCTTTTTATCTATTTTGCATGAACAAACAGTTTTGGTTTAACAAGCATTTTTTAAAATCGTTTGTTTTTTTAATGACAGTGGTTCCATGTGAAAACATGCTTAGCTAAATGTATCCTAGCATTAGAGAGATCAAATCTGTATTATCATTCTAGTGTCTGTCAGCACAGGATTCCACTCGGCACTGTGGCTTTAGGAGAATTAAATACAGCAGGCAAACAATTGGCTGGTTTTACACTTTCTTTTCAGTCCCTATTACATATCTAGAGATTGTGCTCACCTCTAAAGTGACTTTTCTGATACGACGTTTGTTACAAATGAATTGTTTTTTGGTAACAATGGCATTCCAAAGGCCTCCAAATACACAGCCAGATTAAAAAAAAAAAGAAAGAAAAGGAGAAAAATACTATTCTTTGCTGCAGCACCCATATCTTTTTGCAGTTCAAAACTACGTATTTCTTACCTAATTTTCCTGATAAATATCAGCCAGAAACCATTTTAACAGTTTCAGTCCTCAAATTTCTGCAGCTGCAGTAAATATATGACCTGTAGTTTTTCCTCTCCTAGAATCCAGATGTCTATTTTCAGAAATTAATTACTAAATTCTCAAAAAACTGTTATGATAAAGCCATTTTATTGTTTAAATTTCCTCCTGGAAGGGCAGATACTACATATAAAAGTGGTCTGTTTTGCTACTAGATGCAATAAAAAGGGAGATACTGCTTTCAAACATGACCAGTTTGCCCACAGTCATGGATAATTGGACGTGTAAAATAAACATTTGTCTGAATATAGCTGGATTACAAGGACAGGTGTGCTGTCAACAGAAGTCTGTGATGTCACCAATTAATACTCAATTCCTGTGTATTACAAAGAGGAGGAGACCCTCTTTTCTATTCTCTCATATTAATGTGACAAATCCTTCCTATGAATGCTATCCAAGACAAAAGTGATGTATAATTTTAATGATTCATTCATTGTGTTCACAGTGGCTGTGATAGCACATGGGACTGATATTTTTCTGATATTCTTGTTAGGTACATGAGTAGTTTGAGAGACAGGGGTAAGAAAGAGGGAAGAAAATGGAAACAAAAATGTTGCTCGGGTAAAAATCACCGTTTTCCATTTAAAAAGTCTTTAGTTTACCCAGAAGAACTGATTATCACTACATTTAACTTCTTATTATTGACATTTACCTACCTTTACAGTTCTGCCTAGAAAAGTAGTTGTCACAATCCTCCACTAAGATATTCTCTGACAAGGAGAACACACAGCATCTAACATCAGAGACAAGCCCTCAGAGCTGTTTAGTGAAATAGAGACAGAAAGTATTGTCATATCCTAATGAAGTTTCATGCGTGATATGCAATGAGATTTGTACATAGAATATATCAGGTCATTTGTGTTCCAGTTCCTTCTATGATGCAGACTTAGACCCCTTGAGCATGATATCATAGAATCATAGAATGGTTTGGGTTGAAATTTGTACCATTGAAGCATTTTTTATTTGTTAATATATACAATAGCCAGGACAAATGGTATGCTAAGTTAAATATTGCATGTTCTCCATACCTGACGAAGACCCATAAGTTCATAAGTTTTTGCAAGCCAACCACATCCCAGTCTGGTGGGGACAGATCAGCCCCCATTGATCCTTGGAGTATCTGACCCTTGAGATTTCTGATTTACCATCTTCTTTATAACTTTGTAATGCAGAGCTTTTCCTCCTCTATCTTTGGGCCAGCTTTCCCTCAACAGATGTGCTTCTTTTTGGATTTTTAACTGTTTTGCATTGCTTAACCCCACGTGTTTTCTCATAAAATAAAAATATCCTCAGTGAAACTGAGCCAAGTGAGAATAGCCCTGTGGTACCTTGTGCCTGACCCCGAGGGTGCCATGAGACTTCTCTGTCCTTGCCCACATCCTCTCGGTTCTCCATACCCCAAGCACCCTGTGAGAGATCTAGAATTGCTCGTTGGATGCAATGGTCCCTCAAGAAGCTAGCCAAAATACTTCCATTACCTTAAAGTATGATGAGTTCTTCGTTGCATGTGGGATGACTTCCTAAACCTTTAAATGTCAGACACACAGGGGTGGATGGTAAATGAGGAATTCCTCAGAAACATTTTTCTCTAGCAGACGAGAAGCATTGAAAGCCCTGAGACAAAGAAGCATTTAAATAGTGTAATCAATACACTAAGAGAAATCAATACCAAATGAAAACAATGATACCTCATGGTTAAGAGGAAAGAGCAAAATAATACACAAACAAATGCCAGCTGTCCCAAAATAGTAGGAGTACAAATGTATTAACATTTTGCTTGTGATAAAATTGATGCTATTTCTTTCTCTTACTTATAGGTTTATGATTCTGACTTAGAGTATAAGGAAGATGAAACTGTTCTGAATGTGCACTGCACACAGCTCAGGCTCATCCTTACGTCCCCTTGGAACAGACACAAAAGGCTAAAGAAAAGGTTTTATCTACACAATGAGCAAAAAAAGTTTAGAAACACCTCCTTTTCCATATTTTAAAGCTTATTATTTTTGAGAAAAGTTAGAACTTTTATTCAACAGCTTATGGAAGGTCCTATTGCTTTTTATTTAAAAAAGCATTTTTTATGACGCAAAATATTAAAAATAAGAGAGAATAAATAAAATATTTGTTCCTGCCAGTGAGAAAATCAAAATAAAATTAAATTAGATTGAATCAAATTAATAAAAAGCTTTCCTGAATTTTCAACTCATCTATTCACAAAAAAAAGTCCATTATTCTCTTGGCTCTAATTAAAACCACATTTATATTTATGTCAGCATGTTTCCTGCTGGCTTGAACTCAAGGTTGCTCTTTGGTTTTAGAAAATGTTAAATGGACAAGGTAAGTGAGATCGTGGCCCTGATGAAGGCAGAGGAAGCTCTAATACTTACTTTGATCAAGTCAGGGCTTCAATTTATGGCAATTATTTTTTTACCTTTTTTTCTGCCCATAATTTTTCTATTAAATGTTCCCATTCTCATCTGCCTTCAAAACTCATTAGTCCTTCTGAACATTACCCCATTTTTTGCATCTGTAGCTCACACATCCTTGCAACCCTGAAGTAAGACAAAGAGCAAATCACAGATTACACTGACATTAAACAATACTGGAAGGGGTAAGGATAGGAATTGGATAATGATAATAGAAAAAAGAATTTAGAATATGCTGTGATAACTTAAGAAGCAAATGAAATCCATGAAGTACAATCAATGAAGCATTTTGAACTTAATGGAGTGGGAAAGCAATAATTGCTTCACATGACCTGAATTGTATACACTGCACTGGGTGAAAATTATTGCAGAAAGCTATAGGATGAGGCCACCTCTCTGCTTGACTTTCCATTTCACTGAGAAATCCTAACCAAAATAGTATTATTGAAACAAATAATGCAAAAACCTATCCTATTTTGACATCCATGCTTTAACTGAACTGCAATAATCAGAAAAAAAAGGACTCAAAAATAGCTACAAAATGCAGTAAAATTCATAGAACAGTCCAGGTAGCTACATTTGTTTTCATGAATTAAACTTGACACCTAGCACAGAACGGATTTGGTCTTTATGTTTAAAAAATTTTCCACTCCAAAATTGAAAGTCTTAGTACAGTACAACATGCCTGTTGGGAATGGTACCAAGTTCATGCAAATTTTCAAATTATACAAGGGTATTAATTTGGATCTTGATGATTTAAAAATGATAGAATCATGTTTGGAATATATTTAACAAATAAAATTGGAAACAAATGAGTTCCAATTCCTAATGGCATTTTATCACACTCATGGGTACATATGTAGCTAATGAAGCCTAAAGAGCTTTAGCTCACAAGTCTTAAGGTGATTTGTTCAAGATCCATAGAAGAAGCTTTAAGAATAGCTTTTTGCATAAATGGAATACAAGATTTTAATTTCTCACCAAAAAATTTCAAAAGTCACAGCTAAATTGCAACACTGTTTACTGCATATTCAATAAGCTGTGAGAGATGCGGGGATTGTTTCAGTTTCAATTCTGCATTGGATTACTCCTAAAAATTATAAACTTTTCTTAAAATCTCAGACTACTAAAGTTCTGGAGTAATAAGAATATTTCCAAAAGAAGGACAGCACTTTATATTACAGGGATAAAGAATTTTATTTAAAAAAACCAAAACAATGCAATAACGCTTTGTAAACTCACATACTTTCAAGAAACCAGTTCACCATATTTTCTTCCACCACCTTTTCCTTCCCCTAGATGAGAAACCCACTGGTTTTTATGATGCCATTCCAATTTGTGTCCTATTTCAAATCTGATATAACTTGAAGTACTAAATAATTTTTTAAGGAAACATTTATTAGTTACATATAAGTATGTATCCCTGAAATTCAGTTTCTTTAGGGAAGAAAATGAAGGTTGCCCTTATTTTATATATAATTATCTCTGCTTTTCATCTTATGAAAAATTCTCTAGTGTGAATAAATCTTCCACTATTATGAACACTGAGTTATGATTCACTTTAGAAAACATTCATATTACAGTAAAATCAGGTTTGAAGATCCTTACTTTCTGCATATAATCTAGGTGCCAAAATACTGTTTTTCCATTAGTAATTGCAGAAGGTATTTATTTGGGTAGCATTCTGAAATAATTTTCTCTGATCTCTCCCGAAGTTATAATTCCTAAAATTCTTTAAAAGGAAAGTACAGAACAGATGAAAGAACAAGTAAGACTAACAAATTCACAATATCTAAAATATCTAAAATATATGTAGCAACTTCTAAATCCTTTTATTTTCTCAGTTGATGAAATTGGCCTCTGATTAAATAATATAATATATTCTTTATGGAAAAACAGAGAAGAAATAAACAGAGAAGAAATAAACAGAGAAGATCAGTAAAACTGTCAGATTAACAGTACCGGACTGGCAGGTGGCAAATGCATGTCAGAATTTCTAGCAGCACAAAAGCTTCAGTGCACATTATGATGATTCTTGTGTCAAGATGGAGGGGAGTCAGAACCAGAGATGCAACAAATTAGTGTTAAAATGAAAGAAAAGTAGGTTTATAAATAATATGAATTGTAAATGCATACTCATATGAGTGTAAATGCATATTCATATAAAAGTATTCAATATACAATATATAATAATCTCAGTTAATTTATTATGTAGTTGGCTTAATTGCTGATGCGATTCAAATAAACAGGTCATAACAGAAGCCCATTCTGAATTACCTTTTTTTTTTTTTTGATAAGTAATTCTTATGTACTGTGATAAAACACAGTCAGTTCTTATTTATATGTCAATGACTATTGAATTGAAGAGACTTGAAACACAAATAGGCTAATAATTATAACTGCAGGAAATAAGATTTTTTTTTCCCAGGTCTACATCCTCATCAGAGTCAGTTTGATTTTATGGAAAAAAAAGGTCAGAATTTGCACATGTCAGCTTGTCCTACCATCACTTTCAGGAAACAAATACCGTTTCTTGGTGTATGAATTAATTTTATTATTTTGCAAAAAAAATTGCAATTCTTGATATGTCATTTAATAAACAACAAATCGTCAAAAATAATTTAACCTGGCTACTGGTGTGAAAGACTATTAAAAATGTTTCTGTAAACGAATTAGCAAGAAAAGGATGGCTAAGAACAATCTCCATCCTTTACTGGATGCAGAGGGGAAATATAGTGACTAAGAATGAGGAAAAGGCTGAGGTACTGACTGCTGCCTTTACCTCATTTTTCTGGAGTAAGAACATGATCTTCAGGTTCTCAGACCTCTGAGTTGGAAGCCAGGGACAAAGAGAAGAATAAACCCCCTATAATCCAAGGGGAAATGGTTAGCATTGTTCTAAACCACTTAGTCCTACCATTTTTACAGATTCAAAATAACAAATGCCAGCTACTGAAAGCCAATGTTTTTTCTAGATGACATCACAATGTTTAAAATTGAAAGATCAATTCAAAGACAAATATAATTTTCCTAATGTTACCTTCTTTGTTAAAAAACACACTTTATCTTAGAGGGAAAAAACACCTTGTATCAATCATAGTCAACCTCAAATCAAAATTTTTCACAGAAAAATTAATTTCATGCATTGTAATATATGACTACAGTGATATGGGGTTTTTTCTGAGGAAGAATTAAAATAAACAAGATACAATAATACAAGATACAATAGGCTTATTTATTGCAACAACAGTAGCAGTGTGTCACTTTGCAAACCTCTATAGAAATAACATAAAATCTGCAAAAAATAGAAGAGGAGAAAACATTGGCCATTGTTCATTTTCTCAGGGCCCTGCTGTGTCGGGCTGGACTCTGTGGGTGAGCAATTTTACATGTAAATCACCCTCTCTTTGTACACTTTTGTTATTTATATTGTTTCTGTTGCTGTTCATTTTCTTATCTCATGACTGTTTCCAGAAAATTGTTCTTATCTCAGCCTACAATTTTCACCTTTTTGTTCCTTCAGTTCTCAACTCCATCCCCAGAGTCAGAAGGGGAGGAGTAGTCAGAGTCTGGTTTTGGACTGCCACAGGGGGAAAGGGAGAGGGGCAGAAAAAAGAGGGGCAGAAAAAAGGAGATGAGAGTACTAAATTGAAGGTATTAAATTGCCATTTCTAAACCACGGGCAAGGACATTTTGGTACCAGAACATGTATGGTCTCTACATGTCACACAAAATGTACATTAAAAATAGATTTCATTGCGAAATATTTAGCAAAGTATCTAATTTCAAAAATATGGTGCCTAATTGATGCAGGAGAAGTAAGGATTAATAAAGTTTTGAATAAAAGTAGTCAAAAATATAGTGTCCTTCACTTCTAAAGGTATATGCAACTTGTTCTGGCACCAGAAGTAGCTGTGATAAAGTTGATTGTACAAAGTTGTCAGTTATTGATTATAGCAATATTGACAACCTTTGCTACAAAGAGAATGAAAAATGCATTTCAGGTCTCACAGTTCAGCTTCAAGATGTTATTTTGGTTATTTCTGTGGTTTAAAGGGATTGTCTGTAGAATCATTTCAGATGATTCAAAGACAGGTTTCAGCTCCAGGCTGAAACATCATGGCTCATAACAGTTAAAGGGAGCAACACACGTAAACACATTCCCTTCAAACAGTAAAACCCCCTGAGCTAATTAGATATTCAATAGAATTTTCATCTTTTATACAACAACAAACTTTTTTTCAAATCTCAGAGTTAATACTTGATGGGTTTTTGCTTTTTTGGTATTATTTATTACCAGTATAGATTTGTTAAATTCTGCTGAAAATATGGCTAGCATGTATTAGGCTAGAATGTCTTTTTTCCCCCATATGTAGAAAAAAACCTAAATAGACTACGTACCTAAATTGAAAAAATAAAAAAGGACAATCTTAAATATTAGAACCGAGATGCAAAGTCATTTTTTTCTGTAAATTTAATTTGTGAATGTTTACTAATCTCAATGGACAGAAGCTGCCATCCCATTACTGGAACAGTCATCATAATAATTATATAGCTATAGCTGCAGCATTTCTATAGTTATATATGTATTAAGACTTGGATATGGAAAGATGGAATTTGAAATAATTTTTATTTTATTATTTGAAAATTACTGGATAAATAAGATCTAAAGAGTGAAATCTGTCTACTTATGAAAGTTAATTGTTTAATGAGAGATTTTTTTCCCATGCTATTTACTCCCTTCATTCTAATGTAACTCCAACAAAGGATCAATTTAGATGATCATGGGAAGCAGCTTAAAAATTATAATAACATTTTACATTAAAACCAAAGGCAATTGATAACACCAAAATCATCCTTTGGAGGCTTTTTTTTTTTTTCAATTTAGTATGTCTTATGATCAAAGTTCCAAAAATATTCTTTAGCTTATGATCTAAGCTAAAATATTCTTCTTAATTCTCAGTTAAGCATTTTTTTTTGCAAAATAGAAATATTTGCCCTTAAATTACATATCTGTAAGGACCCCTGTCCTTCAGCCTAGACAAAATGAATTTTCCAGATTATAACAAACTTTTTAATGATAGAAAGTATATTTTCCTTATCACTGGAAATATACAAAGTCACATGGGATAGGCATTGAACAACCTGATCTAGCAAAATGTGCCCTTGCCCATGACAGGGGTTTTGGAGTAGATGGTCTTTAAAGGAAGTTTCCTTCCAGCCCAGACCATTCTATGATCTTATTAATTCAGTGAATCATCTCGGCACAGACTTTATTTTGTCAGACTATATTTTTTGATACTTATATAATTCATTATAATCATAGAGTCATTCCAATAAAGTTCCATTTGGGAAAGCATTCAAAATAATTTTTAAACTTTTTTTCAGAAAATATAGGAGTTCATTATTTATTGTTTCTTGGTTATTCTTCATTTTCTCATTTATAAGCATTTCCTGTAAAGAGAAGCACAAACCTGTGATTTTTACCTAGTTTTTTACCTAGCTTTGGGTTTGTGTCTCTTTCTCATTGCTTTTAATATTTTCTGGCAAAAAACCACTGCTAAGTTATAAGTAGAAAAAATATAGAATCATGAAATGTGCTTGGCTGGGAGGAACTTTAAAGATCATCTAGTACAACCACTCTGACAATGGACGTGGACACCTTTCACTAGATCAAGTTTTCAAAGTCCCATCCAATCTGGCCTTGAACACTTCCAGGAATGGCATCCACAGCTTCTCTGGGCAGCCTGTTCGGATGTTCAGCCAAACTGCATAGGAGAGATGTTCCAGCCATCTGATCATTTTTATGGCCCCTCTCTGAACCCACTTTAACAAGCCCATGTCCTTCTTGCACTGGGGACCCCAGAGCTGAGCACAGCTCTCTACATGGTCTCATAAAATCAGAGTAGAGGGGCAGAATCACCTCCCTTGACCTGCTGGCCATGCTTTTTTATGCAACCTAAGGCACAATTGACTTTCTCAGCTGCAGGTGCACAACTTTTTCTCCTCTAGGAAGAGAAATAAAATACATAGAATATAATTACCTAAAAAGCAAAGCTGTTAGGCACCACAACTAATTTTTTGAAAGACTTACTTTATGAATATGACACGGTCACACTTTTAACACAAGGGTTACATATTCATTACAAATATTTTATATATGATCCATGTGATTCTTTGTCTCAATTCATAAACAAACAAATAAGTAGTGTTTAAGTGATCACTTGGATAATTTCTTTTTCCTTCAAATTGCTTACTCTTGAACAAGTTCAGTGTCTGCTATGGGTATAAGCAGGATGTTTGATCAAATTTGAAAGGAAATCCACTTATATTAATACATTCATTAATACCAACAAAATACCAACAAAAAATGTATTTTTATAGTTTATGACAAAAAAAAATTTAATAATAATCTCTATATACAGTGATCCTCTTCCACCCAATTGCTTCCTTCAGCCACATTTGTGGTAAGTTTTTTTGGTACCTGAGATTCTGAAAGCAATTAACACACCCTTCTACACTGACACAAATCATGACAGTTTAAATTTATTTTCTACAGCAGACAAATAAATTTAAATATTTCTATTTTAACAACTCAGCATTCATTTATTTATGTAAGTACTGAGTTTGTCAGACTTATCTTACATGCCAAAAGCTCATCTATTTAAAACATTTCAGTCTGTCATTTGCTCGTATTTCAGCTCTTTAGGATATCTGTTTGAGGATAATGTGCTAAGTTTAGCAGGTCAAAGACTATCTCTGTGTAAAAACACTAAAGACATTTAGTTTTTTTTTTTCAGTCAAGATACTGGGAAAAATAAATTGAAAAGCAGACAGTTACTTGATTTAATTTCATAGTTTCTATCAGGAGCAGTCCAACAAACTCCTAATAACTCTCATTTTTCACAAAATGACATGTCTTTCCTTCTAAACAAAACTAATGGGCAGTGGAAACATTCATGCATGGACCAAAATTTAAATGAATAATGTCATTATAAAAAATGTTGAAATGCTGAGCCCATAAATACCTACTATGAAATTAATGGTGGACGCTATATTTACTTAATTTTAATAATCTGTATAATTCCTTAAAATTATTATTTCTCTTTCATGCTATTATACAGTGGAATTTGCATCTGATTCTAATCATAAATACATATTCTAGCCCAACATAATTGTACTACTTTGTTGCTTGTCATGCTTCACCTACATTTTTCATATATTCCTCTAATAATAGTATCAATTTATTTAAGTGAATGTTCAGATTTTTGTGTTATATTAAAAATGATGCAAAGGGCTGCCCATATAGTGAAAAAATATATTCAACCAT
The DNA here is from genome assembly GCF_000277835.1 of Geospiza fortis. Taxonomy (NCBI): domain Eukaryota; kingdom Metazoa; phylum Chordata; class Aves; order Passeriformes; family Thraupidae; genus Geospiza; species Geospiza fortis. The sequence continues at coordinate 617,618 of NW_005054342.1, read as the reverse complement.
TATCCACCCAGCCAAAAATTTCAGAGCTTCAGAAAGTAGGTCATACCATAATAGTGACATTGAACTTTTCAACTGGGAGTAATTAGGTTTTATTTTCAGTGCTCAGTGACCTACTCTGAAAAATAAGATAATACGAGAAGGGTTCAGCTTTTTCTTTTCTTTTTCATTTTCTTTTGTTTTTTTTTTTTTGTTAGTTTGTGCCTTGCTTTGTTATTTCTTTCTACTGTATGTACCTTAAGAATCCATAATTGTTACCTATCCAGAAAATAGTAGTTGACAGCTATGCAGGCTACTTCTTCTGTTTAATATGTCATAAAGAATCTGTTGCAAGCAATGATGTTATCATTAGGGAACAAGGATAGTGTCTATTATTTCAGAAGCAAATAATTCAGCATTAAATCATTTCAACTGCAGTGTCACTTGCAGGGAAGAGAAAGCAGAAAAGTTACTGTGTATGAAACAAGCTTTGCAGTAGTACTTACAGCACAGAGGGCATTTGAAGCACACTTCCATGTGTATTCCCTCTAGGGCACTTTAGAAAGCTTTGCTTTTATTTAATGGCGGCTTCCTAATGCAAAGAGACATAATAAAATGTACTTGAATCTGTTAGCTCAGATAACAAGACACATTTTCCCTTTTTGGGGCTGGGGTGTTCTAAGAGCCTTTTGACAAAATTCAGGCTACTGTGTTGCAACATGAACTTAATACTTCCCAAGAGTCTTAAATTTTTTATTTGTTACTAATGTCATTACAAGAAGAAATGCCCTCCCAGCCCTTACTTTGGTCATGAATTTGTCCTGTGTATCGGTGTGTGCGGTGGCCTGCTTCATCATGCCAATGTGTAGTGCAATGCAACAAGAAGCGTAACTTTGATAGAGTGTGTCAAATGCTAAACAACATGAAAAGGCATGCATGAAACTTTCACAGACAAGGGACTGTGCTTGTTCAGAGGCAGACTGTTTCTCTGCCACTTGCATAGCTGTGAACTGGGGGTGGGAAGTCTGCAATGCCTCTATCCTGTTACATGGAGCATACAAAGGGCGCATTTTTAACATAGTAAACCTGTTTCAGGCAGTGTTTCCTATTTTACTAAATATGACTATCCCCAGCGGATACAGAGATTATCAAATGTAGTAGTAGATGTTCACCAAAGAGGAGCTGAGTATCAGGCACCCAAGAACTACAGATTTTCTTCTTTTTTTTTTTTATTTTGCAGTCATTATGTTTTTTTCAGAGAGAAAGGTTTTGGGTTTTTTTATTTGGTATTTTAAAACATCATCTCCTTGAAATTCACAACACAGGACAAGTTCTCAGTGGCAGAGTTTAGACTTGGTCATTTTACTTCTGAGTGTTTCCTGAAAAAAATAATTTTTTTTTCCAGAAGGTCAGATTTCATCTTTTTTTTTCTATATATAAACATGAAAATAGTTCACATTAGACAATTATCTAAGCGCACCCTCGGCTTCATATCATATTCATTTAAGAGCCTTGTTAAAAATATATATTAATTGAAAAATTCTCTTCTGTTTGGTTACTGATGAAATGATAACAAAAAAAAAAATATATATATACAGTATCTTCATGTTCGGACAGTATTTGTGAGAAAACAGAACAAGTATCTTCAATGTACAAACAGGCAGCAGCAGCTCAAATACCAACTCAATAATCTTCAATAAATCAGGGTCTGTATTCAGGAAAATAGGCTTTTGTATTTTTACAAGACTTCAGAAAATTCAGTGGCAACAGACTGATTTTTATAATGTTGATACTTATTTCCCAATATTTTTAAATAGATTAATTGTGAGTTGTGCTTCTGTGGGGGAGGTGGGGGGGAATATGATGAAAGCATTCCTATTGCTTCTTGAACCCTAGGTCATGTTTTCCCAAATATTTTCAGTTCTATTGAATTGGGTGGAAAAATAGATATGCTATTGGGTAGAAAAAGAGATATTATTGGTCTTTTTGTCTAATTCCTACACTGTCCTGCTCTATTAGGCAGAAGAGTGGTAAGTTTATTGCTTTAATTTTGCTGACATACCAAGAGAAACATGCATTTCAAATCAAAATCTACCAGCAGATCATAACATTTTTGAGGCAGTAGGAGGGCCTCTCCTTTACACTTCACTAATTCCACATGCATTTGAGTTTATATTCATTCAGCAGAGTAAAGAATGCTATTAGGTACTTCTATGACTAATGATCTCAAAGAGCATACATAAAACAACATTTGGAAAAATCCTACGTGTTCAAATACAATGCTTAGGAACTTTTTTTTGCAAGAAAAGTGGTGAGTGTATTCCTGTCTAGCAATTTTTGTGGAAATGTGTTGGGTACCTACTGTGAATAATATTCTACAATAACAAGTATTTTTTCATTTCAAGGCTGGTACAAGAAAATTCTACCATTTTGATTTCAGTTCTGGCAGAAGATACAATTAACTCTGAAGGAGGAATTGTGTACAAGTTCCAGAAGAAACTGTTCTAGGGAAGAGAACAGAGACGAAACCAACAGCTGATATTTTACAATGGAGGTTTCTTTTTGTTTCTATGAGAATGAACACATGCAGAATCTAGCAAGTGTCAAAGTTTTTATTTTTAAGAATGGCAGTACAGGGAGTGTATAATATTTTCTACTTAATTTGCAAGACCATAGTAATTATGGTGTGTCCACAAAAGTCTGAGAGAAAAATCAGATATGAAAGGAATGTTAGAGTCAGGCTAAACTAAAATATGCTGTGAATTAAAACCCCCTTTTTTTCTGACATTTAAAAATTATACAAAATTTCCTTTAAAATATTTCCGATTTAGGGTCCAAGGACATCAGATAGTTATTTTCCATTATAAAAAGAAATTCTGTCACTTTTAAACAGGAAAATACTTTTTATGCTGAGTTTAGTAGCAGTTCACAGTATTCAGTAGCAATTACACAGGTGGTGAAGAGTCCACAACACTGTCTGATACACTTTACAGAAAAGTATAAATTTCAGTTTTAGCGTACTTTAAAAGCATCTGTTAATCACAAAAACAGCTATAAACAGACACCAAAGAGAGAATTAACACCACAGCCTGTACCTTATTGATACAAATCAATAGTCTTTGGTCTTTGAGCTGAATAAAACAGAATTTCACACCATGGAAGACACTGTCAGTTTAAATGCCTGTTAAAACATATCCTTATACTGCACAACACTTTTCACTCTTAAACAATTTCTTGCAGCCATGTCCTGAATAATATTTACTTGTATGAAACCCTTACTAGTATCAGCAGGACTAAGGATCAGTTAAGATATTGTGCAGCATAGGAAGGGAAGAAACAGTACACACAATTTGAAGATGAAAAGCAATTTTAAAAAACAAATTACAGTGAGTTAACAGAGTCCCCACTAAAAATCTTGTTAATAACCACTCTTTTTAAAAACTGAAGTTGCGCTTTCTTGGAAAAGTGTTAAGTTTACACAGCATAACAATGCAACATAGCACATCATTTATTCTCTATGTATTCTATTTTGAATGACTGCAGGAAAGGACAATAATTATTGACTGATTTGACGTAGTAACAGCAAAACACCTCAATACCAAATGGGAGTACCACAGATTTTAGAGGAGTTGCTTTGGAAACAAGGCTGCATAAGGGACATGATTCATTATACAAACTCCACTCCCAGTATTTGCATCCTCGTTATTACTCTTTCTTGCAGTAAGCGATGAACAGCTGTCATCAGTATATCTAACAAGTATTTGCAAATTAACATATTATGGTTGTGTCTCTGACTAAGGGTCATGTGTGTACTCACAGAAATGTATAACGTTTTGAGAAAACCATTTTAAAATGCATCAGTCCTAACCAATCCATTCAAAGGACACTAGTGAAAGACACAGCAGTGATTTATCTGAGTCAGTAACTTCCTTTCAGCTGAGTTGAAACTGGAAAAGAGGAGTTTAAATATTCAGTGAAAAGCCAAATAATTGCGCTTCCCAACCTTTTGCTTTCAGTTTTTCAGACATACTTTTCTGTCTACTGTCCTGTGTCAAGCTGTAATTGAATTGTATCAAATAATATTTACTCTGCTCTCCGTGGCTTGTCTCAGACAAAATCCTTTCTAGTTCTCTGGAGCTCAAATCTGTTCTGTCCACTGCTGTTTCAGAGGTTTGGGGTTTGTTTGGATAATTTTAATGACATTTTTTATTTCTTTCATAACTGAAATACTATGTGAAAAATTTGTAAGTGGATAATGTCTGTGTCCAGACTATCTACCCACAGAAGTTTGTTGACACTATTACAGGGATAAGGAAATGAACACTTTGTCACGGGCGTAAAATGAATTTTATCTGCCTTTATTTTTTGTAATCTATTTAAAACAAAAAACAAATTTAAAAAAAACAACAAAAAGGAAAAGGCAGTTGGATGGTTTTTTTATCATCCAACAGAAAGTTGCAATAGGTCAAGTAACTACCAAGGGAATAAGAGTAGATAAATAATAAAAAATATTCTCTTTGAGAATGTAGCCCTGTTGGTGATCTTCTATCCCTCACATTAGCTGGGAAAGAACAGAATATGGTGTTGAACACAATGTACAGGAATATTAAAGGTAGTATAAAAGGGATAGCATATGTTTGTCTGCTTGGTTCTTTTGCACATTTGTGGAAACGTTGTGAAAATTTCAAGTGCACTATCACCAGTCAAAATGCATTTGCATCAGTGTTAATGGATGACACATTGTTGACACTGCAGTGTTGCCCGTATTATTCTTTGAATCACATGATGCACAATAACCTAGAGCTTGAAATCATTGGAGTTTTTTTGCCATTGTTCACATTTGAATATTTTAAATTAACAATTTTGGGTTCTTTTAAATTTCAAAGCAGAGCTTTATGCTGAAATAGTTAGTTGGACCTATTGCCAAATTTGTGTAGCCAAAGAAAATGAGTATTTAAAATAATTACCAAAAATCTTCCTAACTGAGACGCTGCAGTTTACGTGATTTGTTTTAACCTTCTCTGAATCTTGAGGCTTCCTAGAAATGCTTAATGATAAATTACAAGTTATTTTGAATATCTGAAACTCTTTCAATCAAGACGGATTTCAGGTAATTTTTATTCTTAGAATCATTATCAGAAAATGTAGTGCTGACAAATTATCACTGATGGCAGAGTTAACAACGTAATTTTCAGGTTCTGAATATCTGAATACTTGCTTCCCTAGGAAAAAAAATGCAACATGTTAATAGTATTTTAAGTATACATAAAAACACATCTCTTCATATTCTTTAGTCCTGTGAACTGCTAAAGCATATATCTTTTGTAACCTAGTAACTTGTTTCTAGGGCAATATTGCAGAGCTGCTAAAGAAATGTAAAGATTAAAAAGAAAGAGAAACCTTAAGTGTAATTGATAATAATCTAGTGCTATGATGATAGCTGTTATGCAAAACTGGAACAAAATAGTATTGCTCAGAGTCTACAATTACTTTTTTTCTTTAAAAGATAGCTCTGCTCTAAATAAGGCATCTGACAAATACCAGTGCAAGATAGATTCTCAGAAGAGATCTTATGTGCTGAAAAACCACCAAATACTTCCTAACTTCACAATGAATACTGACAGTCAAAGGTTCACACAGAACTAGCATTTGCAGCAAGTTAGCCAAGAATATTGATGTTTTTCAAAATCCCACATTTCTTGTGTAATGATGCATGGAATGGCAGATACCCCAAGAGAATAATTTATCTTAAATGTTCCCTCTTTATTGGTAAAATAGAAAACTACCAGTGACTGATATAAAATTTTCTATTATTTGTATTTTTATTTTTCGCAGCTTTCAAGAGATTTTTTTTTTCTCTCTCTCTCTGAAGATGCTTTAAATGCCAGGTTTGCTTCTGAGTCTTTCTCAGGTTGATGCGTATTAGGTACCACTCTCTCCATATTGGTGTGTGCACACTGGAGACTTTTCACCTTTCTTGAGGGTGTTCAAAATAAATTGCATTCCAAGCTGGCAGGAAAATGCCAGTTTAGCAAAAATAAGCAGTCAGAACAATCCTTGAAGAAATAGAGATGTTTGATTAATTGGATTGATCTTTAGCATAACCTGAGTGTCAGTGAAAATTGGCAGCTTGGTCTTCCTTCAAGTAGTCAATGGAAAAAGTTTTCTTGTGAACAACTTATACTGTCTAAGATGAGGTAATGAAATGCCTCTGTAAGAATTTAAAAAGTAGCTTTGAATAATTATTCTGAATTCTAAACTTTATGGGGCTAAGTCAAGTCAGACCAATTCCTCCCACAGTGTTCACAGAAGAAACTATTTTAGGAAAAATCTATTATTATTAGTAAGGTGACAAGCACAAAACCATTATTTCTTGTGGCTCAGACTCTTCAATTTCTTTAGATTTTCTGCATTTTTACACAGATGCTGGGGAACTCAATAGCAAATAGTTACATCACCAAATTATCCTCAGAAATATTTAATGAGGTGATCAGGTAGGATAGTAGGCTGTGAGTGAGAGAGTCTAATACAAGGCAAATGAGAATCCAAATCTTATATGCGCCCAGCTTTTGCATTCCACAAGAGCATTTACTATATTGATAAAACTTTGTTACACTCTTCCTATATGGACTTGAACCTTATATTAAACTCTCAGGAATTCCAGTTCTGGTTTTGATTACTTCTTAGTCTGGACTGAGATTTGTTGCACTTCTCTGGCATTGTTAATTAAAGTATTTGTAATTTAATGAGCTATGCTACATAATAAAATTAATGCATTGGGTTTTGGTGTTAAAAGCCTTCATAAATTTAAAACAAAAAAACAGCCAAACAAACCAACAAAAACGCCCTCAAAAATCCCAAACCGATGAAAAAAAGCCCAAAAGTAATTAAAGAAAAAAAATCAAATATTTAATGTTTAATGTTTAGAGGATCACAAGTTTTACCATCCCAGACTTCTAAGGACTTAACAGCAACACCTACTGAAAACTCAATTGTATCAGATTGCAGTTTCTGCTGACTAGATGGGAATTTTCTACTCTGTTGAACCAAAGCTTTACACTTTCATTAGCTCACATTCTCTGCCATGACACCAGTGCCCCCTCATCAGATCGAAGGCTGAGCTGAGTGGCACGGACAGAGAGAGGCAGATAAAAGGAAACTGATGAAAGTGCAAAATGTTTTCCTTCTGGGTAAAAGCTGCGCGTGGCTTTGCTGACCACTGATTTACTCTATCTTGTTCCAAGAAATGGGAATGTGTCTTGTGTTCAGTGCATATCTAATAAAAGCTTCAATTTAAACCAAATTTGATTTTGAATTTGTTTTCAGAAAGCACATATTTTTCTTGAAATTGAAGGGAAAAAAATTGTTTTCTTTCAAAAAAAATCAGCCAGAATTCTGAATTTAAAAGATTAAAGGTGGAAACCCTGACTATGTCATTGAATTTTCAAGTTCTTTACCACAGTCAGTCAAACATTATTTACTGAAATTTGTAAGAATCATTTGATTTCCTAATAAGAAAGGAAGCTTGGTCAAATGATGCAGGAAGTTATTTATTTTAATAACAGTTGAATTTATAGCCTATCCATGTTTCTGAAATTTGGTTCAGACTCAAACCTGACCAGAATGAATTGAAGCTAAACTGGAGAATTATATCTGAGAATATCAATAATTTGAATAACTGTTTCTTTGTGAATCCTAGTGCAAGAATCAAAAAGTCAAAATACTATAATCAGCACTGGTCTGATCTGAGAGATTCACATTTGAAATCCCTATTTCATCTCCAGATGCATAAGTATTGGAAATCCTCTCAGTAATCCATTTCTTGTTAAAAATAAAGCCTCAGTTTGATCACTAAACCAGATAAGTATAAAAAAAAAAAAAAAGAACAAGTAATATAATTATATAATAAAAACCTCTGAGTAATTTTGTAAATCTAAAACCCAAAATTATTCTTATTCATTAAAATTTACTAAAAATCCGTTAGACTGTAAAATTCATCAAGACCATAAAAATTGTTCATTCTGGTAATAGTTACACAAACAGAAAAAATTACTGAATAGTATCTTAGTATTAGAAATCTATGACAGAAAATGTAAATCAAATACATTCCAAAATATAGTATAAAATACTATGTTTATAATATTTTGGAACAAAAATAAGACATCTATTTCTATTTATCAATATATATAAATATTCACTGTTCACCTAATCATAATTTTTAGAGTAATTTCCTGTTTTCAGAATAATATTTAAAATATAAATAATGAACGCAGAATTATTAGCAAACAATGCACAATGCTAACAGATATAGGACATTTTAAGTTTCTTTTTCTTATTTTTGTCTATGTTACAAATAGCTATTCAGAGCTGAATACAAGTCAAGCAGGAAGACATGAGGGCAAGCATTCAACTTGACAAATTATTTTCAGCTTTGAAACTCTTGGAGATACACACATTCACAGCAGGAACATATCAAGCCAGCAGAGTTTTGAGAACAGTTTCAGAGAGCCAGACTTGAGAGTTACTTCTCATCTAAGAGTGGTGGTCATGGCACAGACCTGGCATAGAAAAAACTGTCTAATCCAAGCTTTCCTATTGCTAGCTACCATCTGTCTACAAATATGTGACTTCAGAGATTTTAATACAGTTCAATATCCATTTTTTAAAATTATGTACTTAATAAAGAATGTTGTTAGATTAAATTGCTATGAAAAGATAAGTCATTTTCTATGGTTATGTGCATAGTATTTTATGCTGGTTTGAAAGGTTGATATTTCAGAAACTTACCAAACCACTGCAGTAATTTCAATTAAGCTTTTTTACAGGTTTTCTGCATTCTCTCGTTTCCCTCTGTACGCAGAAATGAGATCTTGGTTCTTAAAATAAAGGTTTTTGAATCCTGTGAAACACTGTATCTATATCATAGAAAATAGAAGGGCATTGCCATTTCAAGCATTATTCAAGATGTATTCTATTCTCTTACCTCATAATGTGAGGCAGAACATGAGAAAAATCCATAGCTCCAACAGACAGCATACATATTTCAGGTAATATTTTTAGAATGCAAAAAGAGTTAATGTTGTTTCTATCAGTTTCTGAAAGTCTGTTCTTGACTTTATCCAAAATTATCTCATTTGCCTAAGAAGAGGAGATCCAGCTGTAACATTTTCATCTGACTTAATATACTTCTAAGATTATGTATTTCTTCATATTGCTATGCATATTATGTTGTTGACATTTTCTTATGAGTTTTCTTTTCCAAATATTGCATTCAGACAAATATAGTTGCTTTATGAAAATTTAGAATATTGACAGAGCATAAGAACAAGTGCATTTTATTAATTCTGTCAGGAATCTTGTAAAATCAGCTGTAAAATTAGTAACTTTAAATGTGTTAAATTCTAAAGGCACCAAATGAGATTTAAACTCCATAATATAAAAATACACAAAAGTAATAGGTGAGAAAGAAACAAGTCTCATACTGTTATTAATGTGTTGTGTATATTATGCTGGTTGACAATGTTCTTAATACCCCCATTATACCCATTACCTTTATTTTTTTAAATAAAAAAGGATAAATAAAATACTCTCAAAAATTAATACTCAAATTTTCCCACTGCTCAAGTGCTTTTTAAAAAGCCTCTGATAAACAAGATTTATGAGACTGGACATGCTTTGCCCTAATTTTGTAATGTTTTGTTTCAGTATAGTAATTTCATTCACTGGTGTCTCTGGTCTTCCTCACCCCTTGAACTTTTACCGTTTAATCAGCCAAATGCTGGCTTAGAGTATGTTCAAATTTCTTTGTTCTACATTTAAATCTGAAGTTTGAAAGAAGCAAGGCTGATTATCGTTTCTCCCCATACATAGCCCTGAGATCGTGTTAGTTTTCTCTTTACCTCTTAATCTTCAATTCAAATGTCTGGAAATGGGAGGTTAGGCAGAAGAGGGAAGAAAGTGAAGTGATGTAGACCTAATGTTTGGCAAGCTGTTCACTTCAAACATGGCCACAAAAGCACAGAGGAAAGCAAAGCCACACACAATTTTCAAAGTTCTACCATCTGCAAAATGTAAGTATTTTTGTTTCTTCTTGAATTTTAACATCAGAGTTATTTGCTCTTTCCAAAGGTTCACAATAAACCCGCGAGCCATCAAATTAAACCCGCGAGCCATCAAATTGCATATTTCACTGAAGTGCAGCCATCTTGAATATATTGTAGCCCAGGGATGTCAATAAAATGAATGTAAGACACTGCATTTACTCTATTTCATGTGAAAATGTTTTAAAAACAAATCTATTTCAGAAGAATGGCTCTTCGTTCACTTTGGGCATTAAGAAATTACCTCACGTGTCATTTTAGGTTTTTTTGCAAAGAGTAAAATCTAATGTCGGGGTGTGCGTGAGTGCTGTAAGTGCTGCCATTTTCCAAACTTGATATTATTAATCGGGACTGTCAAGTTTAGGTCAAGCGTTTATACACATTGTGCCTCAGTACTTCCAGTGTTTCAAACATATCTGTCATGCACAGCAAATGCGCAGTGCAGCACAATCCATGGCACTGAGAGGCAAACATGAAATCTTTTAGCAGAAATGCGCCAATGCTTTTACCTCATTTATCTGAGCTGTTGCTTTTACCTCATTTATTTGACCTGACACCATTTTTAATAACAATTTCATTTATTTGACAGCTGCATACACTTTCTAAATAAGCAATTTCCTTGAATTTGCTGATTTGCAACACTTTTTTAAATTGTCTCTTTTTTTTAATTTTATTTTCCTTTTCATTTTTTTAACACCTTTAGTATTATATAGAGACATGGCAGAGAAGAACCATGTTGTAAAGTATAGGTGTGTATTTTTTAAAGAAAATATATCTTTAAAATATACACTATCTTTAATGCTAAATTAAAAATATTGCTGGAATAGTGTTACATTGACCTTTGGGCATACGTGATTTCAGCATTCACTTAACTCTGGAGTCGTCCTGTAAATGGGATTTATGTGTCTGTGTAAAGTCAGGGCAGTCAGGCTGAATCCATAGAAGAAAACTGCTTGGAGGAACTCATGTCCTAGAGAAGTCTGCCCTATCTGAGGCAGACAGACTTTATCACATGGCTACATGTACTAAATTAAGAAGTGGGGAAGTTCATCCAAAGTGCACAGATTAAAATTTTCAATAGGCCTAAAAATGACTCTAAGGCATGAATGAGCCTGTCACTTTTTCTCTGCCTCTTCAGTAAATGATGGATTCACTATATGCCCATAACATAACCCGTGAGATATGCCTGGCTTCATTGGTTATTCTTCATTCTCAGTCAAGCTGAAATAGAGGCTGTGGTTAAACAAATCTGCTTTTATGGAGCAAAGCACTGTGAAACGGAGCTGATTATGGCCTGACACATTGAATTAGACCGTTGTGTAAAGCAGTGCTGATGATTCTATTGTTTCAGGGTCCTATAGGTCTGCCTGAGCCTTTCCTTCTCTCTCAAGCCACACACATTTCTTTTTCTCTTAGCTTTAAGAATCTTTCTTTTACTCTATTTGCTGTTTGCAACTGACTCCACAGTAGAATGTAATTTAAAAGGTCTATTTAATAAGAAGTTTAGTGATGAATACATTAAGGTAAGAGTATCACACATTTCTCTATCACTATTCTCAAAGACATATTTTGTTATAAAAATATCACAATGACATATAATCACTTTTTATTTCACTTATAAAAAAGTAGAAGTGTTGGCTAATTAAGGTCACTGGCTAGCAACATCTACTACTATGTGCTAAAAATCAGAGGCCAAGATATACTGAGTTCCAAGACCTCATGTTACTGAACATCTCCTCTGATTCTGAAGAAACATGAAACACTTAAGCTTTCTACTTAATTTTTCATTTTTAAGTCATTGGTCTTGATTGAATTTGGTAATGAATTCCTTGATTTATTTCCTGTGTTTGAATCTGTTGGCTACTCTTTCTTTATTGTTCCAGTTGGGCCGTGAAAAAGAATAAATAACAGTAATTTTACAAATAAAGAATTTATTATTTTATAACCTATTTATTAATTTATAACCAATATTATTAATTTTATTAATTTATATATGGCTGCCATGACTAATTGATACTAATAGTCAAGTTAACTAGTTTAAACCTATATTGAATATATCTGTGATCTATTGCAGTCACCACTGTTATAGTGAAGATGCAGATAACACCACAGTAAGGTTTAATACCTAAAATATATGTAATTCTTTGTTTCTATACACATTTACAGATTCAGGTGCATTGACTGCCATACTCACCACAATGCATTATGGACTGAGCTAGTTATAGGCATTCAGACATTTCAGCTCCCTCCATAATTTCATTGTCAATGCATATCTGGTATAAGAAGAACCTATGCTTAAATCAGTTCAGAGTTTGAGTATTGAATAATAATTTATGGTGTACACAGTTTTGTAAGCTCTTCAGGTTTCAAAAGAAGCTTTGAGCAGACCAAATTTTTGGTATTTTTCCTACATGCAAACCAGAAATTTATTTCTAGTCATTGCATGTTTATGTAGGGTTTACATCTAATAAAGCTTGTGCAGGCTGTTCACCTCAACTTAAACATTGCTCAAAAGTATGAGTAAATTATCTTAAAATGGTGCAAAATAATGAAAAAAAAAAATGAAAGGGGTGAAAAAAATCTCTTTCTAGAAGAGGCTGGTAGGCTTTTAGTCCCATACAGCAGATAAGACTGGGGCCATTGTAGAGTTAACAGCTCATACTGATGGGTCAAAAGTTGCTACACTGTTCAAGTGCATCCCAGTCATCTGATGGAAGGTTCTGACTCCACAGCAGCGGAGGCAGGGAAGGTGAGATGTGCTCAAAACCAGAGTGAATAGAGATTTGATGCACACTGTGGCAGTCCTCACAGCTTAATGGCACTGAGTGAAATAATTCCTACATGCTATCCCTTTGGTACCATTTCCATGGTATCTGTGAAAAGGGACTCCAATTTTTTTTTTTTAATTTAATCCAGAATAAACCAAGTTTTTTTTTTAATAGGAAAATGGAAACAGCATTAAGCATAGAGATATAAGCACTTCCACAAGAAAAAGAAGGATCAATGCAATAAAGATCCATTATTCAATAAATGAAAATGAAATTATACAGAAATTGACAGAAACTTCTGGAGTTTATTTCTCTTTATTTAATCTTTTATTCTTAGCTTTTATTTTTTTTTTATCTTGACTACATTATATTGTTCTATATCATCTGCATATATTGTTCTATATAATCTTTTCTATTCTCTCTTTACATTTTTTTCTGCTATTCATTTGGTATATCTGTTCTATGAGGGCTACCTTACCAACAAACAGCTGCTTACTTGGCTTGGCAGGAATCTCCTGTTGGCAGCATGAAAATTCTGCATTACTGAAAGCCAGAGTGAAGCCAATTTGTTCAAAGCTTCTCATCAAGCAAGGAAAACTAGTCTTGTCACTCTAATATGGTTTCAAGTGTAGTGGGTTTTGCCAGTAAATAGGTAAATTGCTTCTCAGTAGAGTCAAGAGACTGGTCAAAGAAAACCTCCACAAGGAAAATACTAATTTCATCTCTTGACTTGCAGTGGAGGAACTTTTTTCTTTTTTATTTTAAGAACTTATTCTTACAAAAATATATACTGGTAGAAAAGCAGACTAGTGTTCTCTCTTCATAAATAGTGTGGGCAACAGATGAATTATGTAAGTTTTCACAAGTTAATAATTCTTAACTAATCCATAGTGAGTTTAGAAATCCAGTTTTCATATATTCAATATAGAGTTTTTACTGGTCTGTGTGTAGGAGAAAGGCTTTAGCTATATATTTGAATTATGAGACTTTGCTTGCTCTTCTGCAACAGATTGAATAATTTTAACATTATGAACCCTTGTGCTGGATAGAAATACTGAATTTAATTTGCTGAAAATCAATTTTGTTCTGGAATTCTTTGACTCCCCTAGTAAAACTAGTCTTTGTGTATACCTCTTATTCCAAGGTTTAAGTAAAGGTCCAAATAAACTCTTACCATGTGGTCAAGTATTTATTATGACAAGCAAGTGCAAAAAAGTCATATTACTCTGAAAAATGTTATTATGTAATATTTTAATTTACTTTATTCAACGGGCCCATTGTATTAAGCGTCTATTTTAAGCCATAAAACAGATTAGCTATGAGCTGCAGTTGCAGTTCCTATAAGTTCAATGCACGTGCAAGTGGCAAAATAATTAGTTACATACATTTTGGCAGCTGCATTATAAGTTGCAATATTGTGTAGCAGTTTCACTATGCTATAATAGTACAGGTGATCAAAGAGTCAAAATAATTATTGGATTTCAAGATAAACAGAAAAGGAAAGTCACATGGATATATGGAGTCGCAATGTTGACTAATAATCTGATCTTTCAGCAGTCTGGAAGTAATGAAATTCCTTTAAGATTTTGTATCTAATGTCACTTAAGGGAGATCAGTAGAATCTGATCCTGCTGAAGCAGGATCAGGCTCCAAATACTTTGGTGGAATGAAGTTCATAGTACAGTTTTTATTTTATTTCAGCATCAATGCATTAAAAAGACTTCAGGGAGAAGGGATGGGGAGAAGGGAAAAAGGTAAAGAGCTTATCCCTGAGCTGCTGGCTTAAAAATATGTTCTGATACGTTAAATATATTTATATTCTGGTCCCATGTGCACATGTTTTCAATTTCAACAGTAATTATTTATATGAAGCTTTTAAATAATTAAGTACCAACTGAGACTTATCTATCCTTGATACTAAATTCATGCAGTGAAATCCAGAACAACCTCTTTACCTTCAATCTACTTTATGGAGACTCATTGTGAAGACAGCTAAATGGGATTCCACCTTTGCTAGTTACACATTTCTTATACTCATTATCATTAATAGCTTAACAGCCTCCAAACTGTTACCTTAATCTTTTTTATGTCAATGAGATATTCTCCAACTGTCAACATTTTACAACCATTATACACATTAGAAATCACTATATTTTGAATCATGTCCAATTAACAGAAGAAATAATTACAACATTATCTTTAATTGAATGGAAAATGTTGACCAGGTTTCTTCTATTTTTCCTTTGGATGACATTTATATTAGAAGTGCTCTACACAAACACACAGGTTTAATGTAATGCATCCTCATAAAAATATTTAATAGTCCTAATGAAATCTTCAGATTAATTTTCATTTTTTGCTGTTTTCAGTATTTGTCCTACATTATATGTACTTATTAGAAAATGGGATACCTTGCTATGCTGGGAACAGCATGGGATTTTAGGAAACAAAACTTCATATGTGTTTGCTACTCATGTCTTCCATATTAGAATCAAACAGCACACACATACAGGAAGGTACTCTGTCCCTTTTCAGACATCCACTTCTCTGCACTTAGCACAATTACACCTTTATATTTGAAATGATACTGTGCAATGGAATTAATCCTTCCACACTGGTTTGACTGCAAATAGAGGATATTCTAAGATGCCCCCCAAAAGGCAAAACAAATCTGTAAAAGATGTGACTTTTATACATTGAATTATTTTATTAAAAAGTTGAGATAGAAGTGCAATTTAAATATGCACTTCAATATGCAAGGTAAGGGTAGTGACTTGACCAACACAGACAGTATTTCAAGTGTGAGAAACTGTGAAAGGAACCAGACGTCTGAAGGCATTTAGAATGAAAGATTTCAAATCAACTTAGAGAAAGGACAAACTGAAATTTGTGGTTTAGGTTTCCTAGGATTACTCACTTCTCTGAGACAGTTAAATAATATTATGAAGTATTAGAATGGCTAAATTTCTTGGAAAACAGCAGCAAAGGATCTTTGAAGCTATTTTTGCACAGTCCCCTTCTGACCGAGTTTAAACATGAGTTAAAGGTGATGAGAAGGAGAGTCTACATGGCTAAAGGCAAGATCAGAGTTCATCAAAGGTTCAAGTGCTGATGCACAAGCCCTTTAGCCCTCTAAGATTCACTTGTTAAAGACAGAAAAAGTCACCTGACATTTGAGCTATACCTGTAATACCTGGCAGAATTTCCTTCCAAATTCTATTTGCTTTAATATTTTCACACTGAAGCTAGGAAAACTGAGATTGGAGCACACATGTGAAAGCCGCTGAGACCTAGGTGCAATATAGTTCAGAAATGTGTTTATCTGATAGTGAAGCCTGATAGGAAATGAGAAAAAGATGATCCAAGCTAATGAGAAATTCAAGGAACTGCCCAATAAATAAACATCTTTTTTCTTTTTTACATAATCTTTTTTCCTGTTATTTTAATTGGCTAAGCTAGTGAATCTCATAAAGTTTAGGAGAGTTTGCTGATCACTTGCATGCAGTTAAATTTTAATGACTTTCTGTGAAATCTCTACCAGCCAACTGGCTACATCATCACAGATAAAATAAAATACCTAAAAGTGAATGCACAATTGATGTCACATCATATAATAAACAGATACATCAAACAAGTAATTAGTATGGCTTTTTTTCTCTTATTACTATGTAGAAAGGATTTCAGTGTTCCTTCCGCGTGATTCTAATTCAAATATTAGGAATACTCAACATGTCTGAAAGTAAACTAACATTGAAAGTAAACTAACATTGAGGAAGTGTAATTGTAATTAAAATAACAACAGCATTTTCAGAAATGTTATTTTCAGATTTATGCTTTGAAGATCTCTTATGCTAATAAAACTTTCCAACCTCATTACTTTCTTTTGCCACCAATAGGATTATTAAAGCAAAAAATGTAAGGACTGATCTCACAAGGAAAATTAAAATGTAAAACATTTGCTAACCTAAAGGAAAAAAAAAAAAAAGAAAAAAGGAAAAAAAATAATGGAAGACCTAAAAAATTTCTGGTTTTCTGTACATTCAACAAGAGCTTCTTCTTTGCCTCTCTGTCTCCCACCTTATTATTATTTTTTTAATACCATTTCATCTCTAGGTCAAATCAAGTTCATCTATGTCCACTAGATTATTCCAGTTAAAAGGAAAGACAAAGATTAAAGACTATAGTAAAATACCTTCCAATCTGCCATGGATGCAGTGTTTAATATTAAAGTCAGGTGACAGGACTGCATCTAGGCTGTGGTAGCTAACCTAGAGACCTCCGGGTGTTGAGCTGGAAGAGATGAAGTCTGATTTTGACTTCGTCGTATAAACAGAATGTCATCCACCCATCAAAATTCCACCCACAGTGAACCCCCAGCATGGTTAATGATTATAATCTTCACATTTAATCATGGGAACACAGTGACAGGCAAACAAAGGTTAGCTAAACTGACAGTGCAGGCTGTTTGAATGGAAAAGGGGGACTTCACAGGTTTTATTTTAAAATGTGTATCCTCTTTCAACTGTACTTTTCAGCTTTACACCAGAATAGCATACAAAGCCTGGCTGCTTGCAGGCATGGGCAGTGTGCATAATTAACCTTTAAACTGCAGAAAGACTGGAAACTTTGATGCTTTCTTTAAAAGTGTTGCTATGCCAATAGTACTTTCAAGGTTAAATTAAGCTAAGGGCACTTAAAGGGTAAAGGAAGAATAACTGCACCAACATGTCAAAGTGTCAGACAGAAAAGATGTCATTTTAGAAAAGACATAGTTATTTTTTTAGAGATGCTCTTTTTTACCTACATTAAAGGACAGTGACAAGTTACTTAGAACAATATTTCAAGGTACACTTCTCTGTACAGTTTGTTGCTCATAAAACTGTGTGTATTCTTTTGTGCCCTTTCATCTTCCTACTGTGATGTCCAGATTTCTGAGCAAATGCATGTACTTCAAACTTTCTCATATTAAAAGTATATATTCACCGGTCTTTTAGGCATGCATTCAGTAAAGGTACTCAGTTTTTTGTATGGAATAATGAATAAAAGCGTAGCAATTGATCTTTACAGACAAAATGAACCTAATTTAATCCCTGCAGAAAAAAAAAAAGTGATTTTTACATTAGATTAAACTATTCACCATAAACTAAGCATTCAAACAAACACTCAGTTGCTCTTTAAGTCATTTAGCTATTGTATTGTTTTTGATGTTATTCAGGGGGCACTATTTCATGTACTATTAATACAAAAAATCAATGCAATAAATTCACACTAAGATGATAATACAGTTTGTATGCAACTCTCACTGCTTTTGCAAAATGTTCAGGTGAATTGTTCAAGTACAAATACCATATCAAAAGAGTAACAAGACCCTCAAAACATGAAAGATTGAGCTCACCTGCTCCAGGTGAGCTCCAAAGTGCTTTTCACGACCCAGGACTTGGGATCTTTCAAGTCTCAGGAAGGTCTCCAGCCTGCAAGACCGTCCGTCTCACATGCATTCTTTGCCACTGGTAGTGCACTGTGTTGAAGGCCAACATCTACTTATGCTTTCCAGTCAGACACACAGAGCAGGATGAAAGCATCACTGGTCACACATCTGTGTCACTGATGCCTATGCAATGTTAAAATATTGAACCTCCTAAACCTGCCAGGAAAACAGGCAGGGGAGGAAATTATGTTTGGAATTTGAATAATTATGGTCTATCTAAACAAGTTCTAACAGGTAAGCAGTGGCTTTCTGCAGCACCAAGGAAGGAGAAGCAAGGAAAGTCATTAAGAGAAGGATAGGAACAGATTGTTATGAAGTGAACCTGAATGCATTCCAGCTGAATCTTAGAACTTTTCTAGTCACAAACATGGTAAGGAGCAGGAATACCCCTCTAGGTAAAAAGAAAAAAGTAAACAAAATAATATAAAATATTTTGATAGTTTATTTTTTGAAAATATAACTGTGAATGGCAGTAATAGCTGGGAGTAAAGAGTATGACCAAGGTCTCTTAGATCCCTGTTTTCCTATGTAATGAAATAGCAGTTCAAGTCTAGTTGACGACTCACCACTGGTTGTAACCATATTCAATGAATCCAATACATAGTAAATTGGTTTCATTTATCTTTTGTCAATTTAAACTGCTAAAATATAAGATTGAATTCTTTATTGAATGTCTCTTTCTGCCATGAGTTCACAGTAAAAAAAAAATGAAGATCTATAGAAAACACAAGCAGAATTTTTATGTCCTCTGTCACAGCAGATTTGCTCTGCTAACTCAAATTTAAATTCTCCTTATATACTGATGCCGACTTCCATGGTGACTAATTTAAAGCCCAATATTAGAGGTCTATGTTCTCATTTCTGTATTTCATTTCAGATACTCTTTGTGTTGTGGTTTTATCTCTCAACATTTTTTTTTCTCCTCTGGAAGAAAGGCTTTTTGAGAATACAGTGAGTAACATCGTTCTCTAAAAATAGTTTCTTCCAAGCTTCCATCTTTTCCTTTTTATTTTGTAACCTTCTTTATGGTTGGAAAGAAACTATTTCCACAGTTTACACCCTCAAAATAGCAGAGAGCAGCCTACCCTACATCTCAGTTATAGGGAATGCATACACTCATTGAAGTAGACGACAAATATAAATATTGGAGTCATCCCTCGCATGCTCCTAACAATGTATTACACTCTGAATAGACTACAAAATACATGAAGATTGGATTTCCACGTTGGAACTGTGTGGTGATTTGTCACACAGCTGAAAGCCAAAAAGGAAAACAGGAACTAAACATTAAAAATTTGCCATTTCAAACTTAGCTCTTTTCCATTCTAACTAGTACATTTTCAGTTCACTTACTCTTTTAAAGTATTCTAGAATTTATCGGCATAAAGATACCATTCTCACGAGCACTATTTTTCATGGTTATCTGCTAAACCCTTGCTCTGAGAAGGAGCAATAAAGCCCCCATTTGCCTTACAACATAAATGTTGGTCTCTTTTTCAATTGCATCAGCTCAGAGCCAGGGACCACCCCACTGTTTCAAATGGTAACCACTTTCTTATTGTCATTAAACTTCCTAGCACAGATCTGACAACTGACCCCTTGAATCTTGTCTATCATTATTGTGCCTCCAATTTATGAAAACTCACCACACTTTTTTTTTTTTTTACTAAACTGCATCCAGTTATGGCCTTCTTTAGAGGTTTTTTCCCACTGTACAGCTGAACAGAGATGCAATTGTGCTTGTTTACATACGTCCTAAACACCACTATAACATTATAGTGTTGACTTCAGTGAATAGGAACACACCACAAAAAAAATCTCAGATTTAATTTTTTTTTAAACACTGAGAAAACAAATAGCTATTCAGCAGAGAAGTCAACAAGAAAACAAACACAGAAAGACTAAACCAGAAAGAAACTGAAGACACAGTGAAGGGAACTGTGTGAGGCAAAAGATTTTGGTCCTCAGCAGTCTTCTCTTAGACTTAAAAAGCGTTTCAGATTCATGAATACTTTCTCCTTTTCACTCTAATAACTGAACATTGTCTGATCTACGCACACCATGAAATGTATTGATTGTGCTGTGAGAGACGTCTGACACAGGGAGAAACATTTGCTACAACTGTGGTCTGATCAACTAAAAAAGAGAAAGGGTAGTGAGGGAGAACAGCAACTTAAATTCATGCTAGGAGCAATGAGGGCACCACCAAACTGTATTCATTCTGACCAAATTAAGCCAGGTTTTTCTGCAAACATTTTTATTCAGGTTAACAAATCTTTGGGTAAATTCAGGCCACAAAATAGGTTGCAGTTTAAATTCTTAATGTAACAAGAACATAGGTAAATGTAACAAGACATAGATAAACCAAGAATGAATTAACCATCTTGGACTGTAAATCAAGGAAATAATGTTTATTAATCAGACAAGGTCAGCCTATAATGCAGTAATGGTTTGGGCTGGGTCAGAGTACTAAAAAATATAGAAGGTTTTATCCCTTTTATACATATAGGTGTGAGAAAATTCATGTGTTGTGTACTGTATACAACACAATCAGAATGCAAATTTTTTTTTCAATTTCCCTTTCCCAGTAAATTTAAACTAAGAAGGAGCCCTCAAGAACTCTTCTGTTCCTCTTTTGTTTTTCTAGAAGAAAATTATTTGAGGTATAGGTATATCATAGGCACTTCATTTTTCCTTCTTCATAATTTCGTTCCTCAGTTTTACTTGCAGCCAGATTAATATATATTTTTATATATATATACAGACAGAAAATGTAAGGATTTACTTTATTTGTAAAAGTATAAAATATTTTCAGAAGAAAATAGATACTAACAATCAGCAGACAGCCGAGTGTAAAGGACAATATTCATAACTTGAAGATAGGACTTCTGCAAGTGATTCTAGACTTACAAAAACTCATGAGAACTCAAAGCAGCAGGATGGAGAGAAAGTCAGATCAACTGTGAGTAAGGAGCTTACTTTCTATATAGTTGAGAAAGCACAAGAAGAATTAACAAACCCCTGCTGTTAGAAGGTGCAAGGGCAAAAGTAGTCTTGCCCTGTTGACAATTCTTTATCCTTTACTCTTTGCCTAAGACGTCTTCCTTCTTTCTATTAAAAGTGGGGGGAAAAAGAAAAAAGAAAAAAAGAAAAAAGAAAAGCTTTACAAAGTTTTGACAAGCATCTCAAGAGACTCCAGAATATCTTAGAACCTGGGTGTTGAGAAGGTCTCCAGGAGAAAACTGTCAATTGAGAGAAGATCTCCAGAAAAACACTTCAGAACTATTGTGATTTTTAATTGTGAGGTTCACCTGCCCTTTGGGATGATGACATCTAAGGTGACATCCATGAGAGACCCTCACAAGGCACTGTGAAGCTCTTCAAGTTTTCTTTACTTCAAAGTAATGATAAAATCTTTTTGAAGTGGCTCCTCATGCACAGAATTCCTAAGATGGTGAAAACACTGTGACCTTAACCCACAAAAATCTTGTCATCTGGTCTTACACTCATCTTCATCAACAAGAATGCTTTTTGTCTGCTGATACAACAACTGCAGCACATGAAAATAAAAAGAAAAAAAGGCTCAATTCTTCTTTCAATTGAAGATGTATGATTTTAGGATGAAACTGAGTCTGCACCAAAACCTGAACTGGAACTACTGCAAGAGAGAATTTCATCAAATTTAGTGCTCTGAAGCTCTGCTGCACAATTGCCACCACACTTGTAAAGTGCAATGAAGCAACAGTCAGGACACAAAAATTAAAACTCATCAAAGAGAAGCAAAGGAACAATACTGTCATAGTATGTGTTCAAATCCATAAATAGGCCTGGACATTGAGGGGAAAGTTTGCCTTCAAAAAGCTCTGTGAGCCTTTTCCCAATCACTTTGAAAAAAATTAAGGTTGAACTGGATACTGAAGAGAAGCAGAGTGTACTTTCATTCATAGCTACAGTTTCATGGGCAAAATACAAATCAGTGGAACTACATTCCATGAAATTTTGACTGCAAGTACAAAGAAATCAGTGGATGAGCCCTGAAAGTCTGCCTATATGTAGTTTTCCTTCCAAGTATAAACTTGTCAAAAAGCACCTTTTTTGTGCATTTTTTAGCTGCACATCCTACACAAATTTCTTTTTTTAGTTTCCTGTAGAACTTGGATCTGTATATATTCTGGAGGCTTCCTCCTTCAAACTGGGATCTGACACTGCAGATCGTCTATCTGAAAACTTTGGTACTTTTTTATAAAATGCACTAAAATGCTTTAGAATATTTTACTCATTTTGTGATTCATTTCAATGACTAAGTCAAGACTGTTATATTAAGGGAAAAAAGCGGATTTGGGATTAATTAAGAAACCTTCCACCAAATGCACAAGTCCCAGCAAGGTATAAAACATTGAAGACCACAAAGGGAAAGTGAGAGAAAAATGGAAATAACTGGCAGTCTAAATCCTTCCTTAAGAAGAGAACTGAGAAGGATCAACTCAAAAAGTCAAGATCTCACATAAAACATCATTCAGAAATTCTCTCAGTTTATTAATTACAATTCTTCTTTAAGAAGAAACTGTATTAAATCTGGCAATTTTTTAATCAAAAAGTCTGTTACAGTAGAAAAACCACCATAATCAGAGACAAAATGAGCCTTATAGAGCTAATTTAGAACACAATACATTTTAGTCCCTTCTGTGCAACACTATCACACAAATATACACACCAAGTGGAAATAACAGGAGCACTCAACAGATCTGTGATATCTCCCTGAAGATGCTGGGCTCACAAAAACAAAAAATGAGGTTTGTGGAGAAGTAGCTAAAGTATTAGAAAATTACTTAGCATTAATGTAAGTTTTTCTGCTTATCTCTAACTATATATGGCTGACTACTTCAATCATATGTTTTATGGAATTTGTGGATTTACACACTTGTGGAAGGCTAAGAAAGATTCCTGAGAGAAATTACCCTAAATTCTGAAGCACTTAAAGACTGGCCATAACACTTTCAGAAAATTCAATCTCTCCATATGGCTGAATAGCCACTGGAAAAGGAAACCATCATTGATTACTTTTTTTTAATGCCAAACATTCTCTATTCTGCTTTCTCAAATGATTTAATGTTTAGTATTTCTATTCTTTATTAAAGCTATTTATTCAAGATGTTGGACTTGTTTCCATTTCTAATTATCAAAATTCCTCAATTACAGTAAAAAGTCACGTAATACCTCAGATATTCCTTTCTACAACTTTCCAAGATATTTAAATATGTTAACACATAAATCAAAATAATATTATTCATTTTTTTATATTTATTTCACATATAAATATGACTTTTTGTGATTGTCAGTGAGCATTGTATTTTTAAAGCAAATTTTCTTAAAATATTGTAAAGAGGGTTGGTTGTTTTTTTTTCAAAACTAAAAAATATATACAGAAAAACAAATACATTTGTTTCATTTTTTAAATTTGAATTATTTACCCACTAAGGACAAAATTTTCAAGACCAGAATAAAATCCTGCCAGCTTCATCTTCACCTTCTTTACCAATTTTTTTAAATCTTATATTTTTCCAAGTTGTTCCTCTGACTGTAGTTGCTTCTTCATCTTTTATAGCTTTCACAGAATAATTCAAGTTCAACAAAACAACAGGTTACACATTTGATATTTTTTCTCTCTCTCACTTTCCCCAGGAAGGTCAGGTCATGGAACAGGACTGAGACGTCATCCAACTTTTACTTAATTCCACAATTACATGAGTAATTGTAATCCATTTGAAGCTAAAACTTTTAACTGAAGGTTACAAGTCTTACATTACGAGTCACTATGAAAGGTAGAATAGCTTTGCTTGAATTGTCCAGACCAAGAAAATAAAGAGCTCATTATGTTGAGAAATTACAATTAGGTACTGGTTGCATCATTGACTGCTACAATTTGGATCTGTATGTAAGCAATAATTTTTTCCAATTGCCACATTAACTGCCATGAATGATGGTGACAGAGGAGGAAGAGGAGCTTTTTTTTTATACTTAGATTTGTTTTGTAGCACAAAGGATCTAAAGTATTAAAAATATTAAAAAAAAAAGAGAAAGTGTTATTCATTCTTTACGAGAACTTACCCTTTAGACTGGAAAAACTCATAGGAAAGATGTTTACAAAAGTAATGGGAAATAACAAGAAGATAATCACAATGCTGACATTTTAACCAGATGCACAGCCAGTTTCTAGCTCTGAACAATATAATCTCAGTATGAAAACAGTAATAAGCCTTTTTTGATGCATTCTGGCAATTTAAATGTGGAGCCAAGAAGAAAACAGTTTCAAAAATACAGTCAGGCTGTACCTGAAAAGTAGGAGTAATACATAGTAGCACAGATCAGTAAGAGAACCCTGATGAATGCTGGTTTGTCATTTTCAACTGGGGAACTTACATTTAGACAAATCAGAGCTTTCCTTGGTTTTTCAATTTTCAAAATTAATATAAACACCATCTTCCTAGCATGATCATTTATAAAATGGGTGCTTGATTATATTATATTTCTTTCAGAAAAGGCTGTATAACCTTTCACTGAATCACAGATCTACTGGGGCTGGAAGGGACCTCTGGAGATCATCCAACCCCCCCCCCCCCCCCCCAAAGCAGTCACCTGGAACAGGTGACACAGGAACACATCCAGGTGTGTTTTGACTGTCTCTGGAGAGGGACGCTCCATGACCTCCCTAGGCAGCCTATTCCAGTGCTCTGCAACACACAATGTAAAGAAATTCCTCCTCATCTTGAGGTGAAACTTCTTGTGTTTTATTTTATGGCCATAAATATTAATTATTATAAAACATATTACAGCCTGATGATGTTAGATGATGAGACAAAGGCACCATTACTGATAATGTCCTTTGTACTTCTTGCTATATCAGAAGCCAATCTAGATAACTGGACAATTAAAAATGCTTTATCCAGGGATATTTGTATTCTTATAGGAGAAAAACACAGGAATCTTAAAGCTTGTTACTGTCACAACAGACATTAACAAAAATATCAAAATCTCAGTGAGGCTGAGATAAAGCGGAAAGAATAGGATGTGTCTAACAAACAATATCACAACCATATATATGACAGAGGCTGAGACTCAGGATTTTCCAGCAGTCAGTAGTAATTGCAATAAACACAGACTTCTACAATTAGGGAGAGATGATGGAAATAATTCATCCACAATTAAAAGCATGCAGACTGGCAGAGGTAATTATAATAATACATATACAGTCAGTATATTCACTAATTAAAAAGGCAAGATGGAATATGGATGTATTGGGAAATAACAGGGAAATGCATCCTATTCAAATGTAATTCAGTATTTGAGATATAATTCTTTGGAAGACTCCCCAGTTGGCAGCAATAGCCTAGAAATTATGCTGTATATTATATATAAACCACCCTCTGAGTGAATACTTGTATAACAGCACCAGTAATCTCAGTCCCAGTTCAGAAGAACAGAAATAGTTTGGCCTAGTTCCAAAAATATGGAGTATGTTTCTGATTTTCCTCTCATTGAGCATCTGTACAATTCTCATCAGGAATATCCTCTCTGGGGCATTCTAAAAGCACAAGAGACAGATTTTCTGATTTGAATAATTGCCCTTTAATGAGTGAAATAGTATCTTGTGGTACCATTTGCCTGCTGCAGATTAGGAAAAGACAATGGCAACAATGCTGTGTCATTACACTGTTCATTCAAAGTCAAAATAAGAATTATATCACACACCAATCCTCAAGATAGGTTCTGCTTGAAATCCCTGACCTGCATTAGTATTTATTAAAATTCCTGGATTTCATTGATGCATAAGCATTGCAGAAAAAATGTTATTGATGTTAAGGTCCAGTACAAACGGATAAGAGGTGCATGAAAGACAGGATTAAAAAAAAAAGAAAAAGAAAAGAAAAGTAAGATTCCTTGACCAGTATTTTCAAAAACTTTAGAAAGGACATACAGACCATGTAACATCATAAAAATTGGTGACTATGTTTTAGCACTCTGAATCTTTAATGTATTTTTCAAGTTTGAAAACACCAGCTTTGGCATTTCCTGTCTGTTGGTGAACCTGTGTCACTTAAACTCTCCAAGAATCAGTTTATCCAGTGAAATGCTCCCGAAAATATAACACCCTTTCATCTCACATGCATTTTCAAGTGGTTTTAAAGTGATGATTGCATGAGATCATGAAGAGATAGAAAATTATCATCATTCAGCTGTAGGAGTCATGCAGCAGCTGTACCTCCCAAACACATATAGGATGAAAGGAGGTAGGGGATCCCACTAAGTCGAGGAAAACATGACAAGATCTAGCCATGCTTAAATCTCAGCTTTCACTTGATTTGCCACATTGCGTCATTCAGCTGTATCACTCAGGGAGTTGGGCAGCTCTAACACTGTAGAAACAATAATTACAAAGACCTAACACAGCATGGAGAGGAGAAAAAGAGCAGGATATGCTGAAGAGGAATGTTGAATGCTATCTATATAGCTGGAAATTGAAGCTGGAAAATCTTGTTCTTCATCAGTTTCAGCAGAAACTTCTTTCTATGAGACTGGGTCAGAATTATGAATTAGGTTACATAAAAATTCTGGTCTTCTGATAACACATGAAATTCTTTAGGAAAATCTCTGTAAAGATTAATTCTTATCAAAGCAGCAGGTATAACATGGAAGCACATCTTAACAAATTTTATTGTCAGAAAAGAAATGATAACATGAAGAGTAGAATTCTTCAGGAAATTCTGAGTGACCTATTAAATAGAGTATATGCAATAAATGCACATCTGTCCGTTTTCAAAGTTGTATCCTGGTCTTCACACCCCATGACCTCATAAGTCAGAACTTGGGTTTTCTTGGCTTAATCTCCCCATTTTAGTTATAAAAACAGTCCTTCTCCCCAAAGAATTAGTCAGACATATACATCTTATGATTTAGTGAAGAAAAAAGCCCCAAAAACATGATGAGTAATAGTAACTCCTAAATTAATTCTTCAGAAAATCTCCTGATTTCAGTGTGTCTTTTCCAAGTAGGCTAACTATATAAATAGGACTGGTGGTGTCAAACTGTCTTTTGGAGTTTCTTAAGTACTTTATCTTCTCAGTGTCTGTAAGTTAAAGAAATTTTTGTCTGAGCTATTCCTCTGATACATTTGAGAAGACTTTATTGGAAAGTTTACAAAGAAAACAGTTTTTCCTTATTTGAGAATAGAATAGCTATAACCATGGGGGAAATAGAGGAGTGAATTTAGTAAATCCATAAACCAGAATTCAAAATGAGCAAATAAAGGTACAATAGCTGGCAAATGTTTGGAAGCAATTTCCAAGGTAAAAAAAGGTGGAGGGTGAGAGTTTTCAACTGATCTAAATCACCATGCTTCTGCATGCTTGAGAGGAAACATGTCCATTATCATGCAATAATCTAGTACATCTTTTTAAAATAATCTTTTTAAAATAATTCATTTTAAATAATGTAAGAAATTCTAAAATGAGATAGTATTTTAGGCTAAAGAAATATTTGGCCTATCTCTTGCAGTAGTGAATGGAGAATGCCCAGAAAAACAAAAAAAAATCCACATTTAGACAGAAATTTGAGGTACTTTTTATTACTAGGAGGTTCTGGTATTTCCTGATCTGTATTGCAATACACACAAGCACATTTTCTACTCATTCATTGTTGTTTTCCTGAAAGTATCCTAGTGTACGTGTTGAATTATTGTTGAATACTCACATGATATTTTCAGAGATTACAGTTAGTAAAAATTATTTTTCCTGAAAAAAATCTCTGAATCTCTGAATACTTGAATATTTTGCTTCTTTCATATACATTATTTTGCATTTACTGTCATTTAATTTCATCTCTCATTTTAATCACTCAGTCACTCTGGCTAGACTCTTATGTAACTCTCCAGAGTTAGGATCAGATTTGATTATCCCAAATAATATTGTAGTATTTAAAACCTTTGTCAAGTCAATTTTCATTCCTTTTCATTTCATGAGAAAAATAACAACAGTTCGGCTGTCAAAATTGGTAACTTTCGTATTCTTACAATTTAAAAATTATCGTGTCCTCCTACCCTCTTTATCTACCTGTTAAACGTTTATGAATCCAGAACAGATACATAGCAGCTCTGTTTCCTTCGGTAAGAATCAGCATGTAAAGGAAAATAACTAATGTACCTTAGTAGACTATAGACAGGATCTGTCCAGAAAGACACTGCTTTTCTTCATTACATTAGATAATTTGTTAGAATAAATATAAATTCAGTCACATAGGAAGATTTCTGTAAACCTGAAAGCTTTTCCAACTTTTTCACCTATAATAATTAGACTAATAAAAGAATGCCAGTATTCCATTCAAATATTAACCTCTTAAGCTACTATGGCAACACCTTCTACTGTGACAATATTTATCCAAAGCAGAAGCGTAATACATTTCCCAATCTTAATTTTGTAATAGTTTTCTTAAAAACTATCGCAGGGTTTAAATATGTGGTTGCACAAAATCTATAAAATCTAATCACTTGATAGAAAGTAAAAACAGAAAATATATGTTTTGAATCAATAAGAATTGTTATACTTAGTTTTTCACTTGCTAACTAATTTTCACATTTAAAATACAGAAAACCAAGAAAATGTCAGCCAAAAATGTCAGAAGTACAATAAAACCAAACAGATGTTCTAAGAAAATGATTGTCAGGTTGAAAGGAGAATCATGTAACTTCCTGATGAATATATTCCTTAGTCTGCAGACATTTCTGCAAAGAGCTGAAAGCACCGTTTCAAGGCATTGTAAATGAGGGTGGTAAAGAGAGAAGTTCTTTGCTAGATCCATGTTGGGCATTCATCCATAGCTGGCTGTGAAGCACCGCCACCAGGATGCGTTACAGAACAATAATTTTTCAAGCCAAATCTGTTTTATGAACCTATTTTTCCCAAGGCACTTACATTTCTCAATTTATATATTCTATTTAAAATCATGTAAGATGCTAAACAAACACCTTTCCCTTGTCCTTCCTGCCACACTGGTGTGACAGGACAGTCCCACCCACAAACCGCAGGACAAGGTGCACCATGCTGTAGTGTTGGGAGGCTGGAATAATGTCAGCAGTTTCTGCTCTACTTCTAATAACTCTTGTCGATTCAAGGGGGGGTTTTGTTCAGTTTTCTTTTGTTTTGACAACATTATACTATGATTTTTGAGGGTTTTTTCTGCCTGAAAAGAGCTGAACAAAACCATCTCCTGGGTGTCTGGATGTTAATGTTATTTTGCCTGATTGCTAATCAAGAAGAACAGACTACTCATTTTCTCTAGAAAAGATTATTTGCTTTTTTTTTTTATTCTAAACAAAACTTAAGCCTTACAACGAGTCACTAATTAATAATACAAAATCAAAAGTTTTGATTGCAGCAATACATACATTTTCCAAGCCTCATGGAATTTTTTTTCCACTATCTCTTCCCCATATAGTTCCTGACACCAGCACCAGCCAGACTGTGTGCCCTTTCACACCAGGGACAGGACTGTCAAGACAGCTTAGTTTCTTCATGGGCACCAAAGTAACTGTCCATGCATTCACCAACACTCATAGCTTAGCACCTCCAGTATGCCTCTGAAGACCATGTTTTTCACAGAGACTCAGCCCTCAAAAAGCCAAGCTCCTGAAACCATTAAATTTGATGCTCCAATAATATCTGAGCTTTTCAGATGTTCTGGCTGAATAAATCATAAATCCTGAATATGTCACTATCTCCTTTGTTCCTTCACTGTTCAAGTACTGCTGTTTACTGTTCTTTCCATTTCTGCTCTCACTCTCCATGATGAAAAAAATAAATTTTAAAAAAATGTCTTATTTGAAAAACTGAAAGAATAAAAGAATGAACCCACTGAAACTTCCTCAACGGCAATAAACTGGGACCACCTCTTTTCCCTTTCCTTGCTGGAAACATAAGAGATAAAATAAGCAAGCAACTTTCTGAGTATATCTTTTTTTGTTTCCTTTTCACACCAAGAATGTTTCTAAAGATCTTGTTCTGATTTTACAGCTTAGAAAATGTAGAAATGCTGAGGGAGTTAAAGAGGAAATAAAAAAACACTATTTAAAAAAATAGTATGGGTAAAAAAATCAGCACTGAAAGCCTAAAGTATGCGTTATCAATTGCACAGCTTTTCAGAATGTATTTTATGAAACTATTAATATTTAACTCTTTTGGTTAAAGGTCCAGTACTAAAATAAATCAAAATCATGTGTTCTATAATTGTAGTATAAAATATGCTCACTTGCATCTCTCTGGTTAAGTGTCAGAACACAACCTGCTTCTTCCATGAAACATATGTTATGGTTCTCATCAGCAACACCCCACATGAGCATCACACTGCAGTTGCCAAGGAATAATCAATTGAAATTACACATATACTCTGAGCACTGGAATAGTGCCTGGCACACACTGACTACCAACAGGGAGGACACCGCAGTAAATCCTGCTTTGGTGCATTTATCATAAAACGTAGCGGTGGTGGCTTCTGCTGATCTATTAAGACACAGAAAGATTTTTTAGAAAAATTTGCATGATTAGATCATTTAAGGAGTGGGTTTTTTACAACCTGAATAGTCAACATTTGTTGTAGTTGCGAGAGTAAAGTAAACATTTCTGAGAGATTTTGTAATCCCAGACATTCTCCAAGGGCAATTAAATTACTTGCATAGATAGTAATATTTTTTGCATGCTCAGAGGCCCATCACTTCACAGCATGCCAAGTAACACTCAGATTTATTCAGAGTGATAGCATTCATGGCATTCATGTATATCTCAGAATTTGCTATTACCTGTGCTTGTCTACAGCTCTGGTCTATCCATGAAAACAATAGGTCCCTTGCAACGACTATCAAGGGATGGATGACTCAAGGAAAATATTATAACATATGTCTAGCTGGACCATCTCCTTGGAGTTTTCCTTCCCACACTCTTTTCTCTTCAAATTCTCATATTTAGTGTCATATTTTACAAGCAATTATGAATCTGTCCTCCCTTAGATAATTCATCTGTATCCTGCATTGCTCTCTAAGCAATCCAGATTACACAGCACAAAAAAATAAGTGCTTGCTTTAACCACGTCTTTCTAAAATTATTGAGTGACCACTGTCTCTTAATTTGGAAAGATGAATAATTGTTTTCTTTCACCCTTATCCATATCTCTTTTGATTTCAGAGCCTGTCTGTATTAACTTCCTTGGTCCCTTCTTTTCCATCTGGTCCACTCAAACAGCCTGGTAAGTGAGTAATCAGATCTGTGTATTTTAAATAAATTTTAAATAAATTCATTTTAAAAAGCACTCACACTGCTTTTAAAGGAAATAAACTCTGCAGGTAATGCTTATCATACAGTTAAATACCCATTGATTTCATATAACCTGCAGTTCAATGGAAGACATTTTAATAACAATTTCAGAGCAATGCATGGCTCCAGATACTCGAGACACGCACTGATCTAATTGCAGAAGCTGTTATCTGCGGCTCTATTCAGCTCGCAAGCAGCCATTCACTGCCTGCAGAATTACGGCCCCACTTACGCTGAACTTCAATCTTCCTTTTCTCATAGCAAATGTTTTGAAAGTGAAACCCACTTGACTAAATTAAGAAGACATATTTAGCAAACCGTCTTAATTAATAATCAGACTGTAGTTTTACCCACTTGTGCTTACTCTGTGTGATAAACATTTATTAAGCTTTTCTTTTTTATATCATGAATGCTGCTAATGCGCTTTGAATTTTTCAGAGAAAATCACATGTAACATTTGGCTCCAAATTGGAAAAATCTAGATCTGGAGGTTCTGTGTTGCAGGTTCTTTGCCCCCCTTCCCACCAAAACATTCTGAATCCACTTGTTAATTTCTTTTGGTTATCAGCCTATTCGTATAATTTAAATACTACAATTTTAAAAATCACATCTCAGAAATCCCTCACTTATTCAAGTAATTATGTATGTGAGTCATAATAAAATATATTTGTAAGCATGTTATTTTGATGTTCATAATTTATTTTATTATATACATAACTAAAAAGCATTATTTACCAATATATTGCAAAAGCAGCAAGTTCCTCCTGTGTTTATTTACTGAACAGCTGAAGGGTTACTAGATATACAAAACAACAATGAATAAGTTAGATTTATTTTTTCTGTTTGTAACTTATTAGGAAATGTATTTCAATTTATATAAAGTATATTAATTATTCAAAGAAATTAGGCATAGTATCATTGTCTCCTACCCACTTTCACTCAAATTCTAATGCATTAGTTTAACCCATTTTAGTTAATATTAGTCTAAAATATTTTTTTAAATTAAAAATCAGGAATTTAATTGAAATACTTCAAACACAGCCTTATTTTTATTTGAATTTAATAACGCTTTCCATTGTATAGCATTTTTAGTTAATATTAGTCTAAAATATTTTTAAATTAAAAATCAGTAATTTAATTGAAATATTTTAAACACAGCCTTATTTTTATTTAGATTTAATAACGCTTTCCATTGTATAGTATTTCTATGAATTAAAAATCAAAATACTCCAGTTCATAAAAAAACCCTGCTATATTCTGGACAAAAAGTCGATGGCAATACTTTAATTTCCTTTGTCCTTTCTGCATTTTTTTTCCTATTCACAATATAGAGAATTAACACTTTTTACTAACCATGTATCATGTGCTTTCAGTTCTCACAGCATCCCTGAGGAGCCCCTAAAGGCATCTGGGTCTCTTCCCTGGACTGCGACAGCCTGGCTAATCAGTGGGGACTTCTCAGACTGTAATGTAATGCTCACTTATATCAACAATAGCTCTTATTAACTACTAGAGGCAGCAAATCTACCCCTAACCTTCACATTGCAAATATTTATTTAAAAAAATTCACAGGAACACATCTTCATTATTTACAATCATATGAAATCATGATTGGCAATAAAAATAGTTTGTACAAAATATTGAAGTACAATAGTTTGTACAAAATATTGAAGTAGAAAATAAGTGAGACGTTTCGTCAGTGTTCCATTATGTTCACATATTTCTTTGGGGCGCTCTGTGTATCCACCCTACTTGCTGGGCAAATTGATTATCTAAAAAAAAAAGGCTCAAAACCTCTTTTATCAGCCGGACATAACTCAGTTAAGGAGCGAAGCCTGATGCCCTTGCACAGAAGTAGGTATTGATTACTCAATTAGACAAAGCCTCCAAAACTAAATATCCTGTGGTTTTGAGAAGTGAGCCTACATGGCAACTGGACAATAAATGCTGTGCAACCAATTAGTATCTTTTAAAAGGGCATTCTTAGTCCAGCAGAATCCTAACTGATAGAGGGAATTTTGTGATCTCCCTGAAGACTCGGATGCACAAAATTATATAACCCAAAAAAGGACAAAAAAATTGATATTTTTTACTTACAGAGAGATATATCCACAGTGTGATTATTTTTCTATCAGGCTATAAAAGAACCAATAATATGTAGCCATATTTACCTAGGTGAGTCATTGAAGCTTGTTTTTGCTTTTGATTGAGCATCATAATTTGTCCTGGGTTACAATATAAAGATGCATTCTATTCCCATCCTCAAGAGCTGTTGAAACCAGGAGAGGCATTGTTTCTTCCTTATCTCCTGTTAATGGGTCCATCAATGCCTTTCCACATGACTCAGAGATAACTCCCTTCAGGAGCCATTTCTGTTTATTAGGCAATCAAGGACCCGCCTCATGACTCACAGAATGGTTATAGCCTGCTGTGAGATGCTTTGCCCAGCAGGGAGGAGCTAAGCATGTCCACCTGGATGTAATCTGGGTTTTGGGACAGAGCAGTCAGTCTTTCAACTGGATTCCCAGAGGAATGGCTGTCTTTTCCACTGGATCTGCATAGGATGACTACAACCTTTCTACAAGCATCACTGCTCCGACAGAACCGCATTTGAACTGTGCCCATCAATCCAACTGGACTGCTACCAACATCCTGACCAACAGAGTGTCAAGTTGTATTCTGACTTTGTCAGGGGTTTTTCTTTTGTATTATTGCATGTATTTTGGTTTTCCTTTTCCCATCTCCTAGTAAATTTTATTTCTGACTTGGGATCTCCTACTGGTTTTGTTTTCAAACCAGAACATAATTACAAGTGATTACCTCAGTTGATCAGGTATAAAAGAAAAACATCTCATGACTTTCCCTCCAACACACTCTACCAAGCCAATGTTAGTCTATGAAAATTCTTTGGACAAAATAAATCCCCGAGCATTTGTAAGTCCATCTCAAATTCCAGTTAAACTCCACAAAATATAACAGAAAATAAATTTGAAGATGTAGGCAGCACAGGAGTGTGGTAAAAATACTCTTTTAGTACACATATTATTACCTATTACTTGATATTATTCTCCTCTTTATGAAAATGCAGGGAAATATTGTACTGTGGAAGTTTTCTGAACCCTTCTAACTCAAGTTTCAACTATATAACAAGGCAAAATTTCTGCATTTTAAATTGAAAATTGGAATATTGCAAAGCAAAAATACTTTGCACTTTCATTTTCAATGCCTACTTCCAATGGCATATTTGGCACATTATATGAAAAAAATGATTTTCATTTTTTCCAAAGTAAGTATATATGTATTTATTTTCTTTTAAGAAATGTATTCTCTAAATATGTTTATACTGTCCCAAAGTTGCTACAAATCATTTTAAGATACAAAGAAAAGGTTTTTTAAAGGCCTAATAACTACCAATAGAAATGGATATCAGGAAAAGATAAAGAGCAGTTGAGACAATTTTTAGCATAAGTTAGAAGTTGAAGAGTCTGGGATTTTCCTCTTGATTGACCTATAGACTCCTCTCCTCCCTCCCTGACCTTACACTACTTTTCACCCATTCTCTACCTTCAGTTTATTTTAAAGGTTTAGAAAAATAATCAATAAAGATATTGATACTCCATTTAAGTTTAATTTAATTTCATTGAGTAAGGAGCAAAATATGTGTTAAAAAATATCGGGAATTTATAAATTATCCTGATTTTATGAATATAAAAATCAGGAGTGTTTTTTGTTTAGTTAGGTTTTTTTTTTCTCTGCTTTTAAAGCTTTTAACAAGTTTTTCAAGTCTGCATCACATAGAACTGTTATGCTGTACCCATATTGCTGAGTATTTAAATACTATTTTGGGTATGTGAAACTTTCCTTGAACTTGTAATTAAGCATGCATATTCATGCCTGAGATGTAGGTTTCAGAGAAAATATCTCACAAAATGGATAATATTTTCTTTAAGATCCACGTAAGCACAAAAGTTCTCATAAAAGAACAAAACCGACATTTCACAATATTTTTAATGTACAACCATTTTTGAAGCTCTTACAATTAACATTTCTACTATCTTACTAAAAGTTGAGACTTCAGCCTTCTGGTTATAGTTATGTTTTATTCTTACTTCAACCCTTGGACTTAGTAGGCAGTTTTAGATTGAATTAATGAAGATTTCAAACCCAGGACAAGGGACTTATGTTTAAAATAGAGAGAACTGAAAACACTGGAGCAGACACTAAAGCCACTACTTTTCATTTTTTAGATGTTTCAAGGCAGTAGTAGTTGCAGAGTCCCATCATATTCTTATGCCAGTCCTGTCTTTATCCTAAGCCATGCTGACTTTCTTCATTAGAAGTTTTACAAGCTACTTGTCTTACTGCAATACTACCTCTAAAACAGTTAAATTCTTCATCTTTATAGTACTTACTAGTCTTTAGTCCTTGAACTTATTTCCTAAATTTTGAGCATTTAAGTTTTATTGCTACCTGGAAAGGCCTGCTGCTACTTTTATTTGATCACACAGAAGTCCAGAGAGGAGAAAGTCAGTAAGAGGATCTTTACACTTTGCTGCAGTTAAAATTTAAATTGCTCCCCAGAGACAATGAGTTATAGAATTGTACTTCAGAATGGTACTTATCTTCTTTTTTTATAATATGATTAAAATACTTCTTCCTATCAATTAATGAGTTAGATTAAAAAAAAAAAAAAGGAACCTGGCAGCTACAATTTAGGTTGTGCAAAAGTTAACTTTCAGCCATTTGTTCCAGATGGATTCCACAAGCGTGTGTTAGGTCTCTGGGAGTCTGGAAATCAGTATGTTCTCTGATGAATTAAAGGCCTAATTTGGCTCTGATATGGGTGCCATCTATGTGCCAGCTACCAGAAAGCTGATAACTATTGTTTGAATGCAAACCTGTGGCTTTTAGAGGGAAAATAAAACTGTCCAGCATTTCAGTGTTTTCTAGTTCCAGTTAAAATTCACTTTCATCTCTACCTTCATCTGTCATGGTGCATTGACGATCTCCTGGGAGCTGAAGCTTTGAGTCCCCAAGTAAGGAAGGACAGGGATGTGGGATATCTTACCACCACAATGGGTTGGTGGTAGCAGTGCATGCACTAAATTCTATGAAAGTCACATGCATCATCATCAATGCAGTTCTGCCTCTTGTAGCTCTGCCCTGAACACAGAAATATTTATCATCTTCACAATTCTATTTTATTTATCTCTAATAAGAAGTGCACATTGTGGTATCTTTATTCTTCTCTTAGTAAAAAACCCCAAACACAAACCGTACTCTATGTATTAATTTCTATTGTTTAAAGATGTTTGCACTGTGAAACCAACATGAAGAGACAACCATCAACGTCACTTGTTCTGAGCTGGGGTCAGATCAAGTGTAAATATAAGCTCTGTAAATATGACAAAAAAAGTGCATAATGAAAAACGAATACATGCATTCATAGACCAGGCAAAGAAGAAAAAAACCCAATAACATTATACTTAATCTAAAGAGGAGAAGATTGTTACATAAAGTAATGATCAAAGAATAAGGATTTGATTTGTCTCAAAAAAAACCCAAAACCAAAAACCACAAACAAAAACTGAAACCAACAGACATCTTGAGTGAACTGTTCACATAAGGAAGAATTTGTGCAGCAGGTTGAGAGATACAGTGCTTTAAAATACATTATCTCTGTTTGTCAACCCCACGGACTATGCAACAGCTCCCTAGAACATAATTTTCCTGATTTTTAATCTTTATTTGTACTTTGGTACCAGAACCTAGCCATAGAGAAGGATGAAGAAAAACAACACCCAAACTTTAACATCTGATTAATTTTAGATGCATTAATTTAGGTAAAATTTTACTTTTACAGGAAAAAATTTTGAACTTTTGTTAAAAGTTAACTTTAAAATAATCAGGCGATTATTTGTTTAACTTAAATAAAAATTATAAAATTAATTTAAAGAGTTAACCAACCTAATTGTTAATAAATGACTAAATAGACACTGACACAAAACCACATATAGTCATGTATCATATTGGAAGTAAATGGAGCATGCTAGACATTGGACATGTCTATGTCAAAATGAAAGTAACAGTTTTCATATTAAATTAAAACAAGAACTTATAATCACTTCCATAATTTCCAATAGTTTAGAAGTAAACCAAGAGTAAATTTGGAGAACTTATGCAGAAAAAAAAATATACAGACTATATGAAACATGTAATTTCACCATGCTTTTACAGCAAGGATGGAGGGCTCTGTGGAGGAGAGGATAGTGGCAGTCAAGACATGAATAAGAAGTGCTACTTTCAAAGAAAGAAGAAAGATGTCTACTGGGACATGACAAAAATTCCTCCCTAGGTATACTTTCGGGAAGAAACTGAAAGCTCTAAATTGGATTTTGATAGTTTAGGTGATGAATCAATCCTAATGTTCCTGCACATACCTTTTGTTTAACACATGCTCAGTCTTTTTGATTTTCCATTTTATCAGCTATAATTTTTAACCTACTTCTGTTTATTCTTCTTAGTTGCATATCACAGTATTAAAAATAATCCTCTCATACACATATAGGACCTTTTTTACACATACCTACTCAGATCTAGACTGATGACCTTAGAACTGAGACATTGCTCTGCACTGAATGCAATAAAGCAATTCAGAATGTAAGCCAAATTTAGATTCCATCTTATTATGCATAGCAAGCAACTCTGTTTGAAATGGAAACAGAAAAATAGCCGCATATATTTGAAAGAACTGTAGTTAAATATCACTAGACTGAGCAGTGAGATATTAGTGTCATTACTTTTGTCTGGAAGCTTCCTGAACATCTGACCAATATAATTAAACCAAAAGGGTTAATCTGTTTCCAGCACTGGATCCAACAAACATTTGGATAAACCAAATTTCAATGCACTAGTGTTAACTTTGGACCGCACATTTTTAACTAATGAGTAGGTTTTGTGAACAAGCCTTTAGTAATAGATCATGGCCGCAAACCATGGTTATAAGATCTAACTAATGAATACGATGCCCTGACATCATTTGAGTTTAGCTGACTTCAAGGTTCAGAATATCAAGATTGCATGCAAGCCGACGTGCTGACCACAGCAAAAGTACCCCTGAGCAGCAAAATGCACTAATGAGAAATGACATCTAAACAGCCATGTTGGCTGAACCACCTCTGCCAAAAGGCCTGACTAATTAGAAATTGGGAATAGCTACTTGCTCAAGTATTTATTTACAGTACTTGAGAAATAAGTTCTTTATGAGAGAGGCTGGTGTCTGGTGTTTAATTACCCAAGTGATTGAAATCTGCATTTGTAGAGATCCTGGTGCACTAGTAGTTTACAAACTCTATATTCCAGTATTATTTTATATTTTCATTCAGTATTTCCCTGAAGGACTATAGACTGTCAATTTCCGTCATGATTAATTAATTAAGAGAGCTTTTTCATAATGCATTAACTTTACAAGCAATATTTAGTGGTTACAAGTGATCAACAGAAAAAAATATTAATCATAGCTTCAGGTTCAAGCATGGTTTCTATGCTAGGACTCAGAAAGAGACTCCCCTACCAACTCTGAATATGTTTAAAAAAATTTTAAAGTGAATTATATTCTCATTTTTTTCACCCAAAAATACAGAAACCCAGTAACTTACTAAGAAATGAATGGACTTCTCTGAAACAGACCAAAAACAGCATAAAAATTTGGCTTAACTTATGATTTATTAAACTTCCTAAAATCTTCATAAATATTTTGTTTACAGCTAGATATAAAGCTAAAATATTGCTGTCCTAGTAAGTACCAGGTATAAGGATGCACTTTCTTACGAAATTAACCAAAGAAAATTTAAGTTTTCAATTTTATCCAAAATACCTATGCAGAGAAGCTGTTTAAGGCATGCATTTTGTTCAATTTGCTGAGCACTCAACATTTGCAAATTCCCTAATACCTATCCAGAATATTTTTTTAAATCATGATGTTTATTTAACCTCATGTTTTTTTCCAAAGTGATGTAGGCATTACTTAATATTTAATTCTCATAATACCTGAACAACTTTCCTTTAGATAATTTAGACTACTTTTTTTCCTAATAAACACAGTGTAACCATATTGCTTACTACTAAAAATCATGACAGTGAGACTGAAATGTTTAGCAATTTAGTATATCCAACCTTTGCACTGACGTTTTTTAGAATAATAACATATTTTCAGGAGCTATTGATTGGTTTTGTTAACAGAAATGCTTCAAGAGTCTTACTGTCAGTTAGAGAAAAGATTGTTGAAAAAAGACAACCTGCTACATTTAGAAAGACCTTGAACAAAGTTATCGTTCAAATAAAACTTCACAAAGAAATCCTTAGGATTCCCACATAAATTTTTTATGGTTGTCCTGTTTTTTTCATGACTTCATATAATTCTACAAAGATAATGAATGCACTCTGGGTATTTGTTGCACCATCACTATAAAACCATCACTAATTATGAAGAGAAAATGTCATCACTCTAAGATATGTATAACTAATTCAACAAATCCCTGAAAGTTCTGACTGCCAGATTATCTTACTCTCCATTTTCCCATTTTTTAATTCTGTTCACCTGGCATTCTTTCTGTCATCCTACAATCTTGTGCCTTTACACATTAGCATAAAATAGTTGTTAACAGATCCATCCAAAAGAAACTTTTATATAGGAATTACATTATACTTTGAAGGTCCTAACAGCGTACATACCCTTGTATGAATGTATATCCATCAAGAGTCCTTTGCTGTTTTCTCTGCACATGCAACACCAACAAATTCTAGTCACTACTTAGACTTTTGATTTTTAGAAAAACTTTATGATGTGAACATGTAAATATTCATTATTAATCTACAGGCACCACATGATGTTCTAAAGTACAGAGTTCAATTAAAGTTCTCAAACTTAATTTTTCATTGCATCTTCAATTTCAATTTCATTTTATTATATAATTTGATATCTTTCTGTCCTTGAGACTTATAGGACAGGTTGACTGATAAGACAGATATAAAATAATTTGTTTAATTCTCCTGCCATCCTCACATTTGGGTTCCTGAATTCCTCTCATCATTTTTTAATGCCTTAAAAATAATTAATAATCTGTGATTAGTGCCAGCTTTGGATCTGTCCAGAAATTTCACCTAGAAAATCGGTGACAGATGCATTTTGATTCATGAAGTTACCCAATTATTAGGCTATTTGTCACTCTTCCATCTACATAATCTGTATTTGCAGCATTTCTTTAGCACACAGTCCCTAGAAAAGATCTCTACTCAATCGCTACCAGGAACCATTGTGGAACACATAGTAATTTTACTCTACTCTAATGGTAAAACACAACTGAAAAAGCTGCTATGTGCTCCAAAGCTGCACGCTCTACTTTTATAGAAACACCTCAAACCTTTTAGAATTGTCTTAACATTGTGCTTTCGAGAGCTAATTTGCACAGAAATATTTGAGGAACTGAGAGACAGGCTGATGTGATGACTAGAAAACTGGTTCAGTCACAGAGCAATGCTCAAAAGGGGTATAGAAATTATGTTTCTGGTGATAATCTTGCTTCAGGGTGATATTTTTTCCCCTACTATGATTCAAATTATTGAGAGAAAAAGGAAAATTGTTGTAATAGAATACATGTATCTTGAGAAAAAAAGCGGGGTTTTGGACAATTTAAGAAAGTCACTAGTCAGAATAGACATAGTGAGCAGTGGTGTAGAAAGAATTCCTAACGGAGGTTTTCCTGAGTGTTTAGAGCTTTTCCAGGGGCTATTGATAGATTTCCACCGATTCCAAATATTCTTTATATTTTTTACTTTTTATTTACCTTATCTTAACAAAGAAATGAATCATAACGTCTGTGTTGAAAGAGAATTAGGTTTTGCAGATAAGTTCTCAGAGAAAAGTCCTGAGTAGGCTGGTTAAGATGGATGATGATTGCAAGAAAAAGTCAGATCTAGAAACTTGGCTGAGTCAAACAGCTGAAATTAGGAGCAGAATTCAAATACCTGACTCAATTCCATGCAGAGAGTGTTGCATAGATTTGCTTTAATAAATTCAAAATATATACCAAGATAATTTAAATTAAAGGTATCGCCCTATACGAGAACACAGAGTTTATTTAAATTGCACATAAAAATATAAAAGCAACATACCAGTGAAAAACTGGACAAGAAAACAGCTTACGCAGAATTCAACAACATCATCAACATACGTCTGTCTGGTTATCTGACATATACTAGCATCAACTTTCTCATTATGGCAGAGTTCTCAGTTGTTAGCAGTTTGTTCTGGACAGTATAGCTCTGATAGTGAGAAACAATGGACTTGAAAGGCTCTCTCTTTATGTAAACCTAACACATGTATAGAGAGGAAATGAAAGCTGAAAAATGAAACTTAAAAATTTTGAGAAGTCATAGTTACATGGGATTGCTAGAAGGATAACCTCAAGATTTAGAACACACAAAAATAAAAAGCCATTATTAATGATGGCAGAATTTCAATAGCCCTCTGTCTGCTATTGTTAGCTGGCATTTTCTGTAGTTTCATAGTAAAAGAAACGTTGAGATTAGTGCCACCTGCTTGTGGGTCCTTAAGACCACAATACCTGAGTTGACTACTTATTTCAGGATGAATGTGACATTACTGACTTAGGATTATTTTTCAATTTTAATTCAGGAAATTTTAGTTCTGACCAACTACTTAGTACAGGACAAGGAAGAAAACCAGTAGGAATCAGGAAGAAAAGGTTGGGACAAAACAGAGAAGGATTACAAATAGTTTTAAATATGGAGATAACTAATAACACAAATGTAAACTATTAATAAAGAATCACATCAGAATTTTTTTGTTATTTCTTTTATTTCAATCCAATAGAACTAAGACTTAAATAGAATGAACCCTCAATAGGTGAAGTTTTGTCAGTGGGACTGTAAAACATAGTGCCTCACAGTACCTAAATCTCTATCTTAAGTACACTTCTTCATATGTTAATTAGGA
The DNA here is from genome assembly GCF_000277835.1 of Geospiza fortis. Classification (NCBI taxonomy): domain Eukaryota; kingdom Metazoa; phylum Chordata; class Aves; order Passeriformes; family Thraupidae; genus Geospiza; species Geospiza fortis. The sequence goes on along the minus strand of NW_005054342.1, from coordinate 574,914 downwards.
ATGAAGAAAAGTTATGTTGGATAAGTACTTTTCAATCTTCCATTCCAAAAGATTGAGGGAAAAAAATAAAGGAAAAAAGAATGTCCCAACTGTTAATGACCATTCTTCAGTACTTTGTAAAAGTTTTGTATTTGGCATGTGAGTAAACTGTCAGATGTAGTACTAGAAAGTTTGCTGGACATAGTTCATAGTTAATGTCATTAGTCTCATTGACAGCTTGGAGTTTCAAGAAATTATCAGGTCTAACTATTTTATTATAATTTTGGCCAAAGGCAATACCTTGTAGGTCTATAGGACATCTCACTAAAAGACACCAAAGAACACCACAAATATGCATACTTTTCATCATCATAATGGTGAGATGAAGATTTTATATCAATATTCTAATTTAGTAATTGGGAATACCAATATGGAAAGTGACATTACTTTTCCCTTGGTCATGCATACTTCATACAGGTGGTATCAAAACAAAATGCACCAAAGAAGGGCAAAATTAACAAGTATCTTGTCCTAATCAGTTGGTTCAATTTTTCCTGTCAATTTGTCATTCAGAATAGACTCACTCATCTCTCTTTGGGCTTTGGCAGAGAGTCAGGTATTTTTTCAAATTCTGTGGCTCCTGCCAGAATGTCTCTGAATGTTTCAGGCAATTGTCAGATTCAATTTTTGTTTAAAACAGCAGTGCAGTGTGGGCTCTTTGAAGTAGGCCGACATCTAAGAAAACCTCAATTCAACTGTATCTTACATTCCAATATAGCCTAAAGAAACTTGAAAATGAATTTGCAGCATGTTTAAAATACACATCTATATCAAAATTCCACTGATTTATAAAGCATGACAGTACACTATACAGAGTAAAGAGAGGATCATTTTATTTTGATCCTTTCAAACTGCTACAAAATGTAATGGCATTTTCCATTTCCTATTTTTAAAAAGCAATAATTGTTATCTCAATATAAGAAATTAGGAAATAGGTGTTCTTGATTTTATTAATGAAAAATCATACATGATAGATTATGATGTGGGGATATAAATGTCTAATAACCATTACAGCTACAATATTTAATACAGAAAAACAGCTGCTACTACAAATATGCTCACCACTCAAGTTCTTTGGGTGATTTAGACTTTCATATACAGAGTATAACTGGTACACTTTGTTCACTACCAAAGTAAATTAACATCTAGGCTGCTTCAGACATAATTGCTAATTCTTGTCAAGCTCTTCTCTCTCTTTGTGGTCCCAGAAAAATACTTTTCTTATACTTTCCCTGGTGCAAGATGTTCCTTAATAGCAAACTGTTGGAGGCTGTGAGAATATTTTGTACAAGTCACATAAATTTTTGTTTTATTTCAAGCTCTCCCATGCATCATGAAGAGTGGATTTGGCGGAAAGCTTGAAACCCATGTAATGCCTTGGAAAAATATATATATTGGTCTATATAATGAACAGAAGATGGGTGAATGTAAAACTTTGGTCTTATGCTAAATCCCTGATCTTCTTGGTAGAGCTTTGTTGAAATAACAGCGACATTTGGAATTCACCTGGAAAGGGACATTCACCAAGAGGGGAGAAAGCTTAGTGCTCATTCTTGTTACACATAGACAAAGCTTTTCAAAATGTGCTTCTTTGCCTCCACAACTTAGAAAATATTTAGAATGTGAAAAACAGTGTTTCTATTTCAAATTTTGGACATAAATTGAAATATGGCAACTAGGAAAATACTGATTGGTAAGAGAAAATGTAATTAATCTCCTGCCTATGTACATATGTAACTTATATCTCAGACATAGACTGCGCTGATTTTGGACAAGGCCCCTTATTTCTCAAAGCTACACTTGCATACACTCTGTTAGACAGTCAGGGCACTGTTCTAGATAACATTACTTAATCTGCCAGACTTTCAACTTGTACTTTTCCTCAACTCCACAGCCTAAGACATAGGCAAAACTCCGTCTTTAGGAAAGCTTGGACATACCATGACCCACACATAAATTAAAACTCCTCAAAGAAATACTCCTATGAGCAGAACCATGCATTTCTCTGCCATGAAAAAAATTCAGACCCCACCAACCTCTGCTGAACATCCAGCAAGCCATGTCTTTCTCTACCAAACCACACTGGCTCCTTTCACAGGGAGTCTCTGTGCATTCAAATGAAAGCAAAAATATTTTTTCACTTTGTTTTGTAGCATTTGTGTTTTTGCTCTCCATATATTTGCTGTATCTAAATATATAGTAACTCTGGTGACTGTACCTTCCATATGTCTTTGATAATTACAAATGACAATAAATCTACTTATATACATAAACTCTCATTCTAAAAATAACCTGTATAATAAGTAAAGGTATCCAAAACCATCAACAGTCATTGAACATTTGAGGATCACTGAAAACCTTCTTGCTCCTGTTTCTGGGAACAAAAGCATAGATCCTTGAGTACACTTTGAAATAACCTGTATAATAAGTAAAGGTATCAAAACCATCAATAGTCATTGAACATTTGAGGATCACAGAAAACCTTCTTGTTCCTGTTTTTATCAGTTTTCTGGGAACAAAAGCATAAATCCTTGAGCACACTTTGGATCTTTTTTAAAATATTTTTCAGTTTAATTGAGATCAGTGCTAAACAATCAGATTCATCATATCTGTACCTTTTCTTGTCCTTGGCTTGTTTTGCCTTTTTTTCATCTGAACCATCAACATCTTAACTAAAATAGACAGATCTAAAATAATTGAAAATTTTGCTTTGCTTAGATTCCATGTCTTTGGTACACATGAATAAATAACAGTATAAACACCCTACTGCTGGTTTAAGTGGAATTTTACTTGGATTTAAATGGGAATGGAAGAACATAATGGTCTGACTGTGACTTCATGTTATCATATCATGACTTCTTTTACGTACTTAGAGACCTTGTTATGCTACTGGTGACTTTTGACACATTCTTAGCTAAACAAACTTTTAAAAAAATTAATGCACATTTCAAAACAGCAGGAGATAATTAGTAGCATTAATGAGGCTACTCACTGGATTCCACAACAATATCTTTCACAGCAGGAGAATTAGACTATGTGTGTGTCAGGGACACTTACCCTTGACATTTTCTAATTACTTTTCGTCGGTTTTCTTAACTCACCTTAACTACCAGGAGACATTGACATTGAAGCTGACCATGGTGGTCACTGTGCTCAATCAGTTACAGGACAGCAAGGTTGTGAGACTGTCAGACGCAAAATTTCTTAGTACTGACCAAGGATCAGTGCTGATCTTAAAAGAAATTATATTCTGGGCTTAAAAAATTAAGAGTTATGCCATTATATAAAAATCTATTTGATTTAAACTCTGATTTATATCAATAGCCTAGAACAAATATACATTGAGATGCTTATTTTAAGCAAGTACAACTGTGCCATGCAGCCACTACGTGGTTTCTCTTTAAAAATGAAAAAATATGTGGATTATAATCAAACTTAAGTACTTTTTGAAGATTTTTATAGGTCCTACAAAATATTATAGAAATGAGCAAATTAATTTTTAATTATTCACCCTTGACCTAACTCAGCTTCTTTCTGAAGATTTGATAGGAGTTTTATCCTTTACTTCAAACAAAAGTCAATTAAGATTTCATTGAGTACTCCTAAAAACTCTGTCTGAGTCAGCATAACAGAGATATCTTAAATTTCAAAAAATCTATCTTCATGTAATTAAATAAGAAATATTGAAAGCAAAATTTTCATAGCTATATTTTCATTTGACTTCTCACTCCCTGAAGGAAAAGTGAATGACACGTCAAGTACCAAGAAGAAGTTTTCTTCTGCTATCATGTGCCTCTCCACCTTTTCTCTGCTTTCTATATACAGTGCTTTTAAAATTCCTGCATCTACCTCTTGGCTTTGCAGATGTTGCATTTTAAATTTTCTTCTCATTGTCACATTATTAGCTATTTTTGAAACATCTAGAAAGCACCCTTTTTCCATAGGGATTTGTCTCTGATACCGGCTGAACACACTGGGAGATTTTAAGGCAGATAAAATACAGTCAGTAATAAAATAGTGAAAGTAATTATAAAGTATTTAATAATAATGGTAATTTTTTTTCTTGAGTACAATTCTTGCTTTATTTGAGATATTCTAATTAAATTTTCTCTCTAATAAACTGGTAGATTGCTTTTAAATTTTCCATTTTCTATTCACATGTAAGCAAAAATACAGGTGCAGAAAATGCCAGGAGGGACAGGAGAAAGTTAGACAACAGGATAGGATAGGTAGTATTTATGCTGTTTGCAATCTTTTTGGGAATTTAGGGTTCCTTTTTGCCCCTGTGAAACAGAAAATTAATTATGCTCTTCTTTTGATCAAGCTGCTACAATCCAGAAATATTTTCCTTCCAGGGCTTCCCTAGACAATTACCCACCTCAAAAGACCCTGAAGTATACAGTATAGACACAACATACACATTGCTTGACTGAGAAAGTAGCACTGCTATTCTTCAGTACTTCCACCAAAATTCCTAACAGCTCATGCATACCAAAATAACAAGGTAAAAAATTTCCCAGTGTCTCATCTTGTGTGAGCAGGAAGTGAGGTTTTTTGGTTTTTTTTTTCCTGTTTTACAGCCACTAATATAAAAATATTCACAGATAAAAAGTTTTTAAAGCACAAAAATTTAAAGAACAGGATTTCTGGTACATTTTCTGTTGTGTCTCTTTAATAAGTACAAGTTCTTTGATTGAGCAGGTCACTTGAAAAGATTTTCCATGACTATTTATATTTCTATTTAATTCTAAATTATTGCAGTTATCTAATTACCTGAAACATTTTTTGCCTTTGCAAAGGAAATAAAACAGTAGAATATAATGAAGAGTATCGTAGTATCCAAGATTAGTGTCCTCTACAGATTTTGTACCCAGCTTTATTAGTGCATCTGATTTTGTAGCTAATTGAATAAGAGCAATTCTACCAAGAAAGAAAAAAAAAAAGATTAAATGACTTCTACACACTTAGGAATTGGTGCAATAAAAGAGAAGGCCACTTTTCAAAGGCTTGTCCTATACCCTATTTCTATTATAGGAGCCCTACCTCTCTTATCATGAACACTTGAAAACTGATTTAATTAACTTCTGAATTTCATCTGACTGACACATGCCTGTTACATGTACCCTGCCTGTTAAAAACAGTCTCATGGAAAACATTTCTTCCCAATTCAGCAGGCATATAAACAGCAGGAAATTCACTTTCCAAAGTCATATTACCCCTCCATGAGGCACTTGTGCCATGTTGAAAAATTTACATTCCATTGAATAGATATTTGTTTAATTTTTCAGTTTCTCAGAATACAAACTGCTTCCTGAAAAAGTCAAAACTCAGACTGATCCCTAAAGGTCAGTGGAAGTTTGTGATTTTTTTCATTGCTGTTGTTAGGTTTTTTTCTTTCCAAATAATGCAATCTTGTCTCTCTCACAGCAGGTGAAGGGATATCAGACAAATGGATTTCAAGGATGATAGTCAACACACACATTTTTATTATTTGGTTTGGCTTCAACCCTTGCTTTTCACATCCTGAGAATAAAAGGTTTTGTTATTTGACCATAAGCAAGTGTTATTCTTTTCTTTTCCTGAAATTATTTTCAAAATACTTATCTAAATATTTATCATCATTTTTTCTCATATCTTTCATTTGTCAGATTTTTTTCTGGTTACGTCAAAAAGAACTGAAGTCTTATTTTGCAAATTCTGATAGCCTGGTAACAATCAGACGATGCTGTGATTGCTAAGACCATCACATTTAATTTATCATTCTTATGGCTTTTTTTCTGAAAATATGTGGAAGTCAAAATCACACACTAAATAGCAAAACCCAGTCCCACTGTCATGAAGGGAAACTCCAGCACAAGTGGCCCCCTGTTGATATCTTTTCTCATACTAAGGAGTGGTCTACAGTTAAGTTTCACTTTTATCAAGAGAACTGCTTGACCACAGTCAGTATGAATGGAAGTAAATTGACCTTACCTCTACTTGAGTTAAAACACTCACACATACACACACAGAATCAAAGCATCACAAAGACCACATTTAACCTTTGAAGACATCTAAGTTAAGGCTCAGAAATTCTCCCTGGAGACCTTCAAACACCTTTTTCTTTTCATTTACTGTACTAGACTTAGCAATTTACCTGTGATTTAAAAGCACAGATCCAAGTGCCTAAATTAGGTATATCTGGTGTTTCCCATAGTTAAAAAAAAATGTTGCATCTTCTCTTCTATGTGCTTAATAACAATTTGAATTCTTCTAAATGTACCAAGGCAAATAGACTTACTAATATGATAAAAGTAGAAAAATACAACTGGGAAGAATATTTCAGTGTGTAATGACATTGTGCCTATATCTATACAAAACCTAAAAGTTGAAAGTTCTCTGGGTTCCATTTTTAATTTCCCACATGAAATTTCAAAAGAAAAGCTTTTAAAAAATATTTATATATAAGGTGACATGTATTTTGTGGTGGATACACACATACATATACTTACTCATTCCACAGGTTTTCAGTTTGCAGGTATGAATGAATACTTTCAAACTGGTGCTGTTCTTTCAAGAAGACAATATTTTCTCAGCTAATACAATGCCAGCAGCATGCACAGGTGAGAGTAGTATAATAAGTATACCTGTCTGTTAAAGGCAACCACTTCAGTTGGTACAATACACTTTGCAAAACTGAGGTAAAAAAGAAAAAAAAAATCGAAGAAACTAACACAAAATCTTTACTTCTTTGAAGTGCTGCATAGCCCTTTATGAAAGGCAAATTTTAACAGCTTTGACAAGAGGATGGTGATATTAATCATAATTCAAACAGCAGTAGTAACTGATGCTGTGAGGAAAAGATAGCAGCTGGTGTATTCCAGAAAAGACCCTAATTTTGACATTTCATTCACCTCTGTCTGGGCAAAGGTGGCTCAGCAATATACCATTTGTCTTCATCAGTCTTCCCAGCACTGCAACTTGACAGGATAACAGCATGGTTTCTTGGTGGTCTGCAGTGGCAACCTGCCCTTTATCTACCTAATCACAGTCCAGTGTAGCATAAGGAAAGTAATTTTACAGGTGCATAGCAAAATCTGCATCCTCCTGGCCACCCAGTCGTGGGATTGCTTTACAAGGTGGATCTAATCACAGCGAGATATTTCTGGTCAGCTACTGATGGCTGCCAGCCTTTGAAGCTGCACTCATGTCAGATGTAAGTAACATAAAATGAAGGCACAGAACATTAAAGGCAGAAACTATGTAAAACCAGTTGAGCCGATTAGTACTAAATTACTGATGTTCCATCTGCCAGGGTGGTAATACTTGTTTTCAAACTGCCTGACTGCAATGCTTCATTTCGCAGAGAGCCTATGTTCAACGGGCCTATAGGGAACACTTAATAGGCACTGACAATGGAAGGAGATAGTGACAAATACATAACATCTCTTTGAGAGTGCAATGTGTTCATTAAGAAAACTAGCAATTTGTCTGTGGTACAGAATACATGTATATATATATAAATATGTTCCCATATAGGCATAGACTCCACAGACTTGAGAGCAGAATTAAGGAAAAATTTTTGGATCCTCACCACTTTGAAAAACAAGAAAATCTGTAATAAATAGAAATGTAGAGCATATTAACTTAAGAAAAAAAGAAAAAAACCAAAACTGAAACCAAACAAAAAACACCACAAGCAATATCTAACCTGTATAAAAGTTTCAATATTTAAGAAATTCACTTTGACATTTTTTAAGCTTGTTTAATCACCTCAATTTATTCATGTTTTTCAGAAAAGACAGTTTTTTAGAAAGAACTAGCAACACTGTTACCACTGGCACACCCTTAGACAATATCCCAGCTGTAATACTGAGCAGCACTTAAAATGGGATTGGATTCTAATGAAGTAAACTAGGAAGCAGAATTAGGAGCAGTGTCAAGCCACATTATAACATAAAAAGCTGATGGAATATGCTAATACATTACTATCTGGCAATTAGAATTCCTCCTCCTTAGATCTGTCTCCTACAAATATCATCATGTTAGCTCCCACATTGCTCTTAATGATTAATTCATTTTTCTTGTACACTAAATAACTCATTTTATTCTTAGAGCTAGGTTACTCCTGAGTAATTCAAAACCTCCCATCTTGACAAATTCTTCTGAAGTAAGTTTTCAGAAAATCCAGATTTTCTAGAAAAGTTATGACTAAAAGTATTCCAGGAGACTGAGAAATTTGAAAGGGGTTTCTGTCTGGGAAGCCCGTGAAAGAGGAAGTTCAACATATTTTTTGTCAACATGTTTTGTTGCCGCATGGTACAATTCCTAATGTAAGCCATATTGTTTTGATCTTCTTCTGCACCGAGTTGGGGAAAAAACACCATCATGGAATAATGATCCATAAAAGAAAACAAATAAACATCAGGCAGTAATCCTAATTTGACACAAACAGTAAAAAAAGGTGAGGAACTAACCTTCCTTATATACACTGTGTGAATGAAAACTTTGTAGCTATAAAGAGAATGGATAGTGTCAAACTGAACAGCTATTTGGAATCCAGTCAAACAATCTGAAACATTGTGTTATTCAAACAGGTTTGGTCTGTGAAAAAAAAAATTAAACACTGATATAACTCTTTGATGCATCTAATAACACATGGGAAAAGGATGGTTTCTGCAATCAACTTAGAAACAGCTATAGCAATGAATACAATATTTTAGTTTGAAATGAAGATCGCTCCATGCATCTCATGTGTAAATAAATAAAACAATATCCTGTAACTTTCTGTTACAAAAGACAGGGAAGAAAATCTGAAATTTAAACTAGGGAAAGGAGAAACCAAGAGGAATACTGCACTCATGCAGACATAGCAAAGAAAGATGCTACACTGGAAAAAAAAACTATACTAAAAAACAAAACAAAACAAAACAAAACATAACCAAAGGGGAAAAAAAACACCCACAAAAATACCCCAAAAACTCCCTGAAAAGACAAAGTTTCTGTCTTACTCATCTGGAGTCCTTCAACTTTGAAAACAAGAATGCTGCTACCTGTACAGACACGACTAAATTAATAAATCAGTCCCTGAAATGCACAGACATTATTTGAAAAAAAGTTATTAGGAAGCTGAGCTGCAGTCCTGAATATCAGAGACAGCTTCAGATTTGGGCATCAGCAGCAAACAGATCACAGAGGTAAGGCATTTTAAAACAGATTGGATAAAACCCTGAAATGTGCTAAATTCAAACTAAAATGAAAATTTTTTGGCTATTTATATACCTTGTTAAATAACATAATGTCTGTATCAGGATTTTACCTTGTCTTCGTGCTTAGACACCTGGCAATTGGAAATATGCACTGCTGTAATGCAGATTGTTAATTAAATATAACTGTGAAAGTTATAAGTGCATTAGAAGTCTTTCACCTGAATTCTAATTTATGTCCCATTTGTCTTTGCAGAATGGAATTTAGACAATTTAAAGACAAATGATGGCCTCTCCAGCATCCAGCTCCCTGGTGACTAAGAAAAATGTCCAAAGAAACATTTTCTTCCCATAAAAAGTTTGTGCTTCAGAGAAATTGTGCTGTGTCTTGTACCTTCCTTGACTGTCCAGTACATGAGCAAATCTAACAAGAAAGGAGCAGATATGACACAGCCTGAACACTTATTTACATTTTAGAACTATTAAGAAAGCTGACAAGGAATGCGTAATTTCAAATTATCTAGTCTGTGGCTCTCATTTGCAGACTAATTCAGTTACAGTGACAATTTCACCAATGCCAGAAATTGATTGAATAAAAACCACAGATATCATTAGATATCATTAAAGGTTTTGAACATTTATTAGTTATTTTAAATATGCTAATATGTATATTATTATTTTATTTGATAATTGTATTTAACATATTAAATAAGCCAAATGCAATAAATGCAAAGTAATATTGTAAAGTAAATGTTAACAAGGTTTGTAGTGTATTCCCTACATGACTTCTGTAAGGCAAAACTGCATTTTCACAGCTTTTGATGCCTTATTTTTATCATTATATATATTAAAAAATCCCTTAGTAATGGCAAAATATTTTTTTTTTTTCAAAATGGTTGCAAAATCAAAGATATAGACTACTTATTGTTTATACTGATGCCTTAGGTTTTAGCCTTTATGTTTTTCAGATTCTGTACTGCTTTAGTGTGTATTTCTGAGCTTTGTATTAATGGATGGTAAGCTCTCTTCACAGAGTAGCTAGACGAAACAATTCCATTCCTGGCTTGGGACCAAGGACAACCACCCAAATTTTGAGTCCAAGAGCATAAACAATGTGGACGGAAGAGAGAAAAACAAGGATGGTGTTTCATAACCTAAAGCTGTAATTGGACAGTAACTCGAATATGCTAATGGACCAGAACTTATAAAACTGAGAGACTCCGTGATTGGTCATACATTTGGTGACCATTTTAGGTTCATCTTGAGTGTAGCCTTGGCCAGACTCTTGTACTGCCCAAGATGTGTCTTTTAATAAATATCTACTTTAACCCTGCCTAGCCTCTGTTCTAGGTCAACCTTGAGAAGGCATCAATACACTCAGCCACTAGACAATGATCTCAGTTCACAGCCATTTGAAAAGTCCTTAAAGATGAATTCCATTGTTATAGTGAAAAGATCAAGGAGAAATAGCTTCCACCTCTTATCAGGGTATCAACGTTGTGAGAGACTTTCTTGTGATTTCCTGTGACTTTCGTTTGGTCATCTGTGCATTTCTTAAACTTTAGCAAACATTCAGATATTCCTCTAAGCTTAAGCAAGATATGAGAACAATGAAAAGGAAAAAAACTTCTCTAAATTTCCCAGTATTACCACAACATGCAAATATAATTAACCCCCACACACAGCCTCTTGACTGATACTAGACATATATTAAAAACTGTATTGGATAGTATACAAACACATTTCTCAGTCAAATATGTATATACATAGAAAAAAAATATATATAACAAGAATAATTATAAGGAATTGTTATATTTCCATAGAAAAATAATTTGGTTCCTGATGTTCATTTTCTTCCCAAAAAGATAAATCTTTTGTTCCTTCTCTCTCTTTTCCTTTTAATACTTCAGAGAGCAGACTTCTTAAAATGAGGTCTTAGACATTTCTATCGTTCCTTCCTAAAGTTTCTATCCTACTTTCATTTTCCCTGACCCTAGACTATTCTTGTTCTTGCATTTTCAAATTCCTTTGTTGGAAGAAAAACATGTAAATAACTGCACAGAAACATGGGCAATTCACACAGAAAAAAAAAAAACCTAAGTATTTTTTACAGAAAGATCTCCAACAATGACTTGAATCTTAAGATACCTGTAATGTGCCTTATTGTCATTGTTTTTGCAATAGGCTAACTTTATTCACTATATAGAAAGCCAAAGAAGGGCTAGCATTTGAGCAATAACCCAGAAACTAGCCAAATTGAAATGTTTGTCTTATTAGCACTGTCAAAAAGGGTAAAGAGAGAAAAAGGTGAAAGAATATTGCTGTTTATTTTATTTTTATCTCAGAATTGAATTGCATGATCATATTATTTCCTTTGTTCGTAAAATACACATTCCTCTAATACCATATCGTCTTTGTGTAATAACAGAAAAATATTTTATTTAAATATTGTATTTATATGCCAAAAAGAACATTTTTAGCAGTTTTATTATTAATAAATATTTTTTCATTGAGTTGTTAATTCTTATAGAAAAATCTAGTACATCTAAGGTAAATTGTGTTCTATAAGTATTACTTTCATTCTAAAGATTCTGAACAGAATCTAAATGACTATTAAAATAAAGCTGTTTACCTAGCAGACATCTAAAACTGGGTTTCATATCATCAAACCTTATGATCTTGAAAGAATTATATTTAAAAATGTTTGAAATCTAAGTAAAAACACATCCCAAATATAGTACATCAGAATATCGTACCTTGCTATTATCACAGCAATATATCTACTAACTGCATACAATGAACGACTATCATCAGAGAACTTAAACAAATTAGCAACACATTTGGACACATTTTACTGATTAAACAGTTCAGTGTTTTTATTTTACTATATGAAGGGAGAAATTTCTTTATATGGAATTCTGCAATTTAGGATTTCATATTTCATAAAAGTCAATATGTTCCGTTAAAATCAGTATGTTCCATAGAACAGCTCCCGAAGCAACTATATTTAAGTCTGTTTTACCATATTTTGCAACTGACGTGCAAAAAGATTATTTTATAAATTTTGTGTGATGTTATATGCACTGGGTGCAATAAAGCACGGTTCATAACTAAATCTCAGTAATTTAAAGTTCTCCTTGGTAAAGCAGAAGGCAGAGGCATTCAGTATCCTCTTCATCTCATTTGTTACAGGTTTACATTGCTACAGCAATCCCAGCATACTGAAACCAGAGGGAAAGGAAAGTCTCAGGTAAGGGAAGCTTATCCTCAATGCAGATAATGTATGACCTAAAAGAACGGAACACACAGACGACAGGGATGGGCGCACTCACAAGTGCTGAGGAAGCTGTCTGATACCATTGCAAGCCCACCTTTGATCATCTTTGGAAGCTCATGGGATCAAGGGAGGAAGAAAGAACATGCTCTCTTTTCAAGAAGAGCAAGAAAGAGTATCCAGGAAACTATAGTCTGGTCAGCCTCACCTTATGAAACTGATGAAACAACCAATCTAGAAACAGTTTCCTCATATATGGAGGGCAAGAAGGTGATTGGCAATAGTAATTGTAGATCTCTGAAGTGGAAAATACATACATCTGACTGACCTTATAGCCTTCCATAATGAGAAGACTGGCTCAGTAGGTGAGGGAAGAGCAGGGAATATTGTCTACTTTAGCAAAACTTTTGACACTGTCTCCCATAATTTCCACAAAGGCAAGTTGATGAACCATGGGCTAGACAAATGGACAGTAAAATGATTATGAAATTTGCTGAATTGCTGGACTCAAAAGGTTGGCATCAGTGGTATGGAGTCCAGCTGGATGCCAGCCACAAATAATGTACCCCAGGGGGTGATATTGGCACCAATGCCATCCAGCATCTTTGACAACCTGGATAATGGGGCAGAATGCACTTTCAGCAGGTTTGCAGAAAATGCAAAACTGGGACCAGTCTCTGATACACCAGATGATTGGAGAAAAGAGCTGACAGGAACATTACAAAGTTCAACAAGGGTAAATGCCAAACTCTGCACCTATAGGGGAATAATGCTATCCACTAGTAAACATTTGGTCAAACTGGTTGGAATGCAGTTTGCCAAAGAAGGGGCTGATGGTCCTGGTGGGTACCCACCAAGCAACACTGCAAAGAAGGCCTGCAGTATCCCTGGTTGAGTTAAAATTTTCACCAGCAGGACAAGAGAAGCGATTCTCCCCCTCTACTCAGTCCTGGCAAGACATATCTATGTTCTGGACCAAGGCCAGGGCCCCCCAGCACAAGAGAGAAATGCACTTACTGGAGAAAGTCCAATGCAAGACTGTGGAGACAGTGAAGTTGTTGGAACATCTGTGGCATGAGCTGAGGACGAGAAAGCTGGGAGACCTCCAGCTGGAGAGGGCTTATGAAAATCTCATCAATATGTCAATATTTCTTCTGATGGGAGAAGCCAGACTCTTCTTAATGGTATCTAGTGACAGAGCAACACTCAGCGGACACAAAACAAAACACAGGCAATTCCACTCAAACATAAGAAAAAATTTTGATTTTTCATTTTTCTTTTCTCATGATTGTAGCCACACACTTCAACCTACCTTTGCAGGTTGTGGAGTCTATGTCCTTGGAGGTATTCAAAAGCAAATAGGCACAACCCCGATCAACTTGCTCTGGGTTACCTTGCTCTGAGCAGGAGGGTTGAACTAGATGAGATGATTTTCAATTTCATTCATTCTATGATTCAGTTACCTCTATCCTTCAATGTTCTAATGGAACAGTTGTGTCCATGCTATGATATCCATAAGCTTGGTACTTATTTAATTGTATTTTTTAGGTATCTTATAGTTTGTTTATGAATAAAATAGGAGTCCTCTAAAATGGAACTTTCCTGTTTGCCTTTAGTTAATTAGTGAATTATGATACATTTATACTCCTACTTAAATTAATATGTAGGATTTAAGGAAGAAATTCTTACATCCAATAATGCGAATTTTATGTGTGCAAATAATTGAGACATTAAAAACTTGAGTTTCTTTTTTTTTATACTGAGTTTATAGATAAAATTCAATTACTTATGCATTTGAAATAGAATAAAATGTTTCTTTTTTTCCTTCTTCATGTCTGAATTAATATGAAGGCAACGAACCAAATCCCACTCTTAGGTACACAGGTATAAATTATATTTCTAATTTCTGTATTTAATAATTCATAGAATTAAATTTATAAATAATAAATTTCCATATGTGTATATGTAAAAATAGAACTTAGCTGGGAAGAAGGTCAGGAAGAAGGTAAAATTTAAATGCCCTCTAATTATAAAAGTAAGCTCTATATAGTAGCTGAAAAAAAGATTTCCAAAAGATAATAACTTTAGTCAACTTCAGTAAGTTGGGAAAAATTTCTCTGGATTCCATAATTGTTATGGGAGCAAATAGGTAAAGAATATGTTGTTTTGTTTACCTAAAAATAAGATAAAAAGATTCTCTGTAGTGACGTCGTGTATTCTCATAGTTAGAAAAGTTGTACACTAACATTTGTGCTAATTCTAATATTTCCCAGTTTCCTCTGAACCAGGAAATATCAAAATTATCACTAATTCAAAATCATCGTACCTTATTGCACCTGTATTTCATTGCTGCGTTTACATTCATCCTTCTGTCCTCTTTAATCTTTTGCCCTTATTGGCCTTCCCCACTGAGATCATAGAAATATTTCCACTGTCAGTGACAGTTCAGTGTTTCTTCCTCTACAGTCCTTTGACTGACATTTGTGAAGAGACTCGCACCTTAAATGGTGCTCAGTAAAACCCAAACAGAGTTACAGGGAAACCTGAATCACTGCTGATTTCTTTATTACTCTCCATTTAATTATTGGCTAATTAGTGATAGATATTATGACTTTATATAATTTCAAATATTTGCAAAATTTATCAGAGTGAATCTAAAGATAGATTTCCTCTGGGTTGGTTTTTTTGTATTTTTTTTTGTTTTTTGTTTTTTGGGTTTTTTTTGTTTGTTTGTTTTTGGTTTTTTTTTTTTTTTGTTTTGTTTTGTTTTGTTTTGTTTTGTTTTTTGGGTTTTTTTTGGGTTTTTTTTTCTGTTCCTCTTTGTTAGAGATGATTGTCTGGCTTTCATCTGCTTTGCTTGCTTCCATTTGGCATAATTTAATATTGCTGTGACTCAGCATTACATTGATTCAATTTGTGAAGAAGACACCTTCAGTGCTGTCTGTGGACAGAAACACTAGACTGGGTTAACAGATGAAAATAACCCAAAATTATTTATTTTTCCTGTTAGATTTCTGCTTTGCCCTCTACAAAATACATTGACTACTTGACATTAGTCATCCACAATATGTTGGTTTACATGGTAGGAGCAGTACAGAACCATGCATGATTCAGATTTATAAAAAAACATCTGCAGGAATGAGTTTATTGTTTTTAGGAGATCTTTTAGATGGATATACTTTAACACTTCTGAAATATTTATGGGTATGTTTTGCACACCTTCTGCAGACGCCACCACTGCCACTTCAGTCAGAGAACTTCTGATTTCCTTCTACGTAATTTTCTATAACAAGTTTTCATTGAGCCAAACTTCGGTGAAATGCTTTGGTCAGATTGCAGGGAAGGCTTTTCATGTCCCTCTGAGTAAATATGTAGTATCCAACTCAGAGAAAGTAATTTCCTGCTCTCAGGCTAATGGAAATAGAAAGCCAAGACATAGGGCGCATACAGCTTTACTCCAAAATAGCATATTTGCAGTTTTCAGAAGATGAGAGATCTCTGCAAAAGTTTTTCACATCACCATCTTTTCTGAAGTTTCCCTTGGTATTCTGTGGCTATGCAACTCACCTGCTTGGGTTTGTTGAATAAATAGTGTACGCAAACATTATGTTTGTGGTTATAACAGGGCTTCCATCTTTTACTCAATAATTAAGCAGAAAAAAAAAAATAAGTAAAAGAGCTTTGGATTCACAATTATTTAGTATGAATATGTTTTCATGAGTTAGTCATCAGAATTGGCACTGCTACTCTTTGGGAAAATATTCTATTGATGGGTAACATTGCCACAGCGGGGAAGGGAAAGTTGAAAGATTGTTCTCAGTCTGGTTTGCTTGATTAAGCAGTAGCCAGTGACATGGTTTAAGTGTATTTACTTGAAAATTTTTTTTACTGTTATGATTGATTGGTGGTGGCTAGAGTGTGAGCAAAGGACCAAAGACATAAGCATTCATTATGATTTGGGGGAATGAAAGCCAAGAGAAAACGTGGGCAAAATAAAAACAATAAGTCGCTTGTAGGCAGTAATCTACATTCAAACTAGACAATAAGGCAGACACTTCTCACGCCTTGGATGCTCTCACCCCAGTAGGCATGCTATGAAAAAAGACACATGAAGGGCAAAAGTTCCATGTTAAAATGCAGGACCTTTTCTCTGCAGACAGAAATATGGTTATGAGAAAAAGCAAAAATCTAGGCAGAGTGCACTGAGATAAACATGCCTTGTGATACCATGAAATTGAATCAGTTTCAGATGTGGTAGATTGCCCCAGTACAGAAAATGATGAGAGACTCTCTATCAATCTGAAATACATCCTGAATCTTGAAAGACTTGGGCGAAGAGGCTCAGCCTCTCCCCTGTCAACTTGTCTGGGGACAAATTCTACTGTCA
>NW_005054342.1:552750-558019 GCF_000277835.1 Geospiza fortis | reverse complement strand
CGCTTTCCATGAGACTAAACCTCTTAGAAGAAGTGTCTGAGTCACAGACATCCCCTAACCATTTCATCATCATCTATAGCCTAACAGGCCTACTCAGCCTCTCCTTTACTGTCTTTAACCTCAGCAGACCAATTCAGGATTACTGACTCCCATTTTCCTTCTTAAAGGCTTTTAAATCACCTCTAATCTTCAGCACTTAAAGTTTGTCAGGGACATTCTTCAATTCACAGTTTTCACATGTTATTTTAAGAAGCCTTATTTCTATATTTCTTTCCTGCATTGACTTTCTTCTAAGTCTTTTCTGGTTAAGTCCTTTGGCCAGGCACAGTAAAATCTAGCCTATTAAAATGTACATTTATGAAGCAAATATAAACTGTGTTTTAGAAATACACAATCTCTGTATTCATATGCAGTGAGGTATTAGCTAGAAGCATGTCAAAAGAAACAGTTGACAACAGGTAGAATATTCATACTTTATATTTTTTCAGGTCCTAAAAGCAATGTAATAATGAAATCATCTAGTATGTTTAAGTTTAATTGATCCATATAAAATAAAATATAAAAGAAAAAGAAGGACAACCAGAGAAGGATTTTAAAAGTAGGAATAGAAATTCAGATAAAGGGTCATATTCAAATGTGTATTACCACCATTGACAGAATACACCTTCTTCATCCACAGAGTGGATGTCACAGCAAAAAAAAAAAAAAAATTAAAATCCCGTAAATCAACAGTCAGGAAAACTGTTACAACTGGAAGAGTAAAAATTTGTGTAACTTCTCTGAGCTTGACCTCAGCGAAAGGTTTCTCTAGAAAATTTCTTCTTCCTCTTACTTATCTTAAAATAAGTTTAACTAGTATAACTAAATGCAAATACCAAAGCAAGTTAAATAAAAAGAGCACATTCTTCTCGCTGTCTGAGTTGCTTTCAACAGGTTACTAAACTGAAATAAAATATTTGGTTTAAATAAGCATTACATAGCATGCCCTCAATTTCACTGGTCTAGTGTGTAAATTTACTTTTAAGAGCACAAGAATTATATTTGGAAAGGGTGAAGACAGGAACTGCAATAGAAAATCCACACTAAATGCATATTATAAAAGAAAAGAAGATACAGTTTTGTTTTTTCATAAATTTATGGCATTTAAGGCCAGAGAACTATTATATTGTGTCATTGTGTCGCAGGCTATCCTTTTTCATCTCACTAAATCTTTTTAGAAGAATAACTTCTCTTTGACTGAAGCATAGGTTGCGTTTACCAAGAGCACCTCTGCAGAAAAGCATTTCATCTTGATTTAAAGCCATAAAGAGGTGGAAAATGAACTATCTTGTTCAGTAGTCTTTCTGAGAGAGTAATATCTGTTGTTTAACAGTGTCTTACGTTTTGCAGCAGTCAAGCATGTGGCTTTAGCATCAAAGTCCTCATTTTGTTGTATTCTCCTAAACTAAAAAAAATCCACTATCCATTCTCATTACTGCTTTTATCTTTAGAAAGAACTTATGTACTGCACATAAGTAATCTTTCAATTTATTATACTGAATCTCAGATTGTATAATATTAATATTAAATAACTAATTGGTTTTTCTCAGACTTTTAATATCCCTCTTAAAATATAAACATAGTTTTTTTCAATGAAAAAAGTAATGTAACTCTCACTAATAAAAAATTATTTATGTATTTAACCACATTGCCCCACTAGAGCAAATATGAGTTGCTAGTTTATCCTGACACTTTTTCCAAGTCGCTGCCTTTCAGAGGGCCATTGCATCCTCTGTCATTATGAATCCTTTTAATATAGAAAAACATTCAGTTACCTTGTTTGATTTTCTTCACTTCCACAGGACTTTATACTTCATCACCTCAAACCTGAAAATATGAAGTGTAAAACAAAAACAGTAGAAGCTGGTAGTGGGGTATACTGTCCAAAAAAAGCCTAGCAAGAATCTTCCCAGCTGCAGAGAACAAAAGAGGTAAGCCATTTTATTTATTAATAAAATCTTATAGGTGCTTTTCTGAAATATTTCTCTTGACCTTGTTTCATTTTGATATCCAGAAACTTCTGTAAGAATGCCAATAAATAAATCTTTCAAAAGCCAAATAAGGCATTTTCTTAAGACATGGAATTGGCAGAAAATGCTAGTAAATTTTTACCTTTAGAAATCACTGTAGTAAATGAAAATCATCTACATGAATTGAATTTATTAATCTTAAAATCAGAGAAATATTGGAAAATCACTGTGATTTTTTTCTGATTTCTGTGTCTGAGTTGCCCTCTAAATACCTGTTTATTAAAGCATACTTAAGCTATGTAAGACCAAAAATTCATGAAGGAAAACAGGGCAATTCAAATTTAACAATTTAAAATGTTGCTTGGGGGGTTTATTTCTTTTTAGATTTTTTATTTTTTTTCAGTCCTGCATTGCTTGTTTATGGTATAGGTTTTTTGTTACAAACCCTCTGCTGTTGGCAAGGAGACCTTTCAGCAAAGCAGCTTGCCTATCATCTGACCTTGAACACTCTTACACAATCCTTTCTATCTACGGATTCATGGAAAGTATTGTACAGCAATGAAAAATGAATCTGCATATAAGCCTGAAAATAAAAAAATTGCAAATTAGCTTCTCCAAATTAGTGCATGTAATGGCAGTTGTATGAACAATGACTAAGCGAAGGTGAGCCATAATCACATCTAAAGCATCCTCAGTGTAATTTTTAATTCACTTTGTTCAACATGAGAAAAAAATAGCAAAGCCTATGCAGTAGAAAGTCCTGCATTTCATCCAAAGGATTGTTCTCTACAGTTTCCTATTGATTACCCTCATGTATTTTACGATCTCAAAAACAGATCATCGGAAGTGGAATATACTTTTAAAATTCTTCTTTTTCTCACAAACTCTTTTGTGAGAAAAATTCAAATTACCTACTTGAATTAAGTTTCTGCCTGAGTGTTTCTTTCCATTAATTCAATCCCCATGGATGGACCCTCTTTTTTCAGCTGTCTAGGATATGTCTAGCAGATAAATTCCCACAAAAAACAGCACATTAAAATGAATTCTGACCTGCTCAGAGGTAAGAAGCCTGCCCTGGAAAATGTCTCTATGGTCAATAGACCTTTGGCATCTCATGTTCTAGAGATAGCATCTTCCAGGTCTGGAAGAAAGCCAGGTAGCCTACATATGCAAGGAGAACTCTGGCAGAGTGCCAAGCTACCTGATTGCTTTCTCTTGCCTCCCACACTTTTTTGAACAGCCAGTCCTCAGAAAGGATGTTCACTGATGTCTAGAGGAAGCAAAATTTCCAGCTCATAAATCAGTCTGCAAAGAACAAAAGGAAGGCAATATGTTGCTACAGTGCCTTGCTATGTGGGGTTGATTCAAGTTTCTGTAAAATACAGTTGATTCTAAGCATTTCAAGCTGCAGATGCCCAGTTGCTGGATTTGTGGATGGGTAGTTAATGTAGATTTTTGTTGTCTGTATGCGGTGCTGAAACAAGCTGCTGGTCAGCTTCTTGAAACAAGGTTTCTCTGTGCTTGTCCAATTCCTTTCCATGAGCAATTTTGGAATAGAGTTACTGGAAGCATGACTTGAAACCTACACTTAGAAAGTCTTCTCATATTGTCTTTTGGATAAATTGGCTGTGATTGACATTTTGTAGATACATTAGTTCCTGCAGGGGCTGTTGCAAGAAGAAATTAATAAAAAAGTTTTGATGATTGTTCCTTAAAGTTCTCCTCATCTTAATAAGAAAATCCACCTAGTAACAACCCTGAGAGATCTGAGAAGGCATCTGCAGCTACATAATTTTGGGAATCATTATATGTAAATTCGCAGTTAGTGCTTATCTATGTCGGATGGCTGTGGTTTCCAGGGATATACACCTTAGAGGTGTCTTTCCTTTTTTGTTCCCTTTTCTTTGCTGCTTGTAAAGGATACAAGGGAACCTACCTCATCTTTTGCCAATCGTCATTTGGGAACCTTCTTGTGCAAGAATATTTTTGAGTGAAAAAAATCTAGAGACTGTCTGCTACTTTTGCAGGGCCAACACACTGAGCAGTATGCCTGCCTGTTGTAGGTTTCTGATATGTCTCAGATATATTGAAATTCGATTTATATGCTAATTATTTGAGTTTGATATTTACCTATTAAGAAAAAAAAATTGAAAAAGAAAACTAAGGAATCCTTATTATGACTGATTTTGGTGTCCCTAAGACTTTGTAAAAAGATATGTTCAAGAGGTAGAAAAAATGAAAGAGAAGATGAAGTGCAACCTTGTGTAACGATATAATTTTTAAAAATACTTTGACCAAGAGTTAAAATTAATTTCTGGAGAATTGAGAACAACATGATGAAATAAATAGCTTCTGAAATAATTTTTCCATTACTGGGAAAAGACTGCCCAAAAGAATCCAACAAAGTGCCTTCTGAAAAGAGGAGACAACAAAAGAGTTTGTTTAATTAATGTCATTTTTGGTGAGTCTGTCTCTGAACAAAAGACAGAATTCCGAGATCATATGAAGTTATATTTTTTTTCAGCATATTTAAGTGTTGATTTACTTGATCTGCAGTCTTCTGGACTTTCAACTGATGTCATGGCTGGGTCTCAGAACCAAAGGCAAGTAATTTCTTTCACTCAGAGGGGTGGTAGAACATGAAAAAAATTAAGACATGAAGCAATGCAGTTTTGGAAACCTGAATTTCATTGTATTTATTTAGTCTTTGACTTCTCAGGCTAAACTAACAGTTTATTCTCCTTTACTATATCTATGGAGGGAGTGCATGGGATATTCATTAGTTAAATGATACATTCTAAAAGGTGCACAATCGTCTTTCAGAAACTGTATTTGTTTTTGGACCACCACCATCCCTTGCTGGATTGAGAATTATCAGGTCTTCTGTTATGCTTACAGTTGGACGTATCTGTGTGCAAATGGTATTTTGTTAATTGACGTTTAGTTTCCAGGAATATTAAATTATTGAAACTATTAAAACTAACAAGCAGCTTTGACAATCACTATTTTCTCCATTATGACATTTTACTTCAACAGATTTTTCATTCTCATCTGAAAATTTAGTTTCCTCAGAAATCTCCATAATACAAGTCTGGGGTTTTTTGTTTGTTTGTTTGGGGTTTTGGTGTTTTTGTTTGGTTTTTGTCATTGCTGTTTTGTTTGTTTGTTTTGTTTTGGGATTTTTTGGTTGTTTGGTTGGTTTGGTTGATTTGTTTCAGGATGGGTTATTTTGAATTGTTTTTAAGGAAACCAGGGAAAGA
>NW_005054342.1:488468-552709 GCF_000277835.1 Geospiza fortis | reverse complement strand
AAAGAGGTTTATAATTTCAATTCTTTCCTAATTTATTTCAGTTAACTGTAAGGTACAAGTAGAATTCAAGGCTGTCCAGGGTCTGTACTCCAAACTAGCAGTCTTTTTATTCACTAATAGTTATTTCTACTCAAATAATACTCAGGGAATGTGGGCAGCATGTGTGAAGACATGTAGATAAACATGCAGACTACACTGCTTCCCTAATTAAGATAGATATCCTGCCACCCTTAGCTGCTGCATATTTCAGACTTGGTAAGGATCAAAACTCTTCTAGGTCATAAGGAAGGAGTGTGGAGTAAAAGAGAGTCTTCATTGTTATACAGCTTTTTTCACAGCTTTTCTTGCAACTATGGCACAACTTTCAAGCAGTGCTCACTGGACAGCTGAAAAGGGGAAAATCCTGATTTTACATCCAGTTTACACAGTAAACACAGTATTTTTTTAAAAGACACTGCTTCTTTGTTTGGTGTTGAGTCTGTGTAAGGTAACTGGTGTTACATTCTGACTCTTGTCAAATAACATACTTGTCTCATGTTTACCCCAAAACCCATGTTTAGGTGAGGTTCAGCACACTCTAGGGAAAAAAATTGAGCTTGAATATGATTGAATCAGGCACCTACTTCCTTTAGCATTATAACATGGGCTTTCTGATAGCTCAGCCAGTTGAGATGTGAATTTCAAATGCACATATCATGCTCTAAAACAGAAGAATGAATTTTTTGACAGTCTACTTTTACACTAAAATTAATACCTTGTGGTTGTGCATGCAGTAAGTTTCATGTAAGCAGTAATTTAAATAATTAATCCCTTCCTCATATTCACCCAGCTTTGAACTTTGGCTTCCTACTTACCTCAGAAAGGCTCCTGGATCCTAGGAGGGTCATATAAGATAAGGAGGGGTGAAAAAAAAAGGGAAGAACATAAAATAATCATACATTTACCAGTAAAATATAGGTATGATACTGTTGACATAATTACAAAGTTAGCAAGCTAGGATCATAGGCAGAAAAAACAAATTATCAAAAGGAAGATCCCAAATTTTGCCAATTTTCTTGCAGGAGCCAAAATATTTTCTCATCAGACTGTAGCTGTATATATACAAGGACTTCTCCTATACCTAGGCAAGTTCAGCATCCCTTCACTGATCACTTTTTAACAAATATTTTTCGCTTCACTTATTTTCTTTTCTATTCTTCTTTTTTTTATATTTTAATAGAAATAGATCTGGTGAGACAAAAGTGATAAATATCCCAGGGCAGGAATGTATCCAAAGAATTGTTATCCTGTTTCAAATGTGGCAGTGTGATTCTTGGTTGATTTGAGAGACAGGTGGCTTTCAGCTAATATGTGAACACTGCAGAATAGGAACTACTAAAAATCAGCATTTTAATCCAAGCCCTATCAAAGTAAGAAAGACTCCTAATAATTTCACTAGTTCTTTGATTGGATCTGAACCAAAACTATTGCAGGATCAAGGTGGAAACTGCAGCTCAATTTTATGTTTTAAATTAGGTACTTGCTATGTTGTTACCTGAGAAAATTGCCTACATTCCTGATTTTGAGAAGACGAAAGCACATTCATAGGAATACGTATGTGGAAAATCTTTAAGGGCACACAAGTGCTTGCAATTTCTGTGCACAACACAGAATTTGAAATAATGAAAAAAAATCAACTGTCTTTTATAAGTCAGTTAAGATGAGGATGTTAGACCTAACAATAAAAAATTCTGTCACAAAACAACATCCAAACAAAAAACAACCAGAAAAAGTACTTGATCTTTAAGGACTCTTCCAACCCAAGTCGTTCCATGACTCTAAGACTCCCACAGGTAAATGACATAAGGCTCAGCTTCACCCTTGGTTCCAATAGACAGCAGAAGCAAATCTATTCATTTTCTATCCACAGACATTTTTCTATCAAGAGCTGGCTGCAGAAAATCAGTGGCATCAATTGCATAGAAAACATGTAGCTCCAGATTATTATAAAACACTTCAGCCTGGAAAAAATAATTATTTGAGAAACTGTCAGTTCTGCCATTAGTGTGATTTATAACAGCTGACATAAAGATACTCTGCCTTGGACCTTGTTCAAACATTTTTAAATCACTTCTCCTGCTTTAAACAAATAAACCCATGACATAATACAGTCAAAGGTCTTATGCTGCTCTTGTTCATTACAGCAGATCTTTATAATCCACTGTAGATGAGTTTGCATTGCCTTTAGAAATAACTTTCTGTCAATGGGGAAATTTTAAAAATAGCAATGAAGTATAAAAGCTTCATGATTTAAAAAGAAAGAAAATAAGGTTTTCATCTCATCAGGTACACATGGGATGAATGAATTGATGAGCAACGCTGTTGAGCATGCAAATAATTTTGAACTAACTGAAACTCAATTCTGCTGAAACACAACTCACAATTTAACAGGTAAGGAATAGACCATGTTTTATTTTTGTCTTCCCATTTTACCTATCAAGACAGCACTCTAACAAGCAGTTATCAGAGTGCAAGAGAAGAAAGTCTTTCCTGTGAATAAGTTTTAACCTGAGAAAAGAAACTGTCTTCGAGGGCTGCAACTAGATCTGCTTAAAGCAAGTGGAGGATATTTCTGCTGACAATACTGCTATTTCTATTCCAGCCAGGTAAGTTCCAGGAGAAAAAAAAAGCAAACCAATGAACAGCAAAAAATAACAACAAAAAGCTTAATAAAATGTAGTAAAGAAACTGTTTTCTGAAGTTTGAGGGTTAACACATATGTGCCCACCAACAGAAAAACAAAAGGGTAAAGGATGTTGTCAGCGCAGTCTTGAAACAAATATTTCCCCCTCACTATTCCAACAGGAGATTATTTTTTCAGAGATTCATATCAGCTTTATTCCACTCTATATTTGTTCTGCTCATAATTTGTTCTCTCCTAATTCATAATTAGGAGAATTCTTAATTTTCTCACTGCATTAATTTGTTATGTATAACTTTTATGGAACTAGATTCTTTATCAACTTTATTATCTCCAAAGACATAAAAATTTTCTGGAACTCCTGTTATTAATGTAGTGCTTTTTTATCTCTTTTTGATTTCTCATAATTATAAAGGAAGTTTCAGAAAGGTCTTGTACAAAAAAAAATCTCTCTAACAAGGGCCTTGACTGAAATTTCCTTGCTTTCTCCTTTATCATAACATGGATTCACCCTGTGACCACATAATATGGCTAGGACTTTTCTCCTCATCTGTCATTTCCAGTGGGTCTCAGCTTACAGGGAAAAGTTGCATTACTGCATAGATGATCTTGTACTTCACACCAATAAATTTTGTCCTATTTATATTACTAGTGGACTGCACACTTCAGACTGAGTCAAAAAGGTCAGCCATTTCTTCCATCTGCAAATTAGCCACAAATATGTAAAGCAAAAAGGCTATCTATCAGTTGACTTCATGGTCAGAATTCAGGTTCTGTTGTAAAAGGCGCTACATCATTGCACAGGTCCCTCCCTGGAGGAATAACGTTCAAGAAACTGTTGCTATGAATATGTACGACAGTACATGGCAAGATTGCTTGCAACTATTGCAAATGCTTCTATGAACAGCTGCGATACAGAACTTTTTTATTTGTGTGCTGTGATTAACCAAAATTTCATAATATTTTCTGCTCCTAAGTAGGTTAATTTTCTCTCTGAAATAAAAATTTAAAGAGTTTGAATTCTTCAAAGTTACTTTGAGTTATCCCCAGCTCAACATCTGCTTAGTAAATTCATATTTCTGATTCCAAATGTGCATGAAGTCAGGACAGGAAAAGATCATGTAAAAAGTACTACATTCTGAGTTCAGAAATTTAAGGGAATAATGGTTGCTTAAAGAAAACTTTATCTCAAAAGAAAATTATTCTTTCTTATCACTATATAATTGAAAGGAGAATGTGGTATTAGGTGGTACATTATTGGCTGATATAAAAAGGAAGAAAATATAGTCTGTGTTTTTGCGAAAGAATACCCATTATGTGACTGATGTAAAGATACCAAAGCAATAGCAATTCAAATTCTTGATGTTATATCAAAGCCAAATCACAGTCCCACTGTGTTTTTGTTTCACTTAAAATCCGTAATCCTTTATTGAAGAAAAATTCCTTAATGAAAGGAAACCAGACTGATGGAAGAGACAACAAAGAAATAGAGCCATTGAACTCTAATAAGTATGCAATACACAATGTTTTGAGGAACAAGGTGGGCTAATAGACTATAGAATCTTCCAGTTAGTCCAAACTCTTCAATAAAAGTACAAAATATTCCTTTGGGGTTCCTTTCTGGCAGTCAAAATGAGAAGAAAAACATACTGACGTGGAATATTAACTTTCAGCTCCATTCCAGGTATGTGTAAGTAAGGACAGAAATGAAGTGAGGGAAACCCGCAAAACCTTTTAATTGTGAAGAGTCAGCACGATTCAATATATTACTACTCTTTGCAGAAAAAGTACCTGGAAACACGTGGATCTGGTATTGGAACAGAGCATCAGCCCAGCAATAAAGTGCCAGACATAAAGACATTAAGTTCTGCTTATTTAGATTCACTGAACTTGACACATCCATGCAGGTAACCCACTCTCAGAACCACAAGGTTAGATCCATTTTACTAGCATGGAAACTTCCTTGGTTTTCCTTTTTACCCTGAAATTGGGCAGAAATGTGCTGAGCGTTGTTTGACATGCCTCCAGTCCTCTCCAAAAGGATTCATTTCTAGGACTCTTACTAGAAACCTACAGCACATTTATTAAGTAGGAAATAGAAATCCATTGAAGTGCTTTCTGAGAGAGCAAGAGCAATGAGCCATTGCAATATCTAATTCACATAATACTGAGAGTAACTGCACAGGAAGAGTGAGCAGTTGATGGTAAGTTATATGAGCTCATCCTTGTCAAGGAACCATTAAGGGAGCTAAACTTGAGACACAATTGGATTACTGAAATTTCTTGTATAACATCAGTGTTAATAAAGTAATAATAAGTGTATTTCATAATCACAAGCAAATTCAATTCTGTCAATTTTCTGTACTCTTTTTATTCATCCTATATGTACTGTCTTCTAGTAATAGAAAAGGATTTATTTACTTTTAAAACATTCTTGAGTCAGGAATGTCCAAAATATTTTTTATATAGCAGGTTTAGATCCTGAAACTTGAAACAGTGGTGACCTGATAAGAAGCAGTGCAGCAGAGTTTACTTAAATAAAATTAATTTAAATTTAAAGGAAATCCATTCCAGAGATGTTTACATATATTTTTAAATGAATACAATAAATTCACATTTTTTGAAACTGATATAGTTTTATACCAAGTAAAAACTTGGTATAAAAAACAGACCTAAGACCTGCCCACCATCCAATGAGGAATCTAATATTTCTCCTTTACAGCAACAACTCCTCTAGATCCATACAAACATATGTTCCACCTGGCAAGGTAGCCCTAATTTGGAAGACTTCAAAAAAATTTTGAATTTTTTGTACAATGTACCAGCACATATAGAGTGAGTTAACGTAAATGTATTGATTTCTTCCTGTAATCAAACATATCCTTTAAAACAAGTGTCCTGAATATAAAGTCAGCCTTTTCAGTTGTTGTGCACCTCTCAGCATTTCTTTGAAAAAATAACCATTCCAAAATTTTCCATGGACAAGGTAATCTCGTTGTTGTAGATGGATTTTCAGTAGTCCTCCTCAAATCACTCTTTATATCTGATACATTAGATCTCAGGAAACAGAGAGACATAGGGCAAATGTTTGAAATATACTCATAGTAACAGCAACAATAGAAAACCAAATACATTGAGTAGATTAAATACATCGATATTTAGGACTGGAAGTTCACTTAGCATGGAATGCTGTGCTTTACAGCATTGACAACAGAAAGCTCAGGTTTAACAAATTCCAATTTAACTCCTCCCCTACACATGCAGTTAGTTCTTGACCTAAGAAGACCTGAACCTAGCACATTATTCAGTTGGTTTTAACTTGGTTCATTATGCAGCAATCACACCATGCTCTCCTCAGGGCCTGGTATATGCTTGGATGGCTACTAAGGGTAGTAGACAGATGCCTTTTGAAAAGGATAAGTTCTAATAGACTGGCTAGGAGCAGAGATGACAAAGAGGTAAAGGTTATGCTGGTTTTTTTTTTTCTTTCTGAGATAAGGTTGAGGTAATGCTATGACTGGATTTAATGAGTTTGGGCTAGTGTGCAGACTTAGCTAAATGTATCAGGAAAGAAGCCTGATTTTCTAAGCCTAGGACAAAGCATGTTTAAATGCTTTATAGCTTTTTTAAGCTGTTTTTATCTCTTCTCAGCTCAGTATGCTAACCTCTCAGTGTCTCCAGCTATTAACTTGTTGAATTAGGAGAGATACCAGCACAATATACTCCATAAATTATCTGAAGGAATACTTAAAGAAAACTAGATCAAAAAAAAATCAGTCCTTCCAATCATACAGGGAGCTGAATGTTACATGACAAACACCTATCTGTATAAGCATACCTCCAGTTATTAAAATTTTTAAATGAAAAATGTTCTGGTTGGCGCATTACCTGATAAGATTAGTAAACTGATGAAACTGACAGTCATATGGCAATGGAGATGGTGTCTGATTTGAAATGATAAGAATAATATAAAGAGACCATATTCAAAATTATATAAGGCATCTAGAAAAAAAAAGGTGCTCTCTTTTAAACACTCTGTTGAACATGTTATACAGTCTTAAAGTAATATGCCTATCTGAATGTATAGGGAAGCTGCTCTGACCTTAGGTTATCCATCCCAGTGCAAAGAATGCATGTAAGTGATTCATACACTTCCTCCTTTTTTATGTTATCTTTAATCCTTTGCATCAAAATATGCACACAGTAACTTCAAAAGAATTTCACTGTAAAACCTTGCAACAATTAACATCACGTCCTTGCTTTAACAAGTCATCAGCAGTGAGATATTGCTTGCTCCGAGAATTAACTGTGACCTGAAATCTTCAGTCCTGAAAGCATCTTGGTTGTAACACCTCAATCTACATATAATATTTTTTATACACCTGGTTTGTTGATGCATTCCACCATCCCACTCATGTTTTATGTAATTGCTGCTTTGAAGATGTTAAGGAAATAGACTTGATTTTGACAGTTATTTCCCGGGATTTGGAGAGTGTGATTGTTAATCTCTCACACAAGACATTCTTATTAGTTGAATAAATCATAATCTGAGGTTACTTTTCTCTTATCACTTTTCTTTTGACTTATGAATTCTCTTTTTCATTTCCTCTGAGCTATTTTACTAATTGACAGGTGGTCCTGATGTGGTTCACTACAGCAACCTCTCTCAAGTTACTGGATGACTCTCCAGATGTTTAATTTCATCATTTTGATATGCTTCAGTGACTTTCTAGGCTACTTCTACCTAGCACTGGTACACTTATCCCTCTCTTCTGTTCTTTTCTCCCATTAGAATAAGTGGCTTGGTGGTGGTTGTTGTTGCTATTGTCTCACTATTAAATTAATTCCCCTGCCATCACCATCACGATTTCAAAGAATCCATCGAGAAGTTAGTCATGGAAAGCCCTCAAATCTCATCTCATTTCCATCTGAAACATGAATATCTTTGTGCCATCATGTAAAATTATGATGTTTGATAGTACAAAAGCCAGCAATACGTTGTCATCCCCACTAAAATTCAAGTTCTTTTTTTTGCAGACAGGCAGAAAGAATGCCTGGGATTTATGAATGTTATGAATTGTTTCAAAATTTTGGGTTGAAAAGGCATTTCATTTGTTATCCCTGGCCACTGTAAACCTTTCTTTTATTTGATATGTATGACACCTATCATGACAAAATGTTCTGATCTGTACCATTTTGTCCAGGGAACATTTTACAGGCTCTGGATAAAGAACATAATAATTGGTCTGCAACACCTGAAGACTCCTGTAAATTGTCTTCTGCTGCCAGCTTTCCTGTATTACATTTTTCATGCCATAGATCTGTAAATGAACCACAGCTTTTAAGATGATACTTACTTATTTAATACATTGCTGTGTATTTGACAGTCCTGAGTTAAACTGATTTACTTCCAGTTCTATAATATGGTGGCTACTCCACCTAGGCAAAGATCTACATTCAGATAAAATTTAAACCTACAAATGTTCATAATGTAAACTATTTTATTTACCACTTTTGAATCGTAAAAGATTTAATCCTTGCTCTTCAACTGCATCCAGTGTTAAAACTTAAAATCATGTGCAGACATTTTTTGTAACATTACACAGTTCTTTAGAACTTGGATGTATATCCAAAAAGGTTAAAGGGACCCCTTTCTTAAAGCATTTCCAAAACTAAAAAGCCTGCCTATGACAAATTTCCTCAAAAGATTTACAGACATGTTTACCTTTGAATTGTTCAGATAAGGTTTGTGCTAATGTTTGAACTGAACATTCTGTGAGTCACTTATGGCTCTTTCCCATCTCAAGGAATAATTACTTATGGAGAAGCATCCATTTTAAATTAGAAATTACCTTAGTTACCAAGAGAAAAGAGCTTTCAACAACAGTAAAGTGCTTTCTCTTTCTGCTAGCTATATTTCAGTTATTCTAAGAAAATAATGCAGGACTATGTACTTTATTAAGAGCTAAAGCAGTGATTTTCAAGGTGTATATTATGCCAAGATCACAGCAGTCCGTGATTCCCTCTTCTAGTTTCTTCATGGGTTTAGAGCCCATAGCCATGTAACTGTGCTTTCTATCACCATCATATGTCAAATGTCATGGATCATAGTTTCCTAGCGTGGTTTGTATTGGAAGGGGTCTTAAAAAGCCTGCAGTTCTCTTTTCATGGGTAAGGGCACCCTCACTAGAACAGGTTGCTCAGACCTCTATCTTATCAAGCCTTGAACATTTACAGGGATGGGATGGCCTCTCAGTGTTTCACCAGTCTCTGTGTAAAGAATTTCCTCCTAAAATGTAATCCAAATCTACTCCCTATTAATTTAAAATCCTTACCCCTTCTCCTATTACTACATGCCCTTTTGCCACTCTCCATCTTTTTTACAAGCCCCCCCTTAGGTACTGGGGGGCTCCTCTAAGGTTTCCCCAGAGACTTCTCCATATTGAACAAGCCCAGCTCTCCCAGTCTGTCTTTGTAAAAGAGGTGCTTAAGCCCTCAGATCATCTTTTTGTCCGTCCTCTGGACCTGCTTCACCAGTTCTATGGCTTTCTTGTGCTAAGGATCCCAGAGCTGGATGGGTACTCCAGGTGGGGTATTGTGAAAGCAGAGGAGAGGGGAACAATCAACACCCCTGTCCTGCTGACCATGTCATGGCATGTACTCAACTATCTGTTCCAGTATATGTTTCAGTACACTGGCTCAGGCTAATAGCAAGAAAAATTAAATGTTGAATGAAATTATTCCAATTCAATCTTGAAGTGAATATTTGACATTACAGAAAATCTTAGGTCTTGTTTTTTAAATATGATCTTTTTTATTTTCTTGCTATTAGAGGACACATAACTAGGGGGAAAGAAAGAAAGATTCGAGTTACAGTGTTACCTTGCCTTGAAAGTATAAAGTTTCACAAAGTAAATGAAGCTCAGCAAAAAAAGGTACATGTCAAAAGTGTAGGATCCAGAGTAGATATTTGGGAAGACCTGTAGTAAAAAAAATATATTTATTACAGAGTCCAAAATAGCTGAGTCTTTGTATCTAACTAAAATGAGAAGCTGTTTTGTGGCTGAAATTAAACTCAATACTTAATGATGGAATTATTTAAGAGATAATTTTTCAGATGAAAAAGACAAAAATTTAAGGCTTCATTTTTTCTATTTAATCTGTCAAAAATAGTCCTTCATCATAACAGTAGTGAGAGAAAATGAAGTGTGAAGTCACACTACAGTGTGAACTTTATCACGTACTATTCTGTGAAAAGTAACATTTGGTTTCTTAAAGAAAAAATAAATTTAAACAAAACAAGAAAAATAGGAGTCATCACATTCTGATTTTATTCCTGAACTGCAAATTCGCAAATGTCCTTAGAGAATTTGGGTGTTATAATGAAATCTTAGCATATCACTTGGATATACCTCCATGAGATGATAGCTGAAACAGACACACAAAAATCTTGAGTCTTGTAAGTCAGGGAAGAAAATTTTGAAATTTCCAGTATGAATGTAAAGTACCTGTTATGATATTCAATACAAATATGCAAATGTTAAAAATATTACTGTAGAGATTCCATGGTTAAAATTATGTCACAAAGCACACTGGCCTAAAAAAACCCAGGTGGAACATGTAAAGGAAGATTTATATAGCTTACATAATTCAAATAACAGTTTTATCTGTAATAACCTATAGATGCATCATGGCTGCATGAGTCTTAATCAAGAGGCTGCCAGCACATTAAGTGTTTCACTTATTGTACTTTATGTGACGATTTATTTAACATTTGGGGAGTTTTGACTTTTTTCATTTCTCACATCTGTGTGAGAACCCACCAACAGCTAGTTTCATTCTAACATGCATTTTTAATAGAAGCTTGAAAACCATAGAATTTAGAGTTCTGTAGTCTGCCTCATGGCAGTTCCATTAAAAGGCAGCTGTTTTCCTTGTAAAGATCAAACAAAATATACAAACACAAGAAAATAAAAATAAATGGACTTATAGACAGCTTTAAGTTAAAAGCAAGGAAAATCATGTTTCATTATTTCTAAACCAAGGGATACACATGCCGAGAAATGTTTTACAGATATGCCACAAAAAATACTTTTATTCACAAGGGCAAAAATTCAGAAAATTTAGGCCTTCTTGTCATAGTTTTGGTATCCCCTGTGTAGAATGTTTACACTGGAGGAGTACATCTGTGCTCCTGTTATTTTCAATGAGAATTCAATTCATTTGGCCAACAAATTTTAAGATAGAGATTATCCCAAGAGAGACTTTCAGAGGAAAAGCTAAGCAAAGAAAGAGGTAACTAAGTTGGAATAGGCGTTACAGACAATGGTTTGTAACAAAACAATGCTGCATTGAACAAGGTGGCCATGTTTAACCTTCACAAATAAATATGTCATTTAACAATATGTTAATATATTAACTGAGGAAATGGCATGAAGCTGTGTCAAAGGAGGTTGAGGCTGGATATTAGGAAAAGGTTCTTCCCCCTCCAGAGTGTAGCTGGGCACTGGAACAGGCTCCCAGGGCAATGG
Organism: Geospiza fortis; assembly: GCF_000277835.1. NCBI lineage: Eukaryota > Metazoa > Chordata > Aves > Passeriformes > Thraupidae > Geospiza > Geospiza fortis. The sequence goes on along the minus strand of NW_005054342.1, from coordinate 541,498 downwards.
TCACAGCACCAGCCTGATGGAATTCAAGAACCATTTGGACAATGCTCTCAAGCACATGGTGTGCCTCAGGGGCTGTCCTGTCCAGGGCCAGCAGTTAGGTTCCATGATCCCTGTGGCTCTCTTCTAACTTAGGATATTCCATGGTTCTGTGTTTTATTGGACTTCATAGAACACTGAGAAAATATTTCTCTCATATGCAAATTCATTAATTTGCCGTCTATGCCCAAATATTGTTTTCTTCCAACTGGTAGCACTTAAGCACCACAAGGTATCAAAAATGGCTAAAACTGGTTAATTGAAAATTCCCTAGTTAGGCCAAATCTGTAATCTGGCATCTCATTCATTTTCTGTGCCCATTAATTTTGGCAAAGGACATGAGAGGATTCTTCATTTGGCAAGAGAACAGACTGCACTATAATAACTAACAGCATGAATGTTACAACCCTATGAGTGTCTGAAGCGGCTTTTAAATTTCTGTAAATTAAATAGCCCTGATTCTTTCAGACTGAGAAACGGTAAATGTCAAAGACAACCAGGGGGCCAGCTTACTCTGGAACAGCCCATCATTCTTTTCTGTTCTGTGCCTGCCTAAGTGCAAGTTACCTGGACTGTTGTATTTTTGATTGATAATATCATATACTAACACAGATTCACCTCATTATACTTGCAATCCATCTTTTTCATGAGGTTATTTAATAAACTGTAGCCTCTTGGTAAGATAGCCATAATCAATGTGCATAAACTAATTTTTTTATTAGTTATAATTATATGAGGCCATTTTTATTGGTGCTAGATTTATAGATAGCTCCATAATTGTTTTCAGAGACACAGACAGCTATAATACAATTAAGTGACAAAGGATTGATCATTGCTATGTCGAATCAATTGAAACTGATGGCATGCAGAAAGTCACAGAAAAGCTCAATAGACTTTAGGATTTAAGGTTAAATTAAAATCAGCTCACAAGCTCTGCCCATTTTTCCCTGAGTTCTTGTTTTACTCTGTATCTAATAAAAAGTCTTTAAAAATTTAGAGTTACAACTGTTTGATAGTTTTTTTGTAATACAACATAGATGTCTAAAAAAGCCATTGACACAGTCTTTTCAATAGTTTGGATTCTTTGTTGGTGCTACAAAGCTGAAGGGCTAAAATGTTATCTAAAATTGTGAAAAATCTAACCCTTTATTTCAATGTGACAGATGTACTTGCCTTGAGCACTAACAAGGCATGGCTAATTACTGATACAGTTGCAGAAAGGCACTCTGACAGTCACGATCTATGAGCAAATTTGTCTTCCAAGTGACAAGTCAACCAGAGGTTACAGAGGATCTTGGGCACTGGGTGGATTATAAAAAATTTTGCACATTCATTTTTATTGCTGTAAGGGAAATATTTCACCTTCCACTCAGATGATGTCAGAGGTCTTTCCATTCTCATAATCCTTCCATTAAAGGCCCCAATGTTTATTTCTATATACTGGCAAGAGGTCTATAATCAAAAAGATTTTTGAGCTATCATTTTTCCTAAGTTATTTCATTATGGTTTTATCATAAAGTATCTATTCTAGTGTTATTAACTAATGAATAATTAAATCATGCATCATAAAAAATCCATATTTTTTAAAAATTAGAATATGTAAAAATGTTACATGTAAATCTATTTTAAAGTGACTATTTTCAAAATATCTGAAGCCTTATATTTTCTTATAATTCCAGATACAGGGAAGATTTCTGAGAACTTGCATTTCAGTGGAAGTAAATGACAAACTGATGGTAATGCTAAAGAATCATATAATTCTATTACAAATTTAATTGTTAGCAATATTATTACTGAAATAAAGTGAAAAACATAGCTAAAAAATACTCCCATTTTCTCTATTGGAAGATAAATACAAGATATATATTGAGGATATTACCTATCCTCATTTTCCAATGGTTTCAATTTTGAGATAAAAACATTCTCATTTTCTTCTGTGTGAAAAGAGTTCTAATAAGACCAAATAAATATACTATTCTTCATCAAGTTGAAATAGTTATTTCTATTTATGATATATGTGAATAGGTATTTCTAATGGTCAAACAGTTTTCTCACTGCTACACTGGCAGGTGTAATTTCAGGACTGAAATATACTAGTAATTTGAAGAATTTTTTTAATCAGCATTTACTCTCCTCAAGTACACACATTACCCGTATTTATTTCATAGATATCAGAAATCTCTTATAAAAGCTATCACAATGCCTTTGGGTGTAATAAGATTTAATCATTTGGGTCGGGTCCCAAATGGGATTAGGCTTCCTGGCACAAAGCATTGCAGCAATTCAGCGTTAGGCAGTGAGCCCAGGTGTGTAATTCAGGGATTTCTTACATTCCCACATTCCATGTGCAATGAAAGAGAAAAACTGGCACTTCATAATGGGACAAGAAGTGTGACAAAAACTACTTAAACTAGGCAATATGATCACCAAACCCCCAACAAAATGAAACTTCATTTCTCTTTTCTGCTCTAAGTGCTTGTGTCTCACCAAGTTTCTGAGCTAAAAACAATTTGCTCCACATTTTTTGCTTAAACCACACTGACCATTTGCAATGACTTTTCTTATGCTCTGAATACAGCAGGAGCTTAGTTTCAAGAATATAATTGCTTTCATGAATTTTAAATTGGCTTCATACTTTTGGTGTAGAGGTATGAACCACACAGGGAATAAACCTGTCTGTTTATTCCCCTTTTATAAATCTAGTCTTAAGGATTGCAAAGAAATGCAGCTCCAGTTGGAGAAATGGAGGGTCCTTCTTCCTGAATTTTGCAGCTTGCTGTAGGTCCTTCACACAGAAAATGGGAGTGAGGACTCTAGAACTCAATCTAGAACACCAAACCCAGTTCTTCCCCCTAGGAATAATAATCATTACCATTGTTATAAAGTTAAAATATTCTTTTTTTCAGTATTCCTCTAGTGAATATTTAAGTTTTATTTTATTTTAAAGCATTATGTTACATTAAAGAACATTTTCTTTAAGAAGTATCATTCATATTCATATGATATGATTTTAAACTGATACTTTATCATGGCTAATTGAGTTGCCAAAATTCTAAAATGAGATTTTTTTCTTCTTTTTTAGATTTGCCTTTTTTGCAAAGGTCCATCACAGCTCAAATTTATAGATCCAGTTGCATTACTGCAGTGTAAGAAACATTCATACCAAGTGATACCCACTTAGTGAATACCCAGACAGGGCATTTTGGGTGGTGTACTTCTGAACATTAGACACATTCAAAGATGCTTAAAATAACAAGAGTTTTTCTACACTTCTCTTTATTCTCTGAGGAAACTGAGAAGATACCTCTAGAGTGCTATCCCCAAATGGTTTTTTTCATGCTTTGATATGGAAAAACTAGTGAAAAAGTTCCTCTGCTTGAGAGAGATTTGCAGAGAAGTAGTGTGGCGGTCAATAGACAATATGCACAGGGTAAAGTTGAAGGGTACTCTTGGTAGGTAAAAGGAAAGGATGGGCATGAAAATGTCTTCAACAAAGAACTCAATTAAAGTGGTTGTGACTGTTTTATCACCCTTGCAAACCTGACCATCTCCACTGGGACACAAGTGATCCTTAACATGTGGGAAATGTATAATACTGACGTTATGCAAATGCTGTCACCTCTCCAAACAGGGGAAGTTCAAATTAATTTTTATTAATTTAACTTACCTATTTTTCCATCCCCATTACACCCTTTTAAAAATATTCATGCTTCTGCATAGCTAACATAAGAAAAAACCAACCAAACAAAGCAAACCCCTCAGCCAGAGTGAAAAACTAAGAGCTCTCTCTTTGCTTACTTACAGAGGCTAAGTGCATGCACCATCATGTAAATAAAGTATATTAATATGCATTTTCATTTTATGCAAGGCTTTAACTAGAAAGATATTGCTGATAATATTGATGTAATAACATCCTCCTCTTAAACGTTCATTCCTGACTGAACTTCAATTTTCTGTCCTCTCAGCTGTGCCAACACAATCCTGGGGTGATGATGTAAATGGGACTGGTAAACTAACCCAGAAAGTAATTCTTCATTTAATAGGAGCTATGATATGCTGCAGGTAAATCCAGAAGTGTAATGTTAGTGTACTACATTATGTTCTGATGAGAATTAAATAAAGGGCTAGCTGAAATATTGCTGTCAGCACAGCATCTGCTCGTTTGATCCTTTAGTCATAATAATAGTGCTAATTTACAGCATATCGAAGCAGACGTGGAAACTAACACACAGAGTGCATCTTCTGAATATTCCCTATGAACTGCTCATGAGCAATCTGCAGGCCAAGAATTTATTCACTGAGGAAATAGATGAATATTTTCTAGGTAATGAATAAATCCACAAATTTTGCCATATGTTTGTGGACAACTGGTGAACAGAAAAAAAAAGTTGGTGAAATTTAACCCAATAAATAATTCATTGCAAATTTCTTGCCTAGTCTAAATTTAAACACACAGATTTAACTACCTCCAAGCTCTTTTTTTATGAGTAGCACTAGCATCCAGTGCCTTCATTCATTATATACTTTGCCATCACCATTGGTTGTCATCAAAGGCCGTTCATTGAGGCAGTAGAGGAAGAGAGCAATCCCTTCTGGTTAAAATGTTAAATCAAGTTACATTTCACCTCACTATTTCAACACTGAAACCATCACCTGCATTTGAATGACCAAGAGACTGAGACAGATCACAGGCACAGAATAATGCAGTGGGTTGGCTGCCACTTAATTTGCCTCGACCTCTGCTTTGTAACCTACCACTACTGAATTTTAGAGGAAAAATTGCTAGACAGAGACAGCCTGGCAGAGTGAAAGTCAACATCATCATCTCCCTCCCCGCAGGTCAACAGTTCAGCATCATCATTCCGGAAGAACTAATCTCGTTTCTGAAACCTATTTCTAAGCATACAGTGGTTATCTAAAAGAGAATCTGGAGACTTTTTTTTAATGCTATCAGATGGAGGAAGTTAAAACAAAGAAAAACAGAAGAATATAGAAATGAACTTTCACTGCCCTTTTATGTGGAGAGAAGAGGTATTTAAGACCAACTTTTTCACTTAGAGTACAGGGACATTTTGCATAATCCTTCCCAAGAAGGTCTGTTTGAGTGACTTATTTCAGTTTATTGACCTAAGAGCTGTTTACATCTAATGATAATGAAGAAAATAAAAGCTCAGAAATAACAACTTGTTATGAACACCATCCTGGCAAAGAATGTAATGGTTGCCACTGTAAATTATCCAGGAAACTAAGGCCTTAATTTACTTTTATGGGAAGAACAGCAAAAAAAGTAAAATATAGTGATGCACTGTCTTAGACAAAATTTTAATATAAACAACTTATAAAATAAACTGTCTTTCCAGCACAGTTTACATTTTATCCATTTTCCTTATATAGTCCTTGCCCAAATAATACTGCAGATTCAAATGGTTGATGCAGATGCTAGTGTGGGAGTTTTAATTGGTTTGATATGGTTCAAGTCCTGCTGTAGTCTCAGGAGGGAAAAGAGAGAGAAACATAAATGCATACTGAACAGTAAGGCCTTTTGTGACTTCGCTTACGATGACAGAAAAATTGGTACACTCGGTGCTTAATTGTAAAGATTCTACATTCAGACAAGCCAGAGAGCTCTAGAAAGGGTGATTTAAAGGGGATTATTATCGATAAACCTCATTTTATATTATTTCATTCACTAAATAAGTGAGAATCTGCAGATACCCTACAAAGTCAAAGGTGATTTTAATACGTAAATACTAAAGGATCACGATTTAACTTTTTTTTTTCCAACTGCACTGTGACTGTTTGAAATCTGCTAACTTCCAGTAAAGAGGATAGAGCCCTGATCTTTGGTAACAAGCATACTTATATAACATCTACTGGCATCATTGCATCTAGCAGTGGGGGGAATATTAAATTTTCAAAATCAAGTCTAGCATCATCTATATTATCAGTCTAATGTAAATCTACCTTTTCAAGTCCTTTCCTTTGAGACTGCTTCTCAGGCTGTTTTTCAATTCAAAAGTGAAGAAATTTTGAAGAACTGCTCCAAATGTTTCCAAATTAAACATTTACTGTAAGGGTTTATACAAATGGATCTTGATACATTTAATCTAATCTCTTAAAAAATACTGATTTCAAAAATCAAATGGAGGCCTAGATTACCACTGGGGAAGTAACAGCACAAGATGTTGCCCAGAGATCACCATTAGAAATATGATTCAATACATATATCCTCAAAAAAACCCATTGAGATGTTTGACTGCTTTTCAAAAGGCCTCCATCCACCTTCAACCATATATTTAGCTGAGCTAATTATCACATTGAAAAAAATTTACATATACATAAAGTTCACATATTTGTATATTTTGGTTAGTTGTGGTCAATGATGTCAGTAGCCAAATGCACATTTCACACCCACAGCAAAAGACTCCAGAGCAGCTGCCTCCTTGCCACTGACTTGGCAGCTATTGCAGCTTTTGAGAAATATCTCAAAGCATCTGTTTGTTCTTCAGCCTAGCTACAGACATTTTTGTATTACTCTAGAGTAATTTCCAAATTAGGATGCCTCTAATCACTGTTGTTAGAAAACTTTTAGAGCACATCTGAATGAGTAAGCAGCACAAAAGGATGTCACTTTCCTCTCCCAAACTGTGATTTTCAAGCTAATCTAAATTCCCATGGCTTAATTTATGGTTCTTGAAGGTTTCTGGTAAAATGCTGCCTTTCTTCTTACAAATAAAGTTAGCAATTATGGCCAAAGTCTAATTTTTCTGTTTACAGTGTCTCCAGGAAATGTGCAATAATACTGCCTTTTGCTTGTTTTCTTCCTTTTAAAAAATAAGGTAGTTAAAGGAATAAAAATAGTGCAAAGATAATTTAAAAAAACCCAAAAAACAAATTGGGCAAGCAGGAAAATCAAGATTTCTAAGTCAGAAAGCTAAATAAGAAAAGTTAAGAAAAGAGGAGACATAAAATTACAAGTAACAAGTCAATCTAAATAATTTAAAGTCAGACAATAGACAGATTTAATTCCTTTTGTCTTCCATATTTTTGATCTCAAAATTGTAAGTCCTAACAGAAAATATCACTATATTTAAATTCTATTTTACTGCTGCAATGAAACAAACATAAACTTTAAGACTGCATTTCCTAAATAATACATGTAGAAACCTACATGTACTTAGCTCTTCATAAATTCTTATTTAGAATTTCTGGGGAATAACTATAAGGTGAGGCCAAACAGACATATAAGTCAACCAAATTTTAGAGCAGCATTTTGAGGTTTTGTAAATGTCATTTACCCCGTTTATGGCTCAAGATAATCAAGTAAAAAGGGTTAAGTCCCTCTAAGGAAAAGGAGATAATATTATTAATTATTTTAAATTGTTTTTCATTATTATGATGTATACCTACAATTTAATTATGCTATTATAATGGTATTTTATACATAGTATTTTGATTATCCAGACATTTTGAATATGTAGAATGTATTTGTGGAATTTGTAAGACATTATGAAGAAGTCAACATAAAGGGAATAAAAGGACAGACAAAGCCTATAATCAGATAGTGAAAGATGATTGCTGGCAAACTGGCAAAATAAGGTCCTGGTATAAATGCATGTAGTATTACAAAACCAGAACTCAGAGCCAATGAAATTCAGCTCCTAACACTTGGAGGTAGGTCACATTTTAAATTTTGCTGTATTAAGGTTCTTGCCCTTTCTTATTTATTAGATAGTCAGTTACACATTTGGAAATTGATAGATAATTTTTGGCAGGCTTTAGTGCATGAACATAGACTTGCTTTCCAGTTTAGCCAGTGTAGCAGTAAATGGTAAGCCTCAGAGATCTGGAAAAATATATCCAATAATAAGAGTAAGTAGGTTCTCTGCCGTTTGTGTTTTCCTTTATTTCTCTAAAGTGGTCAATATAATATGTTATGGAAGTAAATTTCAGCTCTGATCAACAGTAATGGAGGTCAGGCTTTGGCAGTCATATAAATCCAATGAGGTTAACTAGCCCATAAAAAATAAGTGCTGAAGTGTTCATTTTTTGTGGATTATACTGCTAGGTGACTTGCTTTTCCTGTTGTAACCATTTTATTACATGTTTCCACAGCAAAGAAAATGCTAAGTGATTTCTGGAGAAGACATGAACTGTAAAAGTCACTGTAGCTTTTATATGATAGATAATATTTGTCTATAACAGAATGAGCCAAATATAGTTCCACTAGGTTTCTTTCCTACAGTAAAAAAGTAAGAAATATATCAGATAGAATGGTTCTATATTTAGTAACCATTTTTTAAAATGGGACATCTTACTTTCCTGATGGTATATTTGATTTTGAGATTACAATAGCTTTTGAAAATATGGTAGGGTTTGTTTGTTTGTTTTTTTATTTCTGGAGCCAACGAATAAAATAGAAACCTGGGAATTAACTGATTAACTTCAGTTTTCCACTGACCAATGTCAAGATGTTAGAATTTGACCTTTTTTTTTTTTTCATAAAATATTCAGTATTTGCTTATAACCTTATATTCTGCAGTTACTTTCTCACTCTCTGCAGTTATTTCATTCTGCTCAGAGTTATGCTGGGAATTTTCCCTGTTCTGTCTGAATGAAAAGTTTGTATGTGGGCTAAACTTGTGGCAGCAGAACCTTTCCCTTGTGAGAGGCATTTAAATCTTCTTTATAACCCTTATTACACAGGCATATCTCTTCAGCTTCCAAAACACACAACATTTACAAGCCAAAAGCTACATACTTCAGTTAGCATATATTTAGATGGTTTCTTCTGGAAAAGGGAGGGAAAATGAAACAGTATTTAAATTAATTTTACATTTCCCACTTTCAAAAGAAATAATTTTGACAGTGAACCTTATTTTCATTACATATGGGATCAGGTATACAGTAACTAGAGCATTTTGGAAATACATAATTCCAGAGTTGTACATATTGTATGTATTTGTATGTATTGCATGCATTTATATGTATTTGTACGTATTTGTATGTATCAGTTAGCAGAATTGTTCATATGATAAATATTTAAGAGTTTTACTTTAAGGCATGGAAGTCTTTAAAGTGGTAAAATCTGGCACAGTTTTGAAATTAGCAGACTATTTAGCAAAGTATATTGCCTTTTTGAATTCAGTCTTCTATGTTTTTCATAAACAGATTAAATAATCAGACTTTAAAGTTTTGAAGTTAAATAAATTTCAAGAGGAAGTGGTAACACTGACTCTATTCCACACAGTTTACTGAATTTAAAGTTTTTTGGTTCCGGTGGTTGCATCCACCTCTGTCATTGACCTTTCACCAGGCAGCTGAACTATCTCAGCGATTTTTGTCTTTCAACTCTTCAGTCTTTTTAGTCTGTAAAGCCTTCTAGAGGAGGATCTAGCATTTACAGACTGTGCAAGTAGATCCTCATGTGGTGGATCCCCACAAAGTAGCTGTGACCTCTGGCTGATACAGGTAGCAAACAAGAGCTATAACATCACAGGCTGGAGTTCTTCCATGCAGATTTCAAGTCTCCCGAGAAGTTACTTGTAGCTCTGCATAAAAAACAACGGAAACTTTGTAAAAGCAGTTAATGGTTTCTCCACAAAGCAGTAGGAATATCCCAAAAGATGGAGTGTTAAACAGGAACACTAAGGATATATTTATGAAATGGAAGATATCCTCAGATAAAGTCATTATGGTAAATAATCACTGTTAATCTGAATCTATTTCTCTGCAGAGAATGCATTGATTTTAAAGCACTGAAATCAATGGGAACTTCTGCTTAAAAACTGATGGTGCAGCCATGTTATCAATGGTTTACATTTATTCACTCCATAGTCTGAGATTTTCACTTGATTGTATTTTGGGTTAGGTGTCGAGCTTCTAGAATTGTGGCCCAAAGTTGTTCTTATGTAGGATAATGCTCTGTTAGTTTCATTTCGCGCAAGTTCTGCTCAAAGTAACAGCTACATAGCCTGACTTAATACAGTTCTCTTACTGGAAATTAATTATTCTATTATCACATACCCTATTACCCCCCTGAAGACCAGAATTTCTCAACTGGATTTTTTTAATTGAATGTGGTAGCTCTGGAGTACTTTATTTAGCGTAGGTGACTGCTGTTTCGTATGCAAAATCTTTTCAAGTAGTCTACTTTAATGCTTTGGGAGGGCATTGCTCACTACCAGAGAACAACAATACTTGCCTATGTCCTCTGAAGACAGGAGGATCTGAAGGACTGATACACTGCTCAATATATTTCAGCCTTCTTACCACACAAACCAAATCAGTAAGTTTCTGTTTCACCATACTTCAGCATACAGAAGGTGACATAAAGGTTGCATAAATGGAGAATCGCAGAAAAAAGTTGGAAGAAACTCAATATCCTGAAACACCTGAAACATTTGAAATACTGTTTTGAATTTAAGCTGATTGGCTACCAACTGTTCATTTCATGTTAGCTTAAACCTTTCCATGAAGCTAATGAAAAGGACATAAATGTGGACTGTTAGAACCACAGATCTGATTCAGGATAGCCGTTCTGCTGAAGTTCTGGGAAAGGTTTTGCGGTGTTTGTTGTTGTTGTTTTGCTGGGGTTGTTATTATTAGTGGTGGTTATTTCTAGCACCGTGCAACATATCTTTTTCTGATAAGACAAGTTTTCTACAGAATAATTGGCAAGGATTGCCAGACATCTTTTTGTGTGATCATATGAAAGTTACACAGGCTAATCTGTTCATAACTCCTCGGCCTAGTAAAAAACAAACTTGGTCACCATAACAAAATAAGGAATAATGTATCAAAAGCATAAAATGTGTAATGTAGACTTTAAATTTAAACTCCCTAAAAGCAATGGTACAATATACAAGATAAACATGTGTGGCTTATATCAAAATATAAATCAGCAGATAAATTGATTTAATAAGAAAATAAATTTGCTTGGAAATTACTGAAGAACAGAATAATTTAGTGTATTTTAAATTGTAACTCATTCTTATAGTAATAGAATTGAGTCTAAAGCTACTCCAAAAAAGAAATTGCTTTCTGTCCTTCTGCACCTTTAATTCTATAGACAAATATCATGACCATTGGAAGTAATAATTACACAATGAGGTTTTATTAACTGGTCAGTAAGAATAAGGGAATTTTTAAAATAAATAAAATTGAAGAGTAAGTGCATTTTCTCCCTTCTCTAAGAATTGCCTCTCCTAGTTTTGAGCTTACTGTAAGTCTCTCATACCCACAAAAAAAAAAAACCCTCTTCATTGCTCTGCTAAGTCTGATTTGTAAAAGGCGGGGTGAAGAGTTCAAGCAGGCATCTAAGCACACCCTGAACAAAATAGCTCTGATTCCTGTACTGTACATGAACAAACAAGAGATGCATCCCATCAGACTCTCGACAGATCTGTCATTGTTTACCATTAGCTCTGTCATCTTCGCATGCCTTGTCATTCTGTGCAGCAGGGCGAGGGTTGGCCTGCTGCCCAACTGCTGATGTGCAGAACTGACTGTCTCCCATCCTCTGTAGATGCTGCAGACAGCATAATTCCTGATGAAAGTGTGCTCCCTAGTGTTACAGTGCTACAAAGGCCAGAGAGCTCCAGTTAGGAAGGCAGAGATGGGGAAAAAAGATCTCCAATGATTTTGGCAGATCTTGTTTCTGGAAGGCTTACTCTGTTCAGGGTATCTGTGTTATTACACAATTTTGAAAAAAAGAACAGGTTCAGGAAATTTTCTCTTTCTTAAAAAAAATGGAAGGACTATTTCATTGTTTATGACTCAGCAGCAACTTTTTAATCTGGCATAATAAAGACTCTGTGCTTAAAAAAAATTCAGTGACACATTACTGGCTGATTTTTTATATTTCTCAATGTGAACAGTGGCTTCCAATTTCCAGGGACATTTTGATTATCACGTTTCTTAAAACAAGGCTCAAAAAACTCAGGTGTGCTGGTGACTCAGCTGGTTCCTATTATCAATTGCACCTGTTGTATATTACAGGATGAAAGTTTAAACGTTATGTTTTTAGCTCAAACTCCTGCAGGATAGAGCTATCCATATTCAGCCCATGTACACTGAGCCTAGAGTGATGACAAGTTAAGCCATCCAACTTTCAGCCTTTAAACTTAAGATTAAAGACCAAGCTTTTAATTTGCCATCAAGGCAAATGCTGTGTGTAGCAGAGAGAGAGACAAATCTCTCAGGTAGTTGTCCATTTTAGCTGCATAAGAGACTCATTTTAGCCTGGAATACATTACCCTATCACCAGACTAAAATAGATGTTGAATTTTCACGTGACCAAAGTCAAACAAGGTGAAATCTGCTGTAAGTGATAAGTCATAAAATTTTTATGTGGTAAAATGTGAATACATGTAAAATTTTATATTTGTTCATTTTTCACAGATGTACATTACAGCACAAGGTGCCTTCACACTGCAGAATAAAACAACACAGTATTTAGTGATGTGGATGCACATAATGACAGAACTGTTGACTGCAGTGAGGTTGTCCCAGAGGCAAAGCACACAGATCTGAATCCAGGTCAAAGAAAGCCATAACTAGTCCAACAGTCCTCCAGCACCTCTAACAGGAATTACTTATTCTGGTGACATCACAGTCTTCTGTACAGTGACAGTCACAAAATGATGGTCTGATGCCACAAGTAGCTGGAGAGCTCATTACAAAGAAGAAGTTTAAAGAGTTTTCTAAGAATACTGATTTTGAAGAGTAAAATATATTGAACAAATTCTGCATTTAAGTAAGGGTTTAGAAAGAGAAAATGACACCTTTGTGAACTTCTTCCATCATATAATTACTATCTGGTAGATCTTTAGGCATCTGCTTTGCAGGCACAATCACTTCCTTAATCATCCAAAGGAAATTATTTGCCTCTACCAGAATAGTAGCAAGAAGAAAGCCTATATTTTTCAAATGCAGTTAAATGATTAATACTGATATTCCTACTCACAGATAATAAATAGCTTACTATGCAAATTGCCCAGATTAGTATAACAACAATACCAAAATGTGAGACAATAATATATTCTGGAATACTTTTCAAATTCTGACACAATACTGGAAAACCTGAACATTAAATAAGTGATTGAAACTCAAATTTTCAGAGTTTCTCTTATAAAAAGCTCACATTATATTTGCTAACATATTCAAGCAAAAAAAAAATAAAGGGATCTGTTGACCATTACATGGGCTAGGGAGCTAAGTTAGCTTAATATCTATCAAGATTAAACTGTCATAATGATTATGTATGTGATGGACTGTTTAGTAGCCCATATCTGGGGGTCCTTTTCAATTACATATTTACCTGGTCAGTAAATGTACAGGATATTTAAAATGATGTTCCTTTTTATGCTTCTTTTCTGATATTGCAATCAGTTGTTACAAGTAACTGCCATCAACAAAGATTCCAATTTCATTTCATACAGGAAATATGAATGATGAAGAAAATATTGACATAGACTTACCTCTTGACATAATGTTATATGTCAATATTTATTTCAATGAAAAATGAATTAGTCTTTAAATTTCATAAATTTATGAACCATCCAGGGGGAATATTTTAGAGTTCCTTTGAATTTTTATGGAATCACAAAGGTGTATTAGTAGAGGGTGGAGGAGTCACTACGCCTATACTTTCTTCTTTTAATCTTAGCTCAAGTTTAATGTCACAATGAAATCAAAGGATGGAGGTCACTAAGAAAATTTAGCACTGGAAACTCAGCAGGCTAATAGCAAGAATGTGTTTCAACACTGGTGTGGGGGAAGCAAACCTGGGGAAAGCCAAAGTTGTCTCCTCAAAAGCTTTAAAGGGTTGATCCCACATATTATAGTGATCCTGCTAAGTATCTGGTAGTCTCCATTACTTCATTTGGGCTCCAATGTTACTTTTAAATGTGGGGGATCTTTTGACCCATTGTGTTTTGGTTCCACAAGGACTTAAACAGTCCAGAATGTAATATCAGAAGGGTTCCCATCTGACATGGCGTTTCCTATTTAGCAAGAGATTAAAATACCTTAGATTGTTTTCACATCTCAAAGACTCTACATGGAAAAGAAAAAAAAAAATAGGACATGAAAATGCACGCCGATGTCTTATTATTTTGTCAGTTTCTTTATTTGTCATGCTAGTTAATATATGCTAGACTTCGGTGTTAAGCTTTAGCAAAGACAAATTAACCTTTTGTATTCCTTACTGACCTCATGCAGTGAACAGGAAACTACAGAGCAGGAAGTGCTCGTCTAAGGGACACATTTTCTTATCCAGAATAGGAACACAAGTCAGCTCATCCTCCCAGTATCCATATCAGGAGTTTTTCAATCATCACTGAATTATTTATTTTATTAAAAACAAATTATTTAATTTTAATTAGACTTACTGCCTTACTCAAAACTTTGTGCGTATATTAGGTATTCTGCTTATATTTACTATAATTATCATTCTTCTTAATAAATTGATTTTAACTTTTTAATTTGTGATTTATGGAGAGCAAACAGAGTCTGATGTGTGATCAATCTGATCAATTTATAAAAACGGATAACTTAAGTTTTTACGATGGCTGCAAGAAACAACCTGCAACTAGCTGCATGAGTTCATAACACCACTAATTATTTAAAGTTTAATATTATATTTGTAACTGCATTTATTTTGGTTTTTTGCCCATCCTGCACATTCTACGAGGCAAGAGTCATATTTTTAGTGAGTTTCTGTAGCCTACAGCTCTGTTGCATTTTGAATGACTGGCCCTTATCCTTCTATTTTTCTGCCAAAGCAAGGTTCAAGGTTCATCTAGTGTGTTATCACTGCCCAAAAAGTATGAAGTCCTGTTTGATTTTAAAATTTATATCTTATAAAACGCTTATAGTGACCTTGGATTTTACCTCTTGGTAACAAAATACTGAAATGCTTTCTTCTAGCAATCGACTTCATAACAAAGCTTACAAATCACTTTATTTCCTATCCATACAACTTGTAACAAGTTAGCAAAGTGTTCAGTCCAAATGAAACTCAGATCAGCATTTGGGTTTTACAGTAGGCCTTTTCTTTCCACTTAAGACTTGAAATATTACAAACAAGTGTGCAAAATTATTACCTCTTGTGCCATATATTTCAAAGGCAAAAACCCAAAACAAATACTTAAAATTAAAAAACTAACAAACAAATAAACAAACCAACCAAAAAAAACCCACAAAACACCAAACAAAAAACATGTGGGAATTAATTTGGCTAAGATGGTGGATAATATACCTTGGGGGGAGGGGATTACCATAAATTCACTATTTCAGTGAGCAATATATTGTAGAAAGTACATAATAATCACCTGACACTCACAATGAATAGACTGCTTTAACTGAAGATATACTTGCTTTTCATGATAAATGGCATGATGATAAAAGGTTTTTTTAATGATAAGTGTCATAGATAGAAATTTTATGTGCATTTAATTTTACTACAATAATGGTGTGGAGTATTGTTTTTGGTTCAGGTTTCTTATATAATCCTCAAACAATTTATACTAGGGATTAAAAGCAGAATCTAATTTACTCACTATTCCACAACAAGTTTCACATACCTTTGGGTAACCTTTTCTTTTCCACCAGTTCCCTTCTTTTTCTTCCCTACCCTCCAGCTAATAGGTAGGTAACCTTAAGTACACAGCCATTCTTAATGCAAAAATCAAGTGTTTATACCAAAATGTAAATGCAAAATTCATCTCAAAGGCAGAATGGAAAGAATGTGTGAAACTCCCTGAAAAGTGGAAAGTACTATCTGAAGTAAAAAATTATTTTTGTCTGTAGCTGTCTTGATCTGTGGCACTCCTGTATAGTGGAGCTAGAGGAACAGAGAGACAATTCTAACTTTTCACTTTTTATCCCCTGCACTTTACAGGGATGAGCATGATTTTCAGTATGGAGTCCTATCTATATGAGTCTCTCCAGAGATTCCATAAGAAAGTTTTATTCAGCTTTGCTTTTAGGAAATGTCCTTGTTTCAAAGCATTCTTGATTGAATTTTAGAAAAATCTCTAGATACAATACTTTACCACTGGCAAAGAAACATAAATTAATATATCTTACTGAATACAAAACTAGGATTATCAGGTTTTGAAAAGTCCAAAGTATTTTTTATAGGTGTAGGTTTGGGCCTTCTCTGTTCTGAAGAGCTCTCCCCCCAGTTTTGAAATAAATGTTCAAATATCCAAAAGAAGTTTGTCTTTTCCCAGGCAACTAGAAAAGGACAAGAGCACCAAGGTAGGCTCAGGTTGGAAATAAGAAGGAATTTCTTCAGAGAAAGGGTGATTAAACATTGGAATGGGCTGCCCAAGGGGGTGGTAGAATCACTGTCCCTGGTGGTGTTTAAGGACAGACTGGACATGGCACTTAATGCCAGGGTCTAGCTGACAGAGTGGTTCAGTCATAGATTGGACTTGATGATCTCAGAGGTCTTTTCCAGCCTAGTTGTTTGCTCCTCTGATTCTTTAATACTCTTCAAAAGGATGTTTATTAGTCTGTGGGCAGACAACAGTAAAGCTTCCATCCTAGTTCACAGCTCAACCACATTCCTTATCCACAGCATGAATCTTTTTAAATTCTGCATCACTTTCATTCACACCAATAGAGAAAAAGGTAGCTGGTTTTAAGGAGAACTGGTTATATCACTCTGTTCCTACATGTCCTGTCTAATGTATGGAGACTGCCAATGACTCTGAAGTTTTCATTTGTTTCTAAACTTTCCAATTCTAACCTCTTCTCTGAGCTTACAAGACTTTCTAGGACAGAAAATTTACACCTAAACTATTCTGGAGAGAGAGGGACATCTGCCTTTCCCATACCTTGTTTCCACTTGTTGGTGGAATAGCACAAATATGGTCTGTAATCATATATAAATTTCCCAAATTGTGAATGCATTTACCTCTGGGCACTTCCTGCTGTTAGGCAAGACCAGAATTTTGGACAAAAAAAGATTTGATTTCCTGCAGTGAATGAGGATTCATGGCTGTTCTCATCATACTGTGACTCCTTCTTATTCTTTCTAAGGTTATTTTGCTCCACATTAAAGTCTAGCCTTTGCCATATGAAATGTCATTTAATGAACTAGATTAAACAGTGCTGTCATCACAATGAGCATCAGCAGTTCTGTTTGACCTCTGGTTTTAAAATGGTTCAATCTCCCTCAGGAATTTAAGGTCAGATAAAATTTTAATATTTTTGCCATTTGGAATTATAAGCATATGTTTAGGACAAAGACAACAAGAAGAAAATTACTGAAACTTAGTTAAAGGTTTTGCAAAGAAAACATCTCTATTTTCTCCACTTGTAATCATTACTAAAACTACAAAAAAACCCCAAATGGACCATCCAAGCAAAACTTTCCACAGCTAGTTACTGCTAAGTAAAATGGTTTTTTGTGAAGAAATATCTTTTAGGGAAAAATGTGGGAGAAAAACAACCAAATAATAAAGGAGTGGAAAAAGGTCTAGAAGAGCTAAAGGGAGATGAAGAATAAGAAGAAAAGGAAAAATAACTTTAACCATCATAAAAAAATCTTTCTGACCACGAAATTTTAAAAGATTGTGAAAATATACCAGTAAAATAATGAAAGAATTTCATTATTTAGAATATGTAATGGGACAATGAGATAACTATTGCTATAAAAATTCAGGCAGGACTTAAGAGGCTCTAAATCCATCTTTATATCTTAATAACTAGAGGTCTTTTTCAACTAGAAGTGCAGATGTCTATTCAGCATAGAAGTTTTTTTCTGAACTTGAAATGATCATTCACATAGTTTTGAAAATCAATAACATTTAAGATTCACTTTGTGAATCACAAAAAAGGGCCATCAAATCAAACCTAATTTAGAGGGACCCTGCTCTGACAGAACACACTGTTTAAATGGAAGATTAAGCTACTCTTTATCAAAATCAGGCCTCTGTGGCTGAAGACTGTGTGGCAGACAGTTTTCAGAGAACATTGTTCCCTGGAGATGACACTTCAGGTACATCCCTGAACATGAATGGCCCCAGCAGTGGCCTTTCTAAACACCCCAAACTTTTTTTTTCCATGGGGCTACATCTGAAGTCTGAGTTTTAGCCGCCCAGAAAAGGAAGAGCAGTAATGAGGGCCAGATAACAATATGCTGGACTTAGATGCAAGCAGATGACTGACAGGTATCCAACTCTGAAGCTCTTCTGAAGATTGGATAGGGCATATATGCATCCATGGCTATGAGTACACCAACCATCCCATCTGCCACAGAGATGAAATCTCAAATGTCAGGGTTCAGAATCTGCAACCAAAGTTCAAAGTTGTTCTGTCCAGATGAAAAGAATATGTTTATTGCTCAGAAATTGAATATGTATGAGCACACATATAGAAGCCTATAAGAGAATAGAATAAGTTTTGCCAAAAGGAGTCAAAATTCTTCACCTGAAACCCAGCTGCTTTAATATTTTGATGCAAAAATTGAGGCTTGGTTTTCACCATTTGAGATTTTGCAGTATCAGTTCCCTCAGCTCAGGTTTTGTTATAACCTCCTGGTTTTACTTATAACCGACTATTACACATTTTCTTTTGGTAAGGAACTTTTTTTACTTGGTTTCTGCCCAAGTAGGAATGACATTGGAAAATCTGAGTAAAGTCCAGACATATGTTTGAATTAGATTGAAGGGGTGGGGAAAGGATGGCAATAGACTTTTTCATTAACAAACTTATTTTAAAATTACAGTCTTTGAACTGGAAAATGCTTTTGTATTTTTGCCGGATAATATTTGCTTGTGTAATGAAGAATTTAAAGGATTAAAAAAAATTGAGCTAAAGCACCAAACGAACAAACCAGGAAAACCTGTCAAAAAAACCCTAACACATACAAAAGCTTGACTGAAGTCATTCTTGTATTACAATACACACACACATGCGCGTGCACGCACGCATTCCAGTTGTATATACTAAGGAATGATTCTGCAAATCTTCCACTGTGCCAGATAGCTCTAAAGCCAATCAATGGACAGAGACAAGAGTGAACGGCTCCAAACCTGAATCATTGCTGAGGAAGCACAAGCATGTCAGCACACCTTTGCCAAAGCACAGTGGTGCCATATGTTATAGAAACTTGTCCCTCTACTGAGCTGTCCGAAATAATGCTCTACAAGGCAGAGAAACTACAATTTAAAGTGCAACATTTTATTGAGGAACTTGAGGGAAGCATTTGGGGTGGCAGAGAGTGGGAAGAAGAGCAAATAATTCTGAAGGTATTACAGAAAAGCTGGACTGAGTACATTGTCAGTGTAACAGGCATGTCTCTGATTTTCACTTTTTCTCTTAAACAGTTTATTTGAATTTGCCCTTCAAAGTTAGATGCAATGCATCAAAATGCATGGTTCTGGATAAAATGTATCCTGAAGACAATGACTAAAACAAATGAGAAAGCTGTAAGTGAGTAGACAAAATCACTTTTTAAAAGACGTAGCTCTGTCTTTAGAGATATACAGACTTCATGTGGCTATTTAAATAATACTAGCTAGTGATACAGGATCTCCATTTGCATCTGCAACTGATCTAGATTGGATCATTTATTTAAAGCACTATTCAGTCTTGTGGTTCAGGGGAAGAGATTAACTCATCTGCTCCTTCAGAGCATAAAGGTCATTATAAAAATGAAGTGCATGCTACGTAATAAGAGGACAATTACAAAGTGAATAAGAAAGATAAGGATTAACATTTTGAAATATCATAGAATCATAAGTCAAGGAGAGAAATATATCCACTGGGGAGCTTCCATTAACTATTTAATTGCTCTGTAGGATTAGTCTTTCAGCGCGCGCACACACACACACACACACACACACTTGCTTTCAGCCATGCACACAGAGTTTCTAGTTAGCGTAAGAGGCAATTAAGTTGGTTCACCACTTAGCAGGTCATGGTGTACTAAGATAACTTCAATTGCTTTGTTCCGAGATTAGCGACTTTGTTATTTTTAAACCCATTCTCTTGCACCAGAACCTGTAAAGACTAAGAGATTATAGTCTTGTAAAGTAAATTGAATTTTTTTGGCTTTTAGAAAGAAAAAGGTAGTAATGAATGTGAAGAGCATTGAACACATGTGCCAATGAATGCCTGCTGACAGAAATAAGTTTTACTTATCTTGGTTTATCTCAAAAATAAAAATAAAAAAAAAAACAAGAGAAATTTAAAAATATCCCAAGGTGGAAAGAGATAAGAAATCATTCTCCTTAGAGAAAAAAAATATTTTCTCAACAAATTAAAATGCAATAAATTAATTTTATTCCTAAACAATATTTCTGATCACTAAATCTATCCAAGGAAAGAAGTAGAAAAAGCCTCCTTCTATAAATCCATTGTATCCATATAGAACTGTGACAGCAGAAAATGGAGCCATTTACTGAGTTTTCATTTTGCTAACAGTTTTTCACTACATAGCTGGAAGTCACTCCTCATTTTAACACCATCATTTGCAATTTAAAACTGTGCAATTTATCAAGAAATTGTACTAATAAGATTAAATCTTTTCTGCTGGCCTTGAGTAGAATTCATTACATAAAATGAATTTGATCCAAAATCAGTATCTAGACCACTGTTTGTAAATTGCTTAATTTTCCTGTCTGTATCTGGACAGCCCTTGAGTTTTCCTTGGGCAATAGCAGTCATTTTCTGCAAGCAGCAAGATATATCTGAAAGCCTCATTAATATATTTGAGGTTTTGTTTCTAGCTTCAAGTCAGGGAGTGTTTAAAATAAGGAAGAAAGAAATGCATTGCCTTCAGTCAAACAAGAGTGATTTCCTATCCTACCTCTGCAACCCCCTCATGAAATAATATTGAAATATTTCACACATTCTTTTTTTACCCTCAGGTTTCTAAATTGTTGTGGGAAATTTTTGTTTTCCCCCTGAACCTCCAGTAGAAGTAGTTCTACTACTGGTTTTTCTCCCAAAAGTCAGCTTAATGTGGGATTGTTAATTTTGGGGATCAAACTGAAGGCAGATTCTTCAGTGGCACATTCTTCACAATTTCTGACCAGAAATAAAAGAGGAGTAAGTTCAGTTTGCAAGTCCAGCTGTCTTTGCAGGAAATCAGGAAGCATACTTGAGGTGCAGCACGACTTTTCTCAGCTTGGGTCCAAACCAAAAGTGAGCATATTGCCAACTTAGCTGTTCAGAGACAGCTGGCTATAACCTTGCTAATAGTGTATGTTGAAAATAAGGACATATAAAATGTAAAAAAAATGCACCTAAATTTCAATACTTAGGAAAAATTTTAAATCCAGACAATGTATATCAGTCTTAAGGGAAAGATTAACGTTTCCAGTGTCTGAAAATCAACTATCAGTCAAGATAAGGAGTATGTGTTGTCTGGGCTTAAACTTAAAAGCTGGCTAGCCTGGTATTTTATTTTCCACCACTGTTCATGACTTACAGAAAGAACTTGCAAAAGTCATCTTGCCAATCTGTTTCGATTCCCAAAAGACCAAAGCAAAACTAATACACTTACCTTTATCCAGAACTTCATAAGCCTTAGAAGTACTTAACCCTCTGTGTGATACTAACAGATACCACTACTTTCAGTTATTTTGGATTGTATTCTCTCATCAGCTCTACTTACATGAATTCACATCAACAATTTGTTTTAGTTTTATACTCAAGTGTGTGTAAATAGGAATTGAATTTGCAACACATTTATTTTACACAGAATTTTTTTGAAGGGGAAAAAAGGGAATGGGAAGGAAGGGAAGGGGAAGAGAATGGGAATGGGAGAGTTTGTATGAAGATATGTTCCCTTGGAAAATAATATCAAATAAATATTAAACAATACAAATAAGTAATAGACAGTGGGAATATTTAGAAAGAAAGTCTTAGCTGTAGATGAAGGTGTGTCTGCAACAAGCCCAGGAGAACACCGTTGTGGATGTCCCTACTTCACCAAGCAAACTTTTACATTATTCATCTGGAACAGGCCTATTTCCATAATGTATACAAGGGAATTTTCTGTGAGTAGGAGAGTAATTACAACCTGTGAAAGGTTAGTTTACCCTTCAAACAGACTATTTTCATGACACCATTAGTCAAGAATTTACCATATGGCTGCAAGTTTGACCATTTTTTTTTCTTTTAATCAATAATCCAGGCAACTTGAAGATTTTTTTTTGTAAACTTAACTGTTATGAATGTGGTGTTTGGTAGGTTGAGAAGCCAGGGACATTTCAAACAATCTCTGCACAGATGGTCAGATGAGGCATAAGGTGAGAATCAGAAAAGCTGCCACTTAGATACCCTCTCAAGAATAAGCAGGTGGTAAGCATGTACAAGATACTAAACAGGTTTTGAGAGTTTAGAGAGAGTTTAGAGAGAGGAGCTACTGGGCTCTCTTAGCCCTTTTATTTATTTTTTAATAGCAATAACATATGGATGCTAGGAGGCTGTCACGTGAGGCAGTATAAGCTGAAGATAAATTAAAAACAGAAGTAGAATAAACTTTGGAAGAATTAAAAACTTCCAACACAGCCTGATGTCCAAAGTTGATAATGGATTTGTATTTCCTCCAGTCCTCTGAATTCTTTATCACTATATTTCCCTGTAAATTATTAGGATTGCATTTGGCATGTGGGAACTTCTATATAATGTATCCCAGTGAATTACAAAGGGATCTGCAAGCAGAAAAATATATTGCCTCTTTTTAGAATTTAATATGTTGACTGCCCTCTGAAAATGTAGTCTCTATCAGCACAAATTTAATGCATAACGTCATCTGTTTGACATATAATTGACTTAATTTAATAATGCATGACAATATTTGATTTGGGATTGTGGTTCATCCAAAGACATTGAAAAGGTGAACACACTTATGCAGCAAATAAAAGCACTTTTTTTAAAAAAAAAAGCTTATCACTAGTTTCTATGTTTAAAGAGACCACTGCCCTCTTTTGTTTGTTTTCATTTCCCTTCCTGTTTTATTATTGCTAACAGCAGAAGAATTAGAGGAAAAAGCTAAAATTGATTTTTTTCTCCCCCCTGCCCCGTGCTTCTGACTTACATATCTTTCTTATTTTTCTACATCACCTCACATTTTCCCCTGAAAAGTCTTCTTGATTCTTTTGGAAAGTAAAGCACCTAGTAAGAAGAAAACAGTTTTTATAAACAAGAGAGAAAAATGTTCACCTGATGAAAACAATGTCAAAATGAACAAAGACCAGTTGTTCTATATGAAATTATTTTAAATTTCTGGACATTGTTTGCCTAAATATATGGACAAGACCACACTCCTTAAAAGAATATTGCTTTTTATTAATTATTTTGTTCTTTGAAAATGGACTTGACTATTCTCTAATGCATCTATGACATGAGTCAAAACATTCTTCCCACATGGAAAAATATAGAATCCTATTCTGCAGGTGTGAGAATAAAGGTCTTAGCCTAATTCTACTGAAATTTATGAGTCAGTCATTCATTTTGGAGGTTTTTAAAATCCAGAGCTTCAATAAAGACAAAGGTACATAAAGCAGGACTAATCATAGATGTAACCACTGAATTGAAAACTACAAATTCCAAAATCTCTTTTCAAAAACATCAGTCTGGAAGCAACAAGCATGTTTTATATCTTGTGGTGGGTTGACTCTGGGTGGATGCCAGATGTCCACCACAATTGCTCTACCTCTCCCTTCAATGAGTGAAATTTTTCAGACAGGAAGAAAATGTTCTTTCTGTAAGATTTCAGCAGATCAATACAAATATTAGTTTTTTCCTACATCTTCCAAAACAGGTGTAGAAAGAAGGAAAACAATAGTAAGCATGGAGAAAATATGGGAAAAAATAATTTTTCAATAGCTGTAGGATAAGTTATCACTCATAGATTTATGTTATGGATTGGCAAATATGTATCAGTGGCTGCTGTGAATTCTGGCTTTCTTTTGCTGTCAAGAAAAAACATTTTCTGATTGATTAAGTGTTCTCAGCTTTCTTTTTGAGTTCTGACTCATCTAGATGTAACATTTGGTGTTGGCCAGCACAATTTCTCCATAAGGCAGGATGAAAAGAGGCAGACAGAGAAACATCTGTGGGGAGAGTATGTCAGTAGAAGGGAAATCAAAAGAAAGAGCCAGAGTCCATCTTTCTGTCGTCCAATATTCGTTAATTTAGCATTCTCCCAGGCACAGATATGCTAATTTAGGTGTTGCAATGATTGAATTTCTCTAACAAGATCAGAATGTCAGGTGAAGGACTGATTGCAACCTGGTGAGCTACCTTTCTGCTAAGTTATCTTTTGATACACTTGTTCTATTGCCTACACATCTGAGGCAATTTTAAAGTCTCCTGGGAAGAAGATAAGCCCAACATATGAAAACTGGGAGTGGCTAGAGATTCCTTAGCATTAGTGCAAATGTGAGCAGATATCTCACTATCTTCAGAGTGTACACCGAAAGAAAAAGAGAATAATACTGCATAATCTCTTTCTTTATTCTGTTCATTAAATAGTCTGTTGTTGAAATATCAGTTTTGGTCTGCTGACTTCTGATTGGATTCTCCATTTATTTACAATTTATCATTTAATTTCATAAGATTATCTTAGCATTCTTTTGATTTTAGACTATTTTAGTCTATTATTAGTCCATTTTGTGGATTTTCTTTGCTACTGGCTGTTGTTATATCTCATGAATTATGATACTCTTTCTAATAGCTATAAAACAATTGCAAGTTTATTTCCAAAAACTGCAGCAGGTGGTTTTGAAGTGATCTTTAAACACAGTCTTTTCCTCTTTTCTGGAGGAAAAGACTGTGTTTTCATTTTCATTTATATTGATTTAGCTAAATAAGGAATTAGGCCCAGAAAATCCAACTGTTGGAAAGAAAGCAGATTTAGAACTGAAATTCACCTTTGTAAATAATATTTTATCCTGTTCAAGATGGCACAAGTTCTGCATTGATGAGCTCCAGACATCAGGTCCTTTAGAACATGTTACTTCAAGAGTTAATATTCCTCTAAGCCTTTTTATTCATTTGGCTTTCTTTTTTCTTTTATTCTCTTCTTTCTCATCTTACTTCAAAAAATTTATTCAAAATACCTTTTCGATTAACTCCCTCAACTTGACAGCATATGATTTTTAATGCATGACTAGATGCCCACTCTACTTTTATGGCAGAGAGGAGAGGGTGAAAATTCTGTGGATCCTTTAGATCAGCAATGAAGTGGCCTTCACCCACTGCAGGAATATTTTCTTCTCTTAGATGCAGTGGGATTTAAAAATGCAACATTATGTGAACATGATCTGCACATGAAGGTATGTACGTCCTACACCATGAGAAATTAATGGCTATTACTCTTTGCTGTCCCTAAATGTCTGTAAAAACAGCAAGTGACCAGAGATTTCTTAATTTCTATCCAAATCTCACTAATTCTCCACTTGAATCCACTTCAGTGGATGTTAACTATTTAAATAACAGAGTGTGAGGAAAAAACAAATGCATGAGAATAATAATTAGATTTCTAATTCTGTATTTTGGCACTTACAACTATCTCAACATATCTGCAATTGACTAGAAGGAGAATAAAAATCTCATAAGGTAATTTATGAATCATCCTTCAATATTATACATGTCAAAAATTAGATCAAAGCCTATTACACTGAATTTTGAATAATCCAGTCATCAGATGGTCAGATTCTTTTTAACTGATTGTTTAATTTATTACAAATCTTACCTAATGGTTCTTTGAGATGTAAAATGATACAAATTCTATAAATTAAAACAATAAATAGATGACAAGTGAGATTGAAATATAAATTAAACATTTTAGGAAATAAAAATGCAAGTTCATTAAATGAATCAAGTATGTGCTGAGGCTGACTTAGAGTCTTGAAACACAAGTATCACCAAAACCTCAATGTGGAATCTGGATTCAGATTTATTTGCTTAAATTGAAGAAAACTTGTCATTTTGCAAGAACACAGAAAATTTCAGAAAGGAAGCCCAAACCAAGAGTTATCAGATAATAAATGGTGCATCTGCCTGTACCTGTGCTATTCTCATATATATATAATGAAATATTTAAACATAATCTTCAAAAAAAGCACGTAGGTTATCTCCTCTAAATATAGACCTTCCACATGAGAAGTTCTGTCATTCTGAGTGATTTGTCCAAAGTTAGCTGCAAGAAATTTCTTATATATATGTGTCTCTGTAATGATGCTCCAACCCCAAATTTACTATAATACTTTATGACTGGTGTCCCAGATTAGATCAAAAACCTATTTAGCCCAGTGCTTTATCTCTGATACTGATCAGTGGTAACTTCAAAGGAAAAAGTTATTTTAAACAGTGAAAATACACTTACCATCTGTACCTTCCTGATTTCTGGGAGTCAACGTTAAAAGTATATCCTGAACTTGAGCCTGCAATTATAGGAATTCCACAACAGGACTTTCTTCCAGGCCCTCTCTTACTGCCCTGCTTTTGGCTTATGCCTTCCACATAATACCATGAAAAAAACTGGAAAAGATTCTTCATTCCACTGATGATTTCATAGATCCCAGTCATATCTTCTTTATTTAGCCTCTCCTTGGTAGCACTCCTGCTATTCTGACTGACCTCACAGCACTTTTGGGTCCTGTTCTACCCTTGTACCAGAGAAAGAGGGTGCAGCATTTACACTGTGACTGTTCCAGAGGTTTACACAATGGCAGAGTCACGTCTTTCATCTTGTTCTTTATTGTCTTTCTGATAATTTCAACATTCTATTTGTTCTTTAAATTGCTATTCAGCACCAGGCTGACATTTAGAAAACTGTACACAATTTCCTTGTGGAACACTGAAAGCTAATTTAGAGCCAATCACTTTGTGTGTATAATTAGAATACATTTGGTATTTTTCCCCCTTGAAAATTATTTAGTATTTATCAACAATGAATTTCATTTACTACTTTATTGTCATGAGAGTCATCTGTGGTATTTTGCAGTCAATTTTAGTTTTAACTATGTGAATAATTTTTTATTACTAACAAAGCTTGACATCTCATTATTCATTCTGTTTCCCAATAATTTATGAATATGTTTAACAGCAGAAAACCCTGGTAAATAAAATACTAATTGTATTTGCCATAAAGTTTCCAGTAATAAGTGGTAATAGCCAACTCAGATGAACCTTTTCTCTCTAAAATTAGGATTCTTTATTTTCCCACTGTGTGCACCATATTACATTTATCATCACTGAATTTCTCTTTCATTTATAGGGTCCAATCACACAGTACTTTGCCATTCTTCAATCAACTTTCATCTTTGCTGCTGTTAATTACTCAGTATTCATCAGGGAGCTGTGTCCTTTGCTATTGACCCTCTCTCCAGGTCAGTTACAATCTTGACAAAAAAACACTGGCTGCAGCCTGGATCACTGTGGCACTACAGGGTTCGACCTCAGTGCAAAAGCACTGTTTACCCCCATTTTGTTTCCAGTGTTTGTCCAGTTATTTATCCAAAGGAAGACCTCCCCCTTGTGCCATGACAGATGATTTTCTGTCTTATCCTTTGGTGAAGGATATTGTTGAAAGCCTTTGGAAACTATATAACATAGATCTCCCTGCTCTGCTGTTGCTGCTTCCAGGACACTGAAATTTTAGCTGCTGCTTTTAATAACCACTCCAGCTTTGTTGCAGTTTTCTTTCTTAAAATTACATAGTACTGTGAAAGATCCTGAAGGGACATTTTAATCTTGCAAGAATATTAAAATTTATGTAATTTTCTGTTACAAACAGGCTTTTCTCAATGTGGCTGAATATGCAGCTCAGGCCTAAGTTAAGAGATGCTTCTTTTCTTGTGAACTTTTAAATTAGGAATGCCAATAAGCAGGTATGTATGTTATCTAATTATTTATTTCCTATATTAAGAAAAAAAGCCAAAATTAAACCTCCAGTTTACATGGGGGTAGCTGGATTGTCTCTTTATAGCTGTACTTTTGCTTTGAGATGTTGGATTTTACATCAATACTTCACTTGCAACCTTCTTGATTGAGTAGTTGATAGTGCAGCACTATTAACACTCTGCCTAGTCAGACCTTCAGGTATGGGAATAATCTGGTGTTTGAACTCACAATTAAAGTATTTACCTTATTTCACTTCTTTAATGTGCAATGTCATGGTTCCACATAGCAGGTTTTCTCTCATTTCAGTACCATTTGTGTCCTGCTGTTTCAGTATTTTGCTGAATCTGATCCTGTTTCTGAGATGTGTGCTATGTTATATCTCCCCTAATCATAAATGTTTCTACTTCATTAATTTGTATCCAGCTTTGCATAGAGGTAGGCAAACAGTTCACTTCCATCTCTATGCTAACCTTGTAACTCTCTGCTGAAATGGAACTCTAAGTTATATTTTCTGTCCCTTGAGGAGATGAGTAGCTCTGGTGGGCACCTGGCATCCAACCAGGGCCAACCCACCACAAAACCAAATCAATACTTGATATAATGAAGAAAGTACATATGAAGGACAAATACATTGAAGAACCCAACATATTTGATTCTATTTTGATGGGAAATTTCCTTTTTTTTTCCCCTTTTTCCCCCTGGTATATTGCACAAAGACAGGAAAGAATTCTCTCTTCTCAAAAGTAAATTTAGAAGATTAATAAAAACTCAAACTCAGAAACAAGAATATTCTTTTTGGCCATTTTTTTGGAAAATAATAAAGATATATTTAATTTACATTTATGTAAATTATTTGCTGCCATTATTTTTTCTTTTTTTCTGTTGTCTTCCTATGTTTTCCTACCTGCCTATCAATATGAAGTCACCTCCAGGTCTACAGCTGAAATCAACACATAAGTTAGACCTCTGCTGCCAAGTATTTGTCATCTAATCTGAGGTTGTTGGCCATCAGAAGTTGCCTTAGCCTAGGGCACATTTTTACTTAGCAGGGCTTAGCAGGGCAGTTGTGCTAGTGACAATGTGATAGGATTTCATTAGACTCAGTTGCAATCAATTGATACGTTTAGTTAGAGTAGTTAAAATCTCTAAGGCTTATTTTTTCTTTTAAAAGGCTTTCTTCCCCATATAAATGTGTGGCAATTACCATTTTTTCTCTGAAGAGCTATATAAGAAAACAAAGCGAAAAACAATATCTTTGCCTAGTCAATATTTGGAGATTTATTTTTGGAGTTTTTTTAATATATTACACCTGTTAAATCACATGAAATCTTTTACACCTTTCTTCCCCAGAACTTCATTTTTCAAATATGCTGTGGTGTGCACCCTTGGGATGTATGAAAAACATAAGATTATTTTGTTATTATGAACCTGATTAAAGGCATAATCAGGTGCTAACACAAGCCTTATGATTACAGTCTTAAGCACAACTGACAAAGATGTTATCATGTTTCATATTAATAAAAAAGGCAAAGGCTTAAGAAACTGATGCTATCACTTGAAAACAAAAACTATCCAATGAGAAACGGGATGTTTTAAAAATAGGATATGTAGCAACATTAAAATAAGGATATTTGAACACACTACCTGAAAAATATTAGTAGTAATTCTGGCAGCAAACAAAAAGTTGATGTATTTTTCAGTAACACAGTATTAGGTCTGGAGATCTAAGATCAGTTTCTTCCTCTGTCTCACATGGTAAGTAGTTCATCTCATCTTCTAAGAGAAGAATCCAGTGAGCTTGATAGAGGATGTTTTGTGACCATGTTCTTTCAGTCTCAAAGGTAAGTATTGTATCACTGTGCATTAAGAAACATAAATTATTACATGGTCTGCTACTTTGGACCTACAGTTGCCTTCTTACTCTGAAACCAATAAAGACCACATCTAAACTTAGCTCTTGCCCACCCCAAGAGAGAGCTTTAACCACAGGAATAGAATAAATTTGGTATCAGTTCCTTAGCATCTCTTGCAAACAGAGCTTTTCTTCATGTAATTTTTTAAAGTACTTATTAGATCAATGAGATGATTACTCTACATCTTAATGTTTATGACAGTCACTTTCAAGATGATTCCAATACCCTGCTTTGATATTAAAATAATTTGCACAGAAAGAATTCTAAGCAAAATTTTTACCTAAGAAAAACCCACCTCTTTTGCTTTTTTTTTGTGCTAATGGATAGTTCTTTGTTCATGTTGGTTCAGAATAAATGCTCCAGGTAGAAAGATTTTCAGATATGGAATCATGTTCTCTATATCACTGGCAAATTTTCATGGCTGGGCTGCTGCATAGAGAGTCACTACAGTCAGCTGTGTAAGTCTTAACTTTATTTTTTTAGCCTTACTTCTAAGAGCCTGAAACAAAAATGGTTCTACAAAGTGATGCAGCAAATTGAAACATATTCTTTTTTTCATTTCAGGT
This sequence comes from Geospiza fortis, assembly GCF_000277835.1. Lineage (NCBI taxonomy): Eukaryota > Metazoa > Chordata > Aves > Passeriformes > Thraupidae > Geospiza > Geospiza fortis. The sequence goes on along the minus strand of NW_005054342.1, from coordinate 511,104 downwards.
GAATTCTCTTGGTGAAAATGGCCCAAAGCAGAAAAACTTTGGATTTTCTCAACGGTGAATGTTCAATGATAAAATATTCATTCCGTTTCAGTGAGGAAACACTAAGTATGCATAATTGCTTTGCTCTGCTGACCTCCTCTTCCATGGGCCCTGCAACACAAACCTATGTAAGCACTTTATCAGGGGTTCCCTGGGCAAGGCTTGTCTGGACTGAGTTGGGCTCTCTTATAATAATTTTTCAAGTCCTCATAGAGCAGAACCTCTACAGCCCTGGGCTGCATCATTACTTCCTTGTCTGTTTGATGGTCCTGGTGAAAGAATGACCTGAATTTTCTTTGCTCTGCCTCTAGGCAACCCATCTCTGACTTGGCTTTCATATTTATCAAGCGGTATCAGGAGTCTTGGGGGAAAAGGAGAATATGTCATGGAGGCATGTCATCCAGAGAAGACATGATAAAATTCATCATACTTTTTAGGCATCAGTCTCCAGAGCATGCAATTGCCCATAGTCAGTAATTTATGAAGTAGCTCCCTTTTGTTAGCATGCATTGCTGGTACATCAGTAGATCAGTCTGTAAAAAAATCAGAAGTGAATTACCTAATCAATATTACTTGAAAGGGAGATATGTATTTGAAACTTCAACTCAATTTGAATTTTCAACTCAAGCTTTGACTTTTCTTTAAAAAAACTTTGAATAATTCCTAATTTAAGATTTGCAAAAATCCTTATTGCAAGCAGAGATGATAAACACATAAACCTGAAAATTTAGATACAGACAGACAAAAATATTTTCTAAGATAGCCAGAAAAAAGAGAAAACTAGGACATTTACTTTACTGAGGTCACTTTCTTCTCTGCAGCTATTTATAAAAATAATGATATTCTCAACATAATCAAAGGGTTTCAGAATTAACACTCTGAGTTTTGTGGATTATGAAGACACAGTGCCAAAAAGGTCTGGACAGAGGAACTTTCAATGCTGGCAAAAAAGTATTTGTGAGATTTATGGATTACAAGGAGAGCATGTAAATGCATAATCATACTTACTGTTTCTCTATTATACCCAGCCAAGATACTAAGAATGTAATCTCATTAGGTTTAAATTGACTACACATTGCTTTGGCAATATTTGTAAAACTCTATGGTTTGGTAATTAAGGAAATGGAAGTGGGTTAATAAACTCTCTAGTTTCAATTGAATATAATTTTAATTATAAGACAATAGTCATACTTCTGGGAAAATAAATATTTGAATGCCCTCACAAGGTAGTTCAGTACTGAGTATTTGACATTGATTTCACGTATAATACAACTACAACCTTGTGGTTCTGTAATTCACTTGTCCTGCTTAGTAAATAGCTGCAATATAACCCTTGTAGGAACCAGGAAGAAATTGATGATGAACACCACAGTAAGGGCTTAATGGAATAACAAAAAGTAAATGGAGATTAAACAAAATCAAAGGATATGCTTTATAAATTTTCTGAGCATTCAAAAATTCCTTAGCAGATGGCAAGTCATCTTAATCAAGTAAATTAACTGATCAGGCATTAAAAAATATAAAGCAGTGGGTTATTTGACACACGCTGTAATCATATTGGACATATTGCTTTCAATAAACGTTAAAGGACAAATTAACATTACAGTTGTGCCAACTATGCTTCTAAATCTGCTTTTCGAGCTTATAATTAAAACCCTAAATTATTACTGCAGCAAATTAACACTTTTAATAGGATCCAAACATCAGAATCATCAGTATTTGCTTTTATTTCCCCTCCAAAAAAGACTTTAAAAAAAATCTAAACAATACAGTACTTCCATAAATACTAAAAGGCTAGATGACATAAAATTGTATCTTTTAACATGCATATTCCAAAAGCACAGCTTTTTAAAGTTAATATGATACTGTAGTCTATAATATTATATAATATTCTATTACAATTATAAAATTGCACACAATATAGACACAATTTATTTTTAGTCTCTGCATTTCAGAAGATTTCCTACCATAACACTTAAGTTGATCCTGTGTATTTATTTTTATGAGGATCAGGTCTGAAAACTGAGCACAAAGAGAAACTCTCTGTTGAGCTCCGAGAAGTGAACCAGATTAAGTTTGTTTATTATTTCCAAACAACCATGTATTTCTGCTTCAACCTGGGCACCTTCACATCCCTTCCTGTAATTATTTCTGTCTTATTCTGATCCTTACCTACGTCTCTGAAACAAATCTGTTTTGGGGGTTTTTTTATTTATCTAGGAAATGAAGAGCCTAAGGAACTAAAAATTGTAGCAACATTTAAAACACACAAATAAATATTTTAAGCACTCAATGTGTACTGAAAGAATCAAAGATTTTTTAGAAAACACATTTTCAAACACTGTGATTCTGACAGTTTTCTCCCCTATCCCAGGAATTTCAGGTGCTTAAACCAGGATTTAAGGAACATTATAACTCTGTTAATGAACTAAAACAAGCTTGAGCTTACTTAAAACTCTGTGCACTTAGTTCCAGCATTAACTTCTTATTTTCCTGTTTTTCCTTAAAAATGTTAATTTGAAAAGATATGAGATATGAATACTTAAATATCTATTTGTGTTTTCTTGATCTACCCCATTAATTCAAAGTTCCAGTTTATTTCCTTTAAAATATTCAAACATGAAATCACACTATAATGAGTTTCATTTTCCAGTAACTATCCTGTTAATATCCTTGCAGCATTTCTTAAAATAAGCCCATATTTTGTGTGGAAGCTTTGGTGGCTTGACATAAACCTCATGAAAAAGATTAGTCTGCTTACATGTTATGAGACACTTCTGCTTCCTGAAATGATTGTAGTGATACATTACAGAAATTTTTGGAAGCACAAAGGCAACAAGTGCAGATCTCACTTAAAATAATAAATAATCATATTATTCTTTTTTATCCAGTGACCAGGATTAATTCACCACCCTCACCATCCCTATTCACTAAATTTAAAAAAATCATATAATTTAAGTTATGTGACCCAGGCAATGACAAAGAAGGGCCACTTTTGATTTCTGTCCTTACAGGAATACTCTGATACTGTGCTTTAATCAGATATTGAAGTCTTGTAATAGTCAAATGTTTTTTGAGTCATACTTGATTTCAAAAACATTCTAAAAGGATTTTTTAATTGTTTGAAAAATCTCTTTCAGGTTTCCGTGTATGTGCTAAATTTAGACATAAACACTCAATCTGAGAAATTAATAGATATCAATTTATAGATATACCTGAATAATAGAGAAATTAGGACCTTATTTTCCTCTTTCTTAATAAATATGTGGTCTTATAAGAATAATCCAAAATACACCATTTTAACAATGTAATCAAAGCTATCAACCATTTTTCCATTTTGAGGACCATTATCCTGTCTTTTTTAAAATAAACTGGGTTAAAGTTTTAGTCTCTCCTCAGCATTTTTAGAAATACTTTTGTCATTGTCACTTGAATCATCTGTTTAACTTCAGCCTTAGAGGAGATACTTCCATTTCCATAGTTCAAAATGTTGTTGTACCATATGTGAAGTCTAATACTTCTGCTATACTTAAATAGTCATTATCTTCTTTCAGTAATTATATTCAAATATAAAAGTACTACACAGCTTTAATGATGTATAACCCATCTTATTTTAATATACAATTGTAGGGATGTTTTATGGCACTCTTAATGGTATGTTGTAACAGATTATCACACTTAATTTACAACAATAAATTCATTTAATGAATATTAATGTGACCTCTTTAAATACTCTACAGCAGACCTTTGTTTTTAATATACTCATTCAACAATTTCAGTCTCAGGAACTATGACACCACTTTTTTTCATCCAAGGATTGTAATGTTCCACACTGGATTATGTAGGGCTGGTGACATCAATGAAATTTCTTGTAAAAGTACCTCACAGAAACCAAGGATTATAAATAAACTGCTTAAATATTTTATAATTAGGATCAAAAAACTTATTCTTGGAAAGAAAACCTATCCCCACTAAACAGAATTATTTTCAACAAACTTGAGCAAGAAGCAGATCTTACTTAGATATTCTTTCTGGTTCAATAAATTGGTGTATTATTGATTCCTTCTTTCTATGTGTTTCTATCATTACAGTAAAACAATTAATAAATATATATAACTTAGGACTAATACAAAATATAGAATTAGTAATGAATATTTTATAGTCACATATACATGTCAATCATCTAAATTATGCAAGATATAAATATATATGGAATATTTCTATACTTAGGAGGTCTTTGGTTTTCATATACTTTGAATAACAGAGACACTGTAGGTGCGCAATTTTTCATTTTTCACTATTTTTATATTGTCACAGCAGGATAATGATGAGGCTTCTTACTGTTTTTAAATCATAAGGAATAAATAAAATGTTTCCTGTACTATTTGGGGAAGCTTTCAATTCTGCCTTAAAAAGTCTATTCTCTAAAGCTATTTAGTAGGAAGACAAGTTTTCTGTTACATTTACTATACCCTCAATTCTCTTTGTGGTCCCACCAGACCAGAAAACACAGCAGATTTAAGAGAACAGAAAACTCACAGACTCAGAATCAAGATTTTTCTTCACCAGCTTCTCTGCTTTGATGCTCTGTCTGCTACCAAGCCCTGAGTTTTCATGAAATTTTAGGTTTTAAATGGGTTTGGCCAGCTTATTATTTTTGTGTATTTTACCCTTCTGCCACATTGTTTTGGGGATGGGTTCAGTTTTCATGTGAGAACTGACAGGTAGGTAAGCAGAACAACTTGGCCTTTGCATAAACTTATGTTCTTAGAAAATCAAATTAAAAAGCTTTTTGATGCCAAGTAAGGGAACACTCTGTTCAGGTTTCCCAGACAACAAAACTACAGCTTAAACTCATAATACTTTTAATGATCAAATAACTTGTTTAATTATGATTGTACAATTTTTTCCTCAAATATTAGAGCAGCTTATTAACACAGAAACAAACAAAAAAAGCGTAACTGTCCTCATGTTGTGAGGTGTGACCTTAGTGAAGGTTAATTTTTTCTCCTAAATCTTATTCTAGACTTCTTTGGCCTTTTCTTTAACTTGGAAAGAAATGGCTTTATTCTGTAGCCATGCCTTCATGGAAAAAAATTGCACTTTCTTTTTTTTCTTATGAGTTTTCAAAATGGAAAAATATTGAGCAGATAATGTAAAAATGTGTATTTCATTTTTATCCATTAATGTGGTTTTGGATTGTGCATTCTCCCTGCCCATTTTCCACATTGTCACCCTGGTTTTTTAAGATTTTTCTAGGCCTTCTGATATGGACATTCTTGTGGTGAACTTTTTCAGACACTTTCTGTAAATAACTGATTGTTTTGTCTTTTATGGAGAAGGAGAAAGTTGATGGGCTGTTGTTTTGACCAGTGTCATTGGAGAGGTGTCCCTATCACCCTCCAATCTGCTGTCACTTTTGGAAAACTATAAATGTTGGAGTCAGGGAAATAAACTTCCTCTTCCTTCCTTCACCTGAAGAACAGTGGTGTGCTTGCATTCTTTTGTGTCTGATAGTGACACCCATAATTAATATTTGACATCTGGAATCTGCAAATAAGACCTCTGTATATACAGACCTGATCTGAACTGATCTGTATACAAAAGACACACCCATGCCAGGATGTGGGTTCCCCGATCATCAAGATTAAAGACCGGTCTTAAATATGTCAGGGACAAGTTACAAGATATTTTTCCATGAAGCCCAGCTAAGTGATATTTAAAAAGCAGGCATCAGTCTTGTAATATGGAGTTGGCTAAGGTTCAAGGCAAACAATTTATCTTATCATATGTGGAAACTCTTTTAGGCCTTCAGACAAGAAGTAGCCGTAAAGTGGTCCAAGACACATTCCCAAAACCAAATCTCAAGTATTGCGTGGAATACTCAAATATACAACCAAATTTAAACAAAAGCCAATTTGTTAAGGCTCACTCTGTTCTAATCAATGAAACAGGTGATTAATTGTTGCTTATTTATATTTATATTGTGTATCTATATTTTCTACATATTATTTATTTATTTATTTAGTCACTCATAAATAAGAATTAATATGGCTTGTTTTGTTTTAGAACTCCAGCAACAAATAATTTTTTAAAAGCCACTTGGTTATTTTCACATTTATCATTTATATGTAGAAGAGTGTCTATCTTAAGCCTTTTTTTTGTGTTTTTCTTTTGTGTCTCTTCCATTCTCAGTCACTATGTTCAGAATAAACAGTGTAATTCAAAACCACAACCAGTAAGCAAGAAGTAAAATTATGAAGAACACAATTTAACCACCATGGTTCAGACTTCTCATCATCATCTGATGAATTATACACATTTATGATAGTGATGTAAGGCAAAAAATCTTTGCTGATAAAAGGCCTTTGAACAGAATTGTTCTAATTGACTAACAACCGAGAAATTGGACAGGTTAAGAAATTTTTTGCTTTTTTTTATTCTTAATACAGTACTATATTTTGTGTGGTTTTGTTTTTATTGTGTTTCTTTTTTTATTTTTTTCCTTTCTTCAGAGTTCCATCAGGAGATTTTGAGAAATAAGGTTTTCTGTTGGCTATCTAAACAACAAAAAAGCATGACAAGACCCTTCATTATTAGTGGTTTGTACCCAACAAAAATGTATGTATCTATCAGATTTCTTTCCAACTCAACCTTGTTGAAGTCTTCTAAAAATAAAAGAACCAGTTCGGCATTTGTGGTGCATACAGAGGACAATATGATAACTCAGCAAAATATTTCACATTGTTCTACTCCATCCAACCATAATCAGTGTTATCATCATCATAAACCATTAATAACCATTACCTACCTTAACTCATTAAAGTTGTATGAAACCTCAACATATAACATGATCTGTGAATTCCACCTCTGAGTTTATTTTCCTTAAATAGCTTGCTGTCACAGGATGAAATTAAAATTGGGGTGGTAATACAACAGAATAAAGAAGGCAAATAAGTGCTTAGAACTCTTTAGCCAAGATGTTTCAAAATGCTTCCAGCTTGAGCTTCTGAAATCATTTACAGAACTTCATATTTGTATTTTTTCATAATTTGTACACTTTTTTTCCTGAAGAAGATAAAACCATTTTGTATTACATTTAGGCAAGGATATGAAAATAATAAATTTGTTTCCAAATGTTTTCACCAAGCTTTCAAAAGAAAATTTAAACTTGATTTTTTAATACATACATTAAAGGATTCTGTTTCTGAAATATATGTGAGACATGAAAACACTTCAGGTGTCATTACATTCTCAAGACTTATTTATTTTCTTATATTTCCCTCAGATGTGTTAATGTATGGTATAAAATACAAAGAAAGGTGCAGAGAAATCAAATTTCTTGATAAATGTACTTTGATAGATTCAGAAATAAGTTGAATTTCTCTAAGCTTAGAAAAACAGTCCAGATTTGAATATAAAAGGACTATGTAATGCTTCAGTGCCCCCAAGATTAAGAAAGTTTCTCTTCTCTGAAAATCCTACCTTAAAATAAATGTGGTCAATATTTTCTATACAAAAATCATTTAAGGGCCAAAGACATCCTGTGTCTACAAGCATTAGCAACAAATGTCAACCCTAAAACAGGAAAGTGATTTCAGAAATGTAGCTCTCCGAGACACTATTTAGCTCAATTTTATTGAACAGGCTTTTTGTCAACCTACCATGATTTTATTTCCTGCATATATCAGCAGACTGACAAAGGTAGATATGTGACAAAGCTAGAACAAATTTTCCCTGGAAAAATGCCTGTAAAGATAATTTCTATAACATTGTATGTGCTGATTTTCTTGTTTTTATTTTAGGGTCTTTCAATTTCAGAAAGGGGAGCTGCAAGTCTTTAAATTCACTAATTGACATATTTTTGACAGATGAATAGTAATAAGGTATAATATAATATTATTTGCAATGACTTACTATACTGGTTTTGGCTGAGAGAGAGTTAATTTTCTTCACAGTAGCTGTAGTGGGGCTGTGTTTTGGATTTGTGATGGAAACAGTGAGGATAATACAAGGATGTTTTGGCTGAGCAGTATGTGAACACAGTCAAGGCCTTTTCTGCTTTTCCCACTGCTGTGCTACTAAGCAGGCTGGAGGTGCACAAGGAGCTGGGAGAGGGGACAGCCAGGACATTTGACCACACCTGGCCAGATGCCATCCCCTGCCATCATTATGCTTGTCATATAAAACTGGGGGAAGAAGAGGGAAGGTGGTGACTTTAAAAGAGTGATAGCATTTGTCTTATCAAGTTACTGTGATGGAGACCAGCTTGCTGGAGATGGCTGAACACCTGCCTGCCCATGGGAAGTGGTGAATAAATTTCTTGCTTTGCTTTTCTTGTGTGTGTAACTTTTACTTTAGCCTATTAAACTGTCTTTATATCAGCCGATGAGTTTTCTCACCTTTACCTCCACTACAGGGGGAGTGAGCAAGCAGCTGTATGAAGCTTAGTTTGCTGGCTGGGGTTAAATTATGACTCTTAGTAACATTATTTTTCACTCAGTTCCACTGTGGTTCACATAGGAAGCAATAAAAACATATATATAATGCAATGATATGAACCCAATCTTCCATCTATCTAAGTAATTGCCAAACTCTTGAAGTCTCCTGTTTAAAATCTGTCATGTCTTAACATTTAAAATACCATGTCTATTTGTCACACTATCTACTTTCCAAGCTTGGAGTAGCCAAGTCTCTTTATAATCTTATTCATGTAAAATATAGCATTTATTTCTAATTTCAAATATAGTGCCAGAATGGCTGCAACTCTTTTCCCCTATGGCACACTTGAAAATTCATGACCTTTTATATAAAATCAAATAAGCTATTTCTACAGCATGGGACAGATAGAAGGCTTTTCAAAAAGGCTCCCAAATTAATAAACTTTGAGCTGTGCATTTTTGAGTTGCCTACAAATATTTTAATAAGCAAAGACAAAGTTCAAGTCTTTGCCCACAAAGTGTTAGGGGCACCCTATAGAAAACCGGAGTTATGAGGCTATTCATTGCTCGACATGGGGTTACTCTATTTTTATTTAAGAAAAAACAAACAACCTCGGAAGAGGTTTTTTTTTTCTCCATTAGGAAAAACTGATGTCTGTTACATATAAGAATAATGTAATTAATACTGCAGTTAAGATTTCAGATAATGTGTAGGGCATAGGCATTCAGATAAAGTGATGTGGAGTTGTGTTTTTGTCAGATATACTTTGCAAGAAAAAGCATACTTTCCTTCACACTAAAATGCTTTATACTTTGCTTGACATCATTTCTAGCTGTGACTGCTCCAGAAATGGAACTGTCTCCAGCGAGTCACAGATAATATAATGCCAATCTAGACACAGACACTATTTTTAAACTGTAAATCTTCATACAGGAGTCAGAAATTAAGTAAGGGAAATGAATAAGTTAAATATTTGAAACTGCATAAAATTTAGCTTTATTCTTAAAAAAAAAAGAAAATAATAAAAACAACACAATTTTTCCCCAAAAGGAGAAACAAATGGAAAGAGCAAGTGGTTACATGAGATACTAAAAGATGTCATGCTGGAACTGACAAATAACTCCCTGAACTTTCAACACCAAACAAGTTGTGTATTTAACTTTTAACAGTGAAATTCAAGACCAACTAAGTCACGCTGAGCAGAGTCATAAATTAATTGGTTTTAAGTATTTTTCTGGGATGGGTGGCCTCTATCACTTCTGAATTTTCAACTCTGTGCAGGCCCCAGACTGATCTCAACAACACAGCCAGCAAGTAAAATATTTCAATTAAAAATAATAATTGTAAATAATCATAAGTGGCCTGAAATAACAGCCAGTATCACTAAGCTGTGACTCATGCACTGCAATTATCTTATATGAAACGGAGCATTCAAGATACAGCTATTGGTCTTACTAAGACATTTTTTTAAATCAACAATTAAAATGTCAATATTGCATTTATCTGATTACAACTGGAAAATATTTCTTTTGCACTTTGAAATCTCAATATTGTTTACTCTGATTACTCCAAATTTTAAAGTTTTCTCTAGCACACATAAAACCCTCACTAACTCAGCACAGCTGCTTTCTGATTGTATTCTCCAGGCTGTTTTCTCTCACAACCCTTTTTCACACTGTCTTGCTTACTATGTTTAGAATTTCTCATTCTGAAGCTGTTAAAATCATAAAGTTCATGGATTCAAGGACAGCAGGACCAGGGCAGTGATCATCACCCTGTGCTTAGCACTGGCGAGGCCTCACCTCAAATGCTGCGTTCAGTTTTGAGCCCTTCACTGCCAGAAAGACACTGAGGTGTTGGAATGAGTACAGAGAAGGGCAACAAAACTGGGGAAGGATCTGAAGAAGAAGTCCTGTGAGGAACTGGGGTTGTTTAGTCTGGAGAAAGGGAGGTTCAGGCAGTACATTATCACTGTACCACCATCTGAAGTGAGGCTATAGCCAGTGGGAATTGGTCTCTTCTCCCAGACAACCAGCAACAGGGCAAGAGGGAATGGCCTCAAGCTCAGGCTGGACAGCAGGAAGAATTTCTTCACTGAAAGGGTGGCTAAGCATTGGAACAGGCTGCCCAGGGGGACTGTGGACTCACCATCCCTGGAAGTGTTCAAGAAATGACAGGACATGGCATATGGTGCTATGGGTCAATTGGTATGGTGGTATTCAGTCAAAGGTTGGACACAGTGATCTTAGACATCTTTTCCAACCTTCATGATACTATGAGTCTTTGATGTTTCTGAGAACAATTATTGTAAAGGACAGAAAAGACTATTTTAAGAACTCCCTCAGTGCTTCCCATGTTCAGCCAGCATCAGCAACTGTCAAGTACTGAAAGGTTCCCTGGTGAAATCTCAAAATCTCCTCTTTACAATATTCACATCTAAAGGCATTCTGGAGAAGTCTGAAGAACAATTATTTATATTCCCTATGTAATTGAACAGAGAGTAAGCAGTTTCTTTTACTGAAATATGTTGAAAATTATGTTAAAATTGCTACTAAAATGAATAAAAATAAGAAAAACCTTCCAGAAAATGTACATTTTTTTTAATGAGTAATACTTCATATTAATTGGTATTGTTTTATTTTCCAGTAGTTCTGGGGATTTTATTTGTGTTTGGGTTTTTTGTTGTTGTTGTTGGTTTTTTGGGCTTTTTGTTTTGTTTTTGTTGTTATTGGGGTTTTTGTCTATTTGTTTGTTTTTGCTATTGGTTTTGGTTTTGTTTTGGGTTGTTTTTGGTTTTTTGGCGGGGTTTTCTTGGGTTTTTTTCATACAGTAGGAAAGTTTTGTGATGTTTTTTGGTTTTTTCTTGTCAATATGCCATCTAAGACAAGGGAAAAAATATACTGGGAAAATTTATGATAGAGGAAGCCATCTTGTAGTTTTCTTCTCCGCTGTTCACATGCATCCATTTCGCTTTTGACTCTTTCAGGTATTTCAGTAGTTCAGATAATGTTTAGACATAATCTATTAAATCATAAAAAGACCTGCTACAACCAAACAATATTAGTGATTGGCAACTCAAAAGACCTATTATTATCAAAACTGTACCCAAACTACTTAGAAGACTTTGAGTCTTTAACAGAAATAAAGCAAATGCATCCTGAAGAATCTGCCTGTTTTTCCCATGCCTAATGATTACACATATATCACCCAAGTGATAAAACCCAACATTTGACATGTTGAGTTGAGACAAAAAGGCAGGCAATTCATCTCATTACAAGCAGTAGCCAAGAAAAATGGGTTTTGGACTTTATTATTCTCCATATTCTTCAGGTGTGTCTACTTCTACAGTACTGGGCTACCTCTGGTGAGGAGTTTGCCCATGACCACTTGAAGAGGGAAAGGAAAAAGCTGTCTGCTTGTGTCTTCAGGGCAGCGTTGCACAAAAACACAAGGATAAGTAACAGACCATACCTTAATTTAAAAATCCATGAGATTCACAAATTATAGAAGAAGGACTTTTTGTGAAGTTCTCTGTGAGAGCTAGAACTTATATTCTACCTCTTTCTATCTTTTGACTGAAAGTCAGGTTATTGTGTTACAAAGAGCATTCCACATTCAATTTGAAAAGCAGGCATCATCCAAAATTTCTTAAACAAACTAATGATAAATTTAAAAGTGCCTGAACCTAGACATGAAGTTCAATGCTTTTGAAATAATATTTTTAAAACAATAGTCAAGTGTATGATATGATTAAAAATATCAGAAAACAGCTAAAAGCCCATGTGAAAAGTTTGCTCAGGATGAGCAATGTAGTTCCCAGGTGAGAAATGGATATTCTAACTTCCAGTGTTTTGTTCTCAAACCAGTGCTTTGAGAAAACAAATGATAATGTACCTGAGAATCCAGATTCAAAATCAGGAACTGAATGTTTGAATATTTTTGAGGAGTTCCAGAACCAAAATTTAAAACTGTGATATTACATTGAGATTTAGTTATTTAGCTCTAGTTAGAGCTGAAGAGAGCTACAACTGAGTGAGAACACATATAGTTTATCTGCCAGAATCCTAACACCTGAAGATCAGAAGAAAGTCTATTTTCTTAAGCATCTTCCACACCAATTACCTAATGGTAATAAAAAGTTCTCCAGAGATATTAAGAATTGGACTAGGGAAGGAACAAAGCACTTTCTTCTAAAATATATTCCTCTTCCACAAATCATAGCCTGAAACCACTTGGCTCAAAAATCGCTTAGCATAAAACAGCTCTCAAGAGACTAGCCTGATAAAATATTTGATCTAAGCCCCTCCTCCTCATTAAGGTCTCTAGCCTCTATATTGTAGATTCATGCATGCCTGACTTTAATATCCCATAATTCAGGAAATATACAGGAGACAGAGTATTGATATGATAGGGAGCTTCACATCTCTATGCACCTTGACCTGCGGAACTAAAGCTGATGGTCAGTCAGCTGCAAACATTCAGCTGCACTTCCCTGTAAAATACAGAAGCAATGAATATTAGGTCCATCAATAGACCATACTAAGCCAGCTGTCATTTGGCCCATTTTTCACTGCAGACTCTAGACATTATTCACCCTGGAGGCTTTCAGGATCTGCCTGATGTTTTTCTTTGTATCCCAGCACAGTGGAGTTTTCAGAAAGGATTATTTTAACTTGATAATCTGAATAGTGATCTAATAGGGGGGCAGCTGTGGCATCTAAGTCCCAGGGGCTGTTTATTGTCAATTAGTATGAATCTCAAACATACTCCTTTCATACTTTACTAGGCTTGTTCTTAAATAAAGGACAACACTCTCCAGGGGGCGTGAAAATTAGTGTATGGCAAGGACCAGTGAAATGAACCCAAACAGAAAAACCATGAGGAAACTTCAAGATTAATTAGTGAAATACTAAGGATAATGAGTCTTTGTGATGGGGAGACAACTGATATAAAAACAAAATTTGATCATATAAGGTGCCCAAAGGGGCATTGCAGCAAAAATTTAAGCTGTCAGGTTTAAGTCATGCATTACCTTTATTACCACAACTGTATTTCTCTATAAGCCACTCTGGGACTTCAGTGGGGTTTTTTTGCTTGTTTGGTTGGTTTTTTGTTTGTGGGGTTTTTTTTTAAGGAAAATTTATGCTTCCAGAAAGTAGAGTCTTAAAAGCCCTGTGTGGGAAGAGCAGCTGTGAGATGAGAAACTCTGTATGCCATACTGTAGAACTAGAGTCTTCATGTGTCACCCAGGAGATAAGGATGTGAGAGGACCAGGCAACACAATGGCAGGGGCAGCACTTCTGCCTGGACACCACAGAGTGGTATCTGAGACCATAATTTGCTTTCCATGCTTAGAATACAAAATATTTTTCTGACAGACAAGAAAAATTACATCTTTGGTATGGTAAAGTACCAAATATGCACTATTGATACATATATATCAAATATATATGTATTTTGGTATGGCTTTGAGAATAGCAACAACCAAAATAAAAAATAAAATTGAGAAGTCTCATTATGTTTAGGTCATTTGAAGTGACATGATAGTGAAGTGTCATATGAAGCCCAGTAAGTATTACAAGTCAACAAATACATGCATTCATCCTAGAGTGTTTCCCTCAAAGATTTTAAATATAACATATTTTAAAAGGAAGCAATTACATCACAGTATTGATTCCAATGATGGATAATCAATATATTGATGATTGTGAGCAGAGGTGGCTCAGCTGGCTGTATTCTCCTAGAGAAGCCTGAAGTATAGAAAAACAAAACAAGGTTGAAGTCAGAGAATCAGAAAAGGCTTTAGGCATTAGTTTAACTTGCTTAAAATGTACTTATGATAAGACCAGTTAATTTATCTGCAATAAAGTGGTCCAACAGGTTAGTCCAAAAATATAAAATCTTGCTCAGCACTAAACAGCCATTTTCTGAGGGCAACTACCTGTTGGTAACCAGGTACTTTCATAGCGATTATGAAAGGTCACAGGAGAAACAGTGAATTAAAATAATTAATACTGTTTCTATTAATATATTCCTGAAATAATTTTTAAATAAATGAAAACTTCACCTTTTGTATTTGAGTGTTCTTCTATGCCATGTTAAAATAATTTAAGAGAAACTTTGATGGAGTGTCCCAAGAAATGTGTTTTACATATACATTTGTTTAGAATTCAGTGCTATTGAGAATTATATAGAGACATCTTTGTTTGATAAAGTGCATAAGTTTTGCATACAATGTGTTAGCTATAGTATTGCAGCAGAAAGGACCACAAAATCAGAAACAGGGAACTCAACCATTATGAAGCTCAATAAAGAAAATGGAACTTCCAGATTGGCAGGACAATCAAGGAGAAAGAAGGGTATCAACTGGGCCAAAGTGAATTATCCATTCTCATAAAAGAATTATGACACGTCTACTCATGACACAGAGGTGTGTTACATTTCCTGGAAATTAAGGTGAATATAATATAAAAATGTTAGTTAGTACTCTGAATAATAAAAAAATAGAGATTGGCAATGAAGAAGATTTTGAAAAAGAAAATAAATGTAACCAAAGATTTATTTAAAGTCCATTTCTACACACATTTTGAACAAAAAAAAACATATATTGTTTGATCATACTCTATCTTTCACTCTCTGTATGAATAAATCAGAGCCACATCCTAAAAATTTATGACATTTTTAGGTCCTGCCTATTTATTTAAGAATCTAGACGGTTTGAAATTAGTGAAATAAGAACTTGATGTACAAGGAAGCAGGGAACAGGACATTTCGGAGTACTGGTGTTTGTCCCTCTTTCTCTGGTGGACCTCTGTGCACATAGGTCACAGTCCAAGAATCACTTATTCTGGAAGGGACCTCAGGCGTTCTCTAGTCTGGGTGGCAGTGTTGGCCCAAACAGGTTTCTCAGGGCTTTATCCAAAACCTCCAAGGATGGAGAGTGTCTGTCTGGACAGGTTGTTACAATCACTGTTTTCCTGAGGGAAAAGCTCATCGCGTATCCAATACAAAACTTCTTTTTTCAATTTAGGCCCCTTTCACCATGCACCGCTATGAAAAGCCCAGTTATACCTCTTTCATAATCTCCCTGTAGGACATGGGGCAGCTGTGACATGTCCTCAAAGCCACCTCCAACTCTGCCTGAAAGGTATCTGTTCCACCATTCTCTCTGCATGGAGCAGCCATTCCAGATTCAAACCAGCATGATGGCTGCTACTGAACCCACTGAAATTTGTCAGTTCTTTCTGTACTGGAGGTCCACAGCTAGGCACAGATGTTGTCTAATGAATGCTGGCTAAAAGGAGATAATATTTTTCTTAGTTTTCCCAGCTTCTTCTGGAGTAGCCCTGGATGCTTGTGTCTCTCTCTCTGGTTCAGGTTCAGCTTGTTTTCCATCAGAACACCCAGGTCCTTTCTCCAGAACTTCTCCTCAGCCAGTGCATATCATAGCAGAGGACTATTCCTTTGAAGGGGCAGGACTTTGCATTTGTCCTTGTTGAATCTGATAAGGTTCTTGTTTGTCCATTTCTCCCCTTTTGTATAGGTCCCCCTGTGAGACAGCTCTGCTCACATTGGCTGGTGCCCTCAGTGTCACATCATCTGCAAACTTGATGAGAGTGTCGTCTGTTGCTGTTGGTCGTGATGTCAAGCAGAAGAAGTCACAGGACAGACCTGTGCAGTACTGCACTTGTCAGTGGCCTCCAGCCAGAGTACCACCCATTAATCACAGCCCTCTGTGCCATCTTCCAAACAACGCTTTTACAGATTCATTATCCACTCATCCATACTGCAGTATCTTGGCTTGGGTTCAAGAATATTATGGAAGACAGTGTCAAAAACCTTGCTAAAGATGAGATAAATGACACCTACTACTCTCCTCTTGTCCACAAATCCATTCATTTTACTATAAAAGGCAAATGGTTGGGCAGGCATGATTTATCCCAGGAAAATCCTTATTGACTACTTCCAATAACCTTTGTCTCCTTGAAATGTTCAGAAGCATGTTCCAAGATTTACAAAGTTTTCAAGAAAGTTACTTCACATTCTTCCAGGGATGGAAGTAAGGCTGATCTATGCGTAGTTGCCTAGATAATCTTTTGGGTCTTTCTCACCTTTTTATGTTGCTGTCACTTGCAGTAGGGTGATTTGTCTTACACCTTCTTTTCTGAGTATTTTTGCTTTTCTCTGCTGTTTTTGTTTTAAACTAAATTGATCTATTCATGAATTAGAAAATCCAACAAAAGAACCAGGTGCTATTTAGATGTTAATACAGACTAATTCCTTGTTTATTACTTCTTCCATTCAGAAGAAAGTGACTACCAGGTGACAAATCTGTACATTTGATTTTTCTTTTCACTGAAAGAACTCCTTCCTCTAAATTAAATGGCAAACTGCAACTGGTGATAGTAAAATTCATATGTTTTCAAACTGTCTTTGGGCAAACAAATGCCTGCTAAATACTTTTTTTGATTCTTTAGAATATGAACAACCTACTTATTTAAAAATTCTGGTTGAATATGAACACTAATAAAAAAATGGAACAATGAAAGTCTTTAAGGTTTGCATTTTCATTCAATGAAAAGAATGATCTCACTAAAAACAATCTCCCTAACTTCCCATAAACCTATAAAATAATATATTTACGGGAATTGTCACTTTACTGAAGGTTCTGAAAACTTTACTGTTGGACCACCAAGAAAGTATAGAGAGTATACTTTTCAATTGGCATAAAATGTAATGAGTCAACTCCTTAGAATATCATGAAGGTATTCTTTCTTTTTTCAAGTGAACACAATTATGGGAAATCAGCCAAAGAGCTAAATACAGGGATTGGAATAACAAAATTTAAATCTACTAATCCTAAAGCTTGATCTTCCTTCATGTAGTTTTTCTTTTCCCCAGACATATATCTCTTTTCTTGCTTTCAGATTATATTTGCTATTGGTTTTTTTTTCATCACAGCCATGTGGTTTTCCTCCTCTCAGATTTAATTCTTCTATTTCTTCCTTCTGTTTCAGTCTCTCATATGCTGGGCATGTTTTTATTTTTGTTTTTCTTTCTGGTCTCCTTTCTTTCACCTTTAATTTTCTTCTCTGCCTGTTCTAGTTCATTTTGTCAATGGTACCCCAAGCTCTATCCTCTCCTGTGGCTATGTTTCCTCTTCCCCTTTTATATTCATTTATATAAATAAAATATCCAGGAAATGACACACACTAATATGATATGCACATTAAGAAAGTATTATCTTGGAAATGTGAATAAAGCTGCTTCCTTATCCAAACAAAAGTTTGCATAAACAGAAGGCTGCTTTTAATGAGAAAATACTAGTGTGATTCCATTTGAGTCCAATTAAGTCCATTGAGTTCAATGAAAAACATTTCTAATACAACATGGCTGATTTGGAGTTTTGTAAATCTTTACAAACAATGCTGGCTAATTTTTCTGAATAAAATGGCTAAAACTGGAACATCTCCTGTATGTGTTAGGTAATAGTGTGTCAGGACCCAGGACACACCTCTGGCTGTCCAGGACACCAGGACCCCTGCTAGGGGTCTCAGAGACCCTGTCACAGAGCCCAAAACACCTGTGGTTTTGATTTTGACCCATGGAGGAAATTACCAACCTTATATGAAGATCAGCAAGCCACAACAGTTTAGGTAGAATAATAGTGAAATTATCATGGGCTGGAAAAGAAGATTTTGGGTTTTTTGGTATGGGGGTTCAGGAGGCAAGATGGAGGAATCTGGATGTGTCCAGCCTTTCTCACTCTTCTTCTTGGCCTCCATCTTCTGCTGTGATGTTGGCACTTGGGGATTGGTTTAGAATAGAGGTGCACTGTCTAACATGGGTGATAGGTATTGGAAAGTAAAGGTAAATATGATACACGTGATTTGTAGTATAAAAGACGACGCAGCCTTGGGCACGGGCGGAGAGTGCCTGGAACTGTCTTGCTGAGCTGACCTCGGCAGGGCAGGAGAAAATTTTTTATAGATAAGATAAAATAAACAACCTTGAGACTGAGAAATGAAGAGCCCTGACTCCTTCTTCAAGTGCCGGACTGGGAAAAGAGACTTTCGAACTTTTCTCGGGGTCACTCTGACCAGCTAGAGATCCCGACAATAGTGAAGTTTAATTTCAGGTTTAGCTAAAATTAGATAAATCTTATTCTTTTAAAAACTATACTTCATTAAGCCAGTCACCAGGATATCTTTAATTTGTCTAGTATATAGACCTTGAATAAATTATACCAAGAGTTATGTCAGTTATAAGACATAAGTTATAACAACCAGCAGATTAACTTGGATAAGTGGTAATGTTAAAATCTTTGTCAGTCATGCTCCAAATGGACTTTAAAGACTCATCTTTAATCCCTTCACTCAGCAGAAGAGATGTAAATAGTACAGGTGCACACAATTACACTACTTGTCCTTCTGCTGAAACATCTAAAACATGAGTGAAGATTACAGACCTCACTACAAGAATACCTAGGCTTTTTATTTGTTGATAATAATTTCTCACTTGCCCTAGTAAAGCTTCTGCAATTAGTGATTTCCCAGCCCTGTAATTTATCAAGGTATCTCTGGAAGGCCTTTTGATCTTCGAAGGAGTGAACAGCTTCTCCCAATTTTGTATCATCAGCAAACTTGTTTAGGGTCTCTTGAGGTCCTACCTTAAAGTCCTTTCTGAAGTTGAAGAGCACAGGGCCTAAGACAGAGCTCTATGGAACCCCACTAGTGACAGGTTGCCAGCACATTTATACTGCCTTTGTATTTCTCCAAGGATGCACAGGAAGTTCTTACTGGGACATGCTGGTCTTAAGTGTGATAGAAGACAAATCTACAATGCTTACCTTTTTATTCATGTACAAAAACTATTTCAAACTACTATTTTCTCACGCTCACTTAACTTTACCTCAGCATTCATCTTGAACTGGGCACACTTCCCAAAATAAACTATGAAATACATTCAGCTTTTTTCATCCATACATCTTTTCTTTCCTACTAAACTCTTTGCTTCTCTAATTAAAACACCTTTTAGCCAACTAGAGAGCACAGTCTGTCAAGTGACACTCTTAGAAAGAAAGGTTTAGTACATATACCCTTGGGCTCCTTTCCTCAAAAAGGTTATCTAACATTTATTTTTTATAAACTTTACTTGGAAAAAGTTCCAGAATGTACTTTCCAGAATAAAGTACAGTACATTCTTTTTTTAAACTATTGATTTTATTCTTCTGCACAAAGAGGCCAACTTGTCATTTGAGATGAGTTCAGGAGACTTCAATTAAACCTTGGGGCCATCAGGTCTTCAATCCAGTTTTGCATTTTGAAATATGATGATGCAATGTCAAAAATGAAGCACAGAAAATTCTCCCAGGAAGGAAGGAAGGAAGGAAGGAAAGAAAGAAAGGAAAGAAAGGAAAGAAAGAGAGAGAGAGACTGAAACTCCTTCTTTCAGAGTAAAGGACATTTTATAACCATAGTTACATCTCTTATGTAACTGCAATGTGATTGAGAGATGTGACGGGGAGTAAATGTGCATTGGTTTCCAAGGCATAGTGGAACTAACTGAGGGCAGAAAGAGAGAAAGAGAGAAAGAGAGAAAGAAAGAAAGAAAGAAAGAAAGAAAGAAAGAAAGAAAGAAAGAAAGAAAGAAAGAAAGAAAGAAAGAAAGAAAGAAAGAAAGAAAGAAAGAAAGAAAGAAAGAAAGAAAGAAAGAAAGAAAGAAAGAAAGAAAGAAAGAAAGAAAGAAAGAAAGAAAGAAAGAAAGAAAGAAAGAAAGAAAGAAAGAAAGAAAGAAAGAAAGAAAGAAAGAAAGAAAGAAAGAAAGAAAGAAAGAAAGAAAGAAAGAAAGAAAGAAAGAAAGAAAGAAAGAAAGAAAGAAAGAAAGAAAGAAAGAAAGAAAAAACATTCATGCCATTGCTCAAACTTAGGGACCATAATTTAAAGACAACCAATTGATATCAAAACTCATAGAAGAGTAGTCAGAGAGTGTCTATAGTGCAGTTTATAATAGTTGTAATCTCTCAAGCCATACTTTGAAAGCTGCTTAACCTAAACTTTCAGTAGTGGCAATGTATTGAGATATTGCACATTCAGAAATCACTGTCAGATTCACAAGATCCCATAAAATTTGGCTGTAACCAGAAAGGAGAACAATAGAAATCAATCTCATGTATCAAATTTAGCTTCAGGTTTTTCAATATGATTTTATTGTCCATGTTATTTAACGTGATTTGTACACTCCAAAATAAAAGAGAACAAGCCATTCTAAGCTGTGTATATTATACTCCTACATTAAAAGTCAAAACATGCTTACTCTTCAACATTTCTTGTTTAAACTATTCTGGGCATACCCAAAAAGTAACTGACATATTCCTGGGGGAAAAAAATCAGATTGTGGATGATTCATTAACTAGAAAAGAAGCTTCACTAGACAAGAAGCTCACATAAACATGAACTTCAGTAACAGTCTGGCTAGCTTTACTGAATATACTTTACATTTGGAAGTATTGTTTAGGCCTGACTGATGGTTTATGAAATGCCAGTATTTTGAATTAATATCTTCAAGTAAGAAGACAGTACAGTATATTCTTCGAAGTATTACAATTTAATTAACTTTTCGTACAGTTTTATTTCTCTATTAATTTAATTACTTAGATATATTGATTTTTAAAAAAATATGAATCAGGTAAATAATAAATGCAAAATGAAGCTCACAAAGAATTACAGAAATTTGCTTGGTATAAGTTGCAATAACCATTTTCTCCTCACTATTTGATATATTTCTAATTTTAAAAATCCTACTATATCTGAGCGTGAACTTAATGGAAGTGTTCCTCTTACCAAATAAGAAAAATGCCCCATAAAATGCACAAATAATTCTTGGCTAACTTCCCGCAAGTAAAATTCTCTATGACCCAATTCTTTTTCTTGTCATATAGGAGAACTTCACTGTTCACTTTGTCTATGAATAAAATCCCAAAATTTAAACACTGCTACTCATAACAACTGCTCAGAATCCCACTGAGAACCCACACAGAGAGCTGCAATAAGAAAAAGCAATCAGACCTATTAATTTTTGCTATGTTTTTATAACCCCAGCTTACATATACCCTGAATGTTTTTTCCATCATTAATTTTCTCAGCATTATTTTTCTCCTCAGCTAATAAATTGGTATTTTAAATCAATGCTAACTTTATTCCACTAATAAGCTAATAATTCAAAATGTACCTACTCACATTATAACCAAAATAGAAATTCTGCTTTTCAGAAGTGTACTATTAAGCTGTTTTTAAAAATATAAGGAATACTTACTACTTGAAGATCAATTTCTCCTAAAGATATGGTGGATTAAAAGCTGATTACAGAGCCCATTCTTTCCCTTTGTAGGTAGTGGAAAGGTTTTATGAGTGTTAGAAAGAAAATGGAACTGTCAAAATGGAATATAGATAAATTTATAATGAATTAGGGCAAAAAATTTCAATAATGAAAAATGAAAATTCAAAATATTTGGGCTTCAATGCACTGAAACTCAGCAGACCTATTCAAATGTTCTTGGTTTCCTCTCCTCCTGCCATAATATTTAGGAACTTTGAAATAAAATTTCCTCATTTAATTTGAAATTAAGGAATTTACATGTAATACTCAGGTGAACTCTTTTTTATCTTACAATCAAAGAATCTCTACTATTTACCTTTTGCTAGTAACTAATAATTTAAAAAAAGCAACAAAACACCAAAAACCCCAAACACAAAAACAAACAAACAAACAAACAAATAAACAATTTCTATATCCTTCTAAAAATAACTAAGAATTACCTGGGGTTTCTCACCTTAACAGCTACAAAGTGTTCAGCGCTTGCAGAGACATAGGGAGTTTCTTTTGTGGTGGCTTATGCTTAATACTTCAGCAACAACTAAACTATGACTATGTGTCAAAAGGCTTCCATCAGTTAATCCCTTTGCTCTTTCTGAAGATATTTGGGTGGAAATGTTAGGAAAATTGTGACTTTTTTTCCTGACCCTCAGCCAAAAGTGTCTTAGATACATGTTGCTTTAGGTCAGAACACAGGCTGGTTTCAGTTTCCCATGAAACAAAAAGTAACACGCAAGAGGAAAAGGAGAGGGTAAAATCACATGTACACATAGCTAATTTG
>NW_005054342.1:434785-488387 GCF_000277835.1 Geospiza fortis | reverse complement strand
ATTTCTGTCACAGTTTTTACCCTACACCAAATCTGAGGTTTCTTGGCATGTTTACTTTTCAAGTGTGTAACCACCTCAGCAGGATGCAACCTGAAGTCTAAAAAGCTGATTTTAAAGTATTTTTTAAAAATCAAGTTTAAAAATATTTCCAGATTTAAAAATAGCAATCTTATCAAAATTTTTGTTCACTGTTGATAAAATCATGTTTTTAGACTAGACATAAACCTGCTTTGTCACATGCCAAAATCCTATTCCTTCTTTTCATTAGCTATGCAGAGCTCAAATATACCCATTAGATAAACTAGAAAAGGCCATTGTGTGAATCAGTGAATTAATTGGTATTTTTGAAGAAGCATAAAATCATTAAGGTTGGAAAAGACCTCCAAAATCATCAAGTCCAATCTCTGATGTAATACCACTATGCCCATTAAACCACACCAAAAAGTGCCCTGTCCAGTTATTTTTTGAATACTTCCAGGGATGGTGACTCTACCACATCTCTTGTATTACCAGGACTCACAAATACAACAGGCTAAAAAAAAATATAATTGTTTGACCTTGAATTGTAGCTCACAATTTCTTTAATGTGACTCATCTAATAAAGTATTCTCAGTTTATAGGGTTTGGCACTGACTCTTTGAAACATTCTAAATTTGCAAAATAATGCTGTACATTTGAAAAAGTTCCACTGGATTTTTTTTGTCTGTACTTGAAAAATATATTTTGAGCTAAATGAGGTCAAAATTATGTAACAGAAAATTCCTCTTCAGTAAGTTAAATCAATAAGATGAATTAGAAAAATCTACAAGACTGAAAGTCAGCAAGAATTCCTTTGGAGATGCATAAAATTATAATGCTTTAACCACTTGCTGAATGTTTAAGTTCAAATAAAATGCAGCCCACACAGAGAGATATGCAGATATCTTTCATTTGTGATGTCATTAAAATAATACTTTTGCCTTTCCTCTATGTCACACATATAGCTATTGTCTACAGAAAAGGATAAAATAATGTCAGAAGACAGTCTACTGTAGATTTCAGTATTTTAGAGACTGAAAATAGTATATGACAGCAACTGAGAAAAAATCCTGGTTTTTGAGGTCATAGTTTCCTTTTGGCAAAAATAGAATTGTATATGGGACAGCTGAAATTTTCTAGATCATCAAATTGGCTTCCCTTCTTGATGTCATAAAATGTAGGTCTGGTATTTCATGGGATGTTTTGTATCACCTTTTTGCTCTGCTCTCCTTTCAACTTACGGTGTAACTGAATGGCAAGATGATTGGAGATAATTTTTATATGAGTGAAGGAAGCATAGAAAATGTTTGGTTCATATTCTGGTCTTATTCCAGAGTCACTTCAAGAATGACACAGGAATAATATTTCATATAAGAATAAAACTTTAGGTAAATTCTGGATGTATCTGGAAAGAAATAACTAAGTTATGTAAATATGTGCATTGCATGGATCTTCAAATGCAGTTTTCCTTAGAGATGTTGATAATTCTTTTGCAAAATACATAAAGTAGATTTTTTCCGTAATTACTCCTATGATATTTCAGATTATTTTTTCCTTAATAAACCTAAATCCACTCTTTTTAACAGCCTTATGGTATGTATAAATATAACCATATTTCTTGTGGCCTGTAAACTCTAAGTCTTTGATTGGTTTTCTGTCCCTTTTCCCACCTTCATTACTTTCTGGAGTGCTGGTTCAGTTTTCACAGATATTGCAAAAACAGGGCTTGTGGATACAGCTAGTTTTGAAATAAACAAGTTCAGTTACAAATGCAGAAGGAAGGAAATTTAAAATAGTGTTCTACCACTGTGCCTAGATCAGGCTGAATTAATTATATCTGGTAGGGGAAAATATCACTTAAAAAATATATGCTGTGCATGATGTTACAGCAAACATATATTGCTGAGTTTATGCATCTATTGGATTTTTCTAGCTCACTGAAAATAAATATAAATTATCTTGTTTTCACAACATTAATGAAGATTTGATATCTTTGGTGATATAGGAGCTTGCTTCTTCTCTTTCCCCTTTGCCTCATAAATCTTGCTGAGGAAGGTGTAGTTACTTCAATACATTGTTGATTTTTATACCATCTTTTGGGGTCAGGATAATGAGTTACAAAAATTATATTGATCTCATACCAGCTAGGTAAATCTTCCATGACCTTGTATTTTCTTTTCTTCCTCTCATCCCCTGTCCCTTTTAGTTTCCTTTATTAATTTTTCTAACACATCCTAGAGTAAGCTGCTTTCTGTATACAAATGATTCAGGAAGGCTAAAGATAAAAAAAACATGTTACTTATATGCTGCATTGCAATAAACTTCTCTTCACAGATCTGCTAACTACAGGTAAGTTCAATTACATAGTTGTTTAATTACATTCTTATACCTGTACTGATATTCCTTCACTGCCATTCTTTCTTCTCTCTTGAATGAACTCTGGGAAATAGTAGAATAAAAAGACCATTTAGTACAAGCTTGCATAATAATCTTACTTTGATCTTCCATAGGAATTCTGCAACCTTAAATATTGATCATAGAAAAAATGCTACTTTTCCTCAAGATATTACTGAAGAAAAGAACTTGTGTTATTGCCCACAGTGATAAAGCAAATGCAGACATTTTACTTTTTGTCACAACAAGGGTTTCAGGACTTCACATTGATGGCAAGGGTGATCTTAAGAATCCAGAAGTAGAAACAAGGACCAAAGTATCCTCTGAAAACAGCTAACAAACACATTAAATTCCCAGACATTATCTTGAAAACTGGAACATGTATTTCTATGTTCATGCTACATTTTTTCCTTTCTCAGTAATCATACCACAGAATCAGTATTTCCTGTAATCTTCAGTTACATTATTACATTCAGTTACATTAGTATTTTTACTAATTACATTAGTATTTTCTGTAATCTACATGATACACCTCTGCCTTATTGTTCTGAGCTTTATATATATTCTGAATGAAACAGAAACTGTGGTAAAGATAACGTGTGAGACAATCACAGGTTTATAATAATGTAGTCATAGACATTGAAGACTATTTTCCAGACTCCTGTGATGAAACATAAGCAAATTCCTCACCAGCTATATTTTGTTTTCTTCTCTTAACTCTACAACGTGCATAGGAGTCCTGGCACTTTTATTCTCTCTAAGATTCTCTCCTATTTCAACAGTATTTGTCAACTGACTGCTACAGATAAGAGGTAGGAAAATTAAAAGTGAGTTTGATATTTTGGAGACATTTTTGTTTCTTTCTTGTTTGTCTCACTTTTTACTCTTCTGGACAAGGCTTGAAAATAATGGAAATTCCCTAATAATTCCTGTGTTTTTCTTCTGTAACGATATATGTTTAGGGCTTGGACACTGGCATGGGAGAAAAGATTCTCCTAATAAAACAAACTCAAGAACTAGACATATCCTTGGAGAAATCATTATTGGCAGAAACAAAGCCACAATCACTTTTGAGCAGCCTTATTGGAAAAAATTTACCTCATTTTAATATATTAATAATTAGAAATAATCAGCATTATTGCCACTAAAAGGAAGCTTTGTATTCACAAATGAGAAATCATGTTCACTAATAAAGACATTGTTATGACACAAGAATAGCCAGGCATTTTTAAAATCATTGAAGGTTAGCAAAAAGACTTTCAAAGTAATGTTACAGAACCTAGAGAAGAGGTAGACCTTGTTGCCAAATTGTCATATCTATTAAATAAAAATAGAAACACAATCAATATCAGCCGCTGAGAAAATAAAATTACTTAAAACAATTACATTAATTTCTCGAATTTAGTGGTTAGTTTCTCTCCACAATGTTCCCACAGGTTTTGTCAGGTAGATTCAATCACTGACCGGAACTAACAAAAGAAAAAGAAAAAAGAACCAGACGTATGATGCCAGTTTCAGAAATTGTATCCTTTTTCTCCTTATTTTGATGATGTGAGTCAGTAATCAATGTTTTATCTTACATTTTTTAAGGATTTAATAATTATAGCAAGCTTAGAGTTCTGCAGAATAAGCCAACTATATTCTATCAACCTTCCTCTACTATTTTTTGTACTGCAAAGAGAAGTAATTTCCAGTTCATTCCTTTAGAAAAAGAGTATCTCTCAAGGGTAGAATATTTTGATTACTACATAAAAATACAAAAGGTTTGTTTTACATACTTTCCATATCCTGAGGTAAATTTAAACCTAGTAAAGTGGCTGAACCAGGAGAAAAAGCTTTATCAATATTCTGACATTGATGCAATGAAAAACGATTGAATATTCCTTCTAGGTGTAAAATTTTCATCAACTTCCTTTTATCTCACCAAAATATTTAAACTGTTAATATTGTCACTCTGCATACAAATCAGTGTTGTAACAGACTTGTAACAAACACCATACAAGGAACTTATGAGCTGCAAACAGAGAGACACATGAAGCACTATAATTTGAATTCTCTTATAGAATTTATTTTGTAGATGCTCGAATTTTCTGGTTTCTAGACCTGCCACTAGAAAAGGGAATATTTGTCAATCCATGTGATTGGAACTGTGATAGTGTACTGTGCTCAAGATAGTGCACTCTGACACAAGAATAGCAGGCTATCATACTGAGGCTCACTCCATACTACTAATTAGGAAAGTGAGATGAGACACCTTTAGGTGTTAGGCTTCACAGCAGAAGAATTGTTCAAAGAATTCAAATAAAAGGTAGTCCTTTGATTTATTCTTTCATTGGACTCTGTCCAGGGATCACTCCTTGAGACATTATTCTGATATTTTCATTTAGATGGGTAGTCACGCCGAAAAAAACCACTAGGATTTGTGGAAACTTAATAGTCTGCATCCCAATGTGATAGTCTTATGGGTAAAATGGTGACTTCATGATGTGTCTATGAATGGCATAATTTTCAGTGTGAGCTCTAGTTAAATGAATCTAAGATGGAATCTTGCTTGAAATAGCAGTCAGAAAACATGCAGAAAGTATTTAGGTAGTGTAGGGGGATAGAATATAAGTAAATAAAGTAAGTATAGAATGTAACCTTACCCCCTAAAGAGTTGCAGCTGAGCTAATTATTAAGGATTAGGAGCAGGCCTGATTTTAACTGGCCACACCTGTAGGCAATAAAATGAGTGTTATAAAAGAGTGGATTGGTTGGGTGAGGGGAACTGGAGTCAGTTGGCTACTGGGAGGACAATGAAGAGGCAGTGCCTAGAGGAGCTAGAAACATCAAGGAGGTATGAAACTCTAGCAATATGGAACCTTTGTAATGTAATGACAACAATGTAGGAGAAAAATTAAAATATAAAACAAAAGTTATATTGCATGTTGTTGTTGAATAAATACCACTTATAAATAATTTCCATAATACTGAATGTATATAATGTCTTTTTACTCAGCATAAAGGAAGAAGTCCCTGGTAGCACAATTAATACTATGCAAGATGTTTATTTAAAAGGACTGCAAGGGGTACTGAGCTAGCTCTCCCTCTGCTGTAATAGCAATTTTGAAGCTAGCCAAAGCAGTGTTCCTTTTAAAACTTGCTATTACTATGCTGCTGCTGTATGTTTGGCTGGGAGGCATTTAAACAGAAAAATAGTGAACTGGAAAGTACTCCCAAATTCTCAGTCCTGACTAATAGATCTAAATTAAAAAGGCTTTGACTAATAGATCTAAATTAAAAAGGCTTTGACTAATAGATCTAAATTAAAAGTAAACAAACCAACAAATAACACCACCACCACTATTCCCCCACATACATGCAAACCCCCAAATGAACAAATCCCCTTGATAAATATTGAAAGACTTAAGTCAAAATTATGTGTGCTGCAGGCATTTCAGGATCAAGTGGTTGTCCTGAAAACCTTGATTGGTGGTTCCTTAGATTGAATTTATGATATGTCCAGCTGATTCAGCTGGATGAGCTTTTAGACTCAACTGGCCTCATGAAGACACAAAGCTGTAGGGAGGGAAAAAAAATCAAAAAAATCACCATCTCCCTATGTACCTCTGGAAATAACTCTTTTTCAAAACCAGTACCTTGGTCTTGATGCATACCTTCCTTAACAGGTGAAATATTCTTTCATTACAGCCCCAGATCCCAGCGCTTCTCTAATACCATGGTAAACATGGTTCATTTAGGGGCAGAAGACTAAACTCCATACCATGACCTAACCATACTAGGTACTGACTCATGCTAGGCACTGACTCACAAGTATGATATAAGATACCTCCCACTCAAATCCTCATATGTGCAGGGTCTTAATAGGAATTTCATTTGCACATGCATTTAAAACTCTGTGCTTAAATTTTCTGAAACTCCGGCTGTTTGACTGTATTGTGTTTAACTTCATGACTCCCACCTCTGCTTTTCTATAAAAACATATTCTATGTTTTTACAGAACCATAAAAAATTTTGGGTTTGATGCAACCTTTAAAGACCTACTGCAGGTCCCTTCTCTAGACAGTAACATAGTTCACTAGGCTGGCTGCTAAAAGCCCCATTCAGAACACTTACAGTGGTGTGACAGACACAACATCTCACTCTCATCATAAAATATTTCCTGCTTATGTTCAATTTAATCATCCCTCTTTCAGTTTAAAATCATTGCTCCTTGTCTTGTCACTGCAGGCCTTGGTAACAAAAGTTTCTCTCTACCTTTCTTTTAAGACTATTTTGTATGTTGTAAGGCCTCAATAAGGTTTCATCTCCAGGCTGAACATCCCCAGAAATCTCAGCCTTTCTTCACAGGAGAGGTGTTCCCTCCTTCTGACAATTTTTATGACCTCCCTCTGGACCTGCTCCAAGATGCTTATGTCTTGCTTATACTGGTGAGTCCAGAGTGTGGTGCGGTACTCTAGGTGGTGTCTCATGAGAGTGGGGTGGAGTGGAGAGGAAGAATCACCTCCCTTGATCTGCTGCTGGCCACAATACTTTTGATGCAGCCCAGACTGTGACTGCCTTTCTAAGATGAAAGTTCACATTTCCAGCTCATATAAAGGACTTTGTACTTGGTCTTATTGCATTCATGAGGCTCTTATTGACCCACTTCTACAGGCTGGCACGGTCCCTCTGGATTGCAGCCCTTCCCTGAAGGCTACCATTCCTTCCATGATTTTATAACAGCAGACAGGCACGTGTATCTCTGTTTCTGGTGTAATAGTCGAAAGGTGGAGAATATTCACGGTGCCTCCATAAGCACACATAGGTTTTTGGTTTTTTTCATTTGGATTATCTACTGCTTGATTGATGGTGTGAAATACATCTTCTATCCAAGAAGAAGTTATTTATTTCCTTCAAAAAGAAAACAGTTTTCTCTTACGTGAGTAGACCTCGAAGTCTTTCGAAGAGATAGAATTTCCCAGTACTATGTGGGAAATCTGCATGACTGGGCAATAAGCACCAGATCAGTCTGCTTTTTAATATGGGATTTAAAAAGTATTTTCAATTGAAATTGTAATTTATTAGTATAATTTTATTTTTTCAGGGTAAGTCAGTTCAGATCCCAGTATAAATTTCAGTATTGCTAGGAAAGATATAACTTTCATGAAGTGACAAGGCAAAAAAATCACGCTTTATCTCCCCTATGTATTAGCTAATCCACAGTTTTGAGAAGGTCTTTCTGAAGATTTATCTCATAGAAACTTTAATCTCTATCAGCAGTTCTCCTAATACATACTCCCAGTTGTGAGTATATCTCTGCTTCTTGTTTAGCAATTTATTCTATCCTGGGATTTGTGTGAAGCATTATGAAACAAAATAAAGAACTAGAATAAAATACATAGGAATATACCCAGGCCAAGCATCTCAAAGAAATGGGTTGGCAAA
Source organism: Geospiza fortis (assembly GCF_000277835.1). Lineage (NCBI taxonomy): Eukaryota > Metazoa > Chordata > Aves > Passeriformes > Thraupidae > Geospiza > Geospiza fortis. The sequence continues at coordinate 480,548 of NW_005054342.1, read as the reverse complement.
TAGCTTTCTGTATCACTAGTGACCAGCTGGATGTACGGTGCTCTTAAAGTACTTTGAAGTTCTGAGACTTCAGAGTTAAGTAAATCCAGAGGACAACCATAAGACCATTTATATGATCAAAATAAAATTAATTAGTAATGTTAACCCTAACAAATTTTAAAAGTTTTTAAAAGATTTTAAAAGAGACAGGAGGGAAATACATACATGGGGATCAACACCAGAAGTAGAAAACTTGTCATTTGACCTCTTTCTCTCTTTCTGGCAAAATAATATAACATCATTATGTTTCAGAAGCTTAATAAATGTTTATGAAAGGTATTCTTATGATGGGCTCTGCTTTAGGGGATATCACATCTACTCTTACCTGAACCTTTTACAAGAGAATATCAGGAAAATATTACATTAGCATCTATTCCAAGAAGAGTTATATATAAAAAGAGCAAGCTGCCTCTCATATTCTGAAATTCTGAAGAGACAAGCTATTTCTTGGAGCACATAATAGTTTTTCTTGAAGACTAGATTTTTGAAAGTCTTATAGTTCCATAGTCCAACAGTCAGGACAAAGCAATTGTATTTTAATCTAGTTCACAAAAAAAATCCCAAAACCTACAAAACACTACAGATCTCAGCTTCCTAAATATGGTACTACAAAAATTAAAAAGAGACATTAATTTAAAGGTTAGGAGAACCACGGAACAACTATATACATATAGCAGGTGCACTAAATATTTGTCTTTTGGAGGGGTGGTGGTGTTAATTTGTTTTAAGATTGGGTTTTGTCATCAAGGTTTGCTTCTAGCTGGAGCTGACTGAGAGACATCTGCTTTTTCTCTAAAGAAAGCTAAAGAAACATTATAGGAATTAACTAATAGAATGATATGGCTTGAAGAGGGATTTAATATGAAGCAGTTATTAAATTTCAATTTATATTGGAACAGCTGAGCTCATAACACATTGCACAGTACCTGAATCACAATCTAGGGCATTCCCAGATTTCTTCTTAAAACCTCATGCAATGTTTTCACTGATGCACCTACCTGAATTCAGGAACTTTATGTGGGTAGATTTTAAAATGTTTCTGAGCTATTCTGATTCAGGACTCACTGATCTTACTTTAAATATTCTGACACATGCAAAGAAATTTCCTTTCACAAAATGCTTTCATGGGAGAAAAAGATGGTATCAGATATAAGCAAACCCACAATTTAATAGTTTTATCTAGTTTTTCTCCTCATAACACAAATGCAAAGTTAGATATGTTTTTAAAGCCATTGCCACATACAGTAGTGTCTGAAACAATGACAAGTTATTAATTTAAAAAAAAACACAAACATTCTTTAACAGCACTTTTCATCATTTTTTTAGTGTATTGCTCTTAGACAGGACGCTCCGAAAGCACATTTAAAAACTTTTAATTGTTCTTTAGTTGTCCTAATACTTTCTAAAATTAAATGTTGAATACCTCTCTTTGATTCCTATATTAGGAATTATAGAAATTATATATACATCACTCTACTTGTAGTACACAAGGTCCCAGGCTCTCGCACAAGTCCTGCACAAAGCAATTCATTAAACCTCATGTAATAAGCAGAAACTACTTGGTGCCTTATATGCACCAAAAAAATCTCACTGCAATAGCTGAAATGCTTTAATGAATGATTGATATGAAGGGCATAAACATCCCTCATGCTCATGTTGACAAGGTTTTTCAGCAGTACAGTGTTCTCTCTAGCAAAATGAAGGAGAAAACTGAATACCCAGCCCTGAAAGAACACAATGAGGTATACTGTATTTCCAGACAATATATGTTTATATTATATGTTTATATGTTTAACTTTGTCAGTGATACGGAGAGTGGGATTCCGTGCACCCTCATCAAGTTTGTCCCTGACACCAAACTGTGTGATGTGGTGGACATACTGGTGGCAAAGGATTCCAGAGGGACCTCACCAAGCCAGTCCATGTGAACCTCATGAAGTTCAACAGGGCAAAGCATAAGGTCCTGCACCTGGATCAGAGAAATCCTTAACACAAATACCAGCTGGGTGGAAAATGGATTAGAGGCAGCCTGAAGAGAAGGACTTGGGGGTGTTGATTGATGAGAAATTTATGAGCCAATAATGTGAGCTTGCCGTGCAGAAAGCCAGCCATAACTTGGGATGCATCAAAAGCAGCATGGCCAGCAGGACAAAGAAGGTGATCCTGCCCCTCTACTCTGCTCTCCTAAGACCCCACCTGGAGTGCTGCATTCAGCTCTGGGGTCTCCAGCAAACGTAGGACATGGACCTATTGGAGCGAGTCCAGAGGAAGCCACAAAGATGATCAGAGGGCTGGAAAAGGTCTACTGTGAAGACAGGCTGAGAGAGTTGGGGCTATTCATCCTGGAGAAGAGAAGGCTCTGGGCTGACCTTAGACAGCCTTCCAGCATCTAAGGGGGTTACAAGAGGGCTAGAGAGGGATTTTTTACAAGAAGCCTGTAGTAATAGGACAAAGGGGAATGACCTAAAGCTTAACAGGATTAGATATTGGGAAGAAATTCTTAATTGTGAAGTTGGGGAGGCACTGGAACAGATTGCTCAGGAGTTGGATGCTCCACCCTCTAATTGCTCAAGGCTATATTGAACAATAGGCTGGGGGTCTGAGAAACCTGGTTTAATGGAAGGTGCCCTTGCCCACAGCAGGGAGGTTAGACCCAGATGATCTTTAAGGTGTCTTCCAACCCAAAACATTCTGTGATTCTATTCTATAGTTAATCAGAAAAATACTTAGGAAAAAAGAAATTAAACTAAGAGGTGGCAAGAAAAAGATTAAGAATACAAATTAACATGCCTATAAGTAAGCATCAGATAAGTAAATACAGGCTTAGAAAAATTACTGGAAGCTGGAGGTCAATAAGGGCAGATACAACAGGGGGCTTATGAAGTTGAAATTTAGAGGAAAAAAAGCAGTGCTGGAACAAAAGTTGCCCTTATTTTCAAAGGTCAAATTCTGATCAGTTAGGAAGTTATCTTTGGTGTGAAATTTCTGAAAACAAGTTATGGATTTCTCTTTATTGCACTGCTGGAATAAATCCTTAACAAGTTTTAGCTTACTGTCCTACTACTCTGGTTCAGATTATCTCTGGCAGTCTCAACATTAGTTTTCATCTGAAAAAAAACCACTTGAATTTTGGAATTACTTCAAATTTAGTCAATTTTTATTTCACTTTTCCATGATTGGCAGCAGCTTTCCTGAGACTATATTTGTTCACCTGTAACCTTTTCTGCTTCTGAAATATTTTACTTGTATATTTTTCTTGATCTCCTCAGTGTCACCTCCTGATTTAGATTTGTTATTTCATACTGAGTTATTTGATTTCTTGTCTGTTAAGATTTGTTTTATTTCCATAGGGTTGTGACTGGTATAAGTGAATTTTTGACTTTCCCTGGAATTAATTGTCCTTCAATTCATAGATAATAGTTTAGAACTGAAAAATAAAAGGGCATATTTACAAAGCATCTGCTACTTGCATAGTACAGCACTTGTGTTCAAAAGGAAGATTGTTTGAACTTTTATGTGTTATCGTACCCCATAAGTTTTCCCTTCAGCTGTCATTTGAGATCTCAAGCCTGTTTTCCAAGGCAGTACTGTATAAAAACTGAAAAGAGAAGTTAGTCTATATTTTTAATAGAAAATTAAAGTGCTGGGTTGTCACACATTGTTGCTGCAATCACATGTGAGAGATATATGAGAGATATAAGCAAAATTAAAAAATAGAACCCCAAAATTCAGTTGAAAAAGTTACTAAAGAAAAGAATTTATTGAAAAATATATTAAAAAGGTGGTGTTATTTTTTTCTTATGCCCCATTCCCTAAATTATGCCCAAAGTTAAAGAGGACATATTTTCACATAAAGTGTTTCAATATAATAAAATCCTTTAATCTATGGAACCTGTACTCCATATATTCTTTGTGAGCTCAGCTCAATTTTTAAACAGGTAAGTATTTCTCAAAGATATTTTCAAGCTGGTAAAGAATACAAATTGCTCACCAGAATAAATAGTTTTCTGGATCAAGATTTTCTATTTAATAATTCTTTTGCAATTATTTTGTATGTTCATTTGTTTGCTTCAATTGAGGGAAATAAGGGCAGTCATTGCAGGGTATTTTAACATCCGCAGTGTTTAGCAAAGTCCCAGAAATGCTCACCTGTGTGATCAAGTGAAGATAGTGCTGTGGGTTTCCTTCTGCAGTCTGAGCCAGCACTGCTGTGCAGAGGGAGTTGCTTCACTTCCATGCCTGAAATGGTCTGTGAAAAATTGTGCAGCAGAATGGTTGGAGTGAGGGGTCACGGTCAATACCAAGCTGCGCAGATGTGGTCCAAAATGTCCAGGATCTCAGTGTTTTGCTTTCTCATGTATTTCCAGTGGCATACAAAGGCTGTGTTTTAACTCTCTGTATGCAGACACCTGTTACATTCTAGAAAGAAGTAGTGTAAAAGCAGGAAGGGAGAAAGACTTCAGAATATCATGCCAGTACGGAAATTACAGGACATGGATGAGAAAGTAGGGGGTCAAGTGCACACAAAGGGATTTCTAAGTATAACCACTGAATGGGTGGAAAGGCTTGGAAGTTCAGCAAAGGTAATGACATCTTCGAGGGATAGAGCTCCAGTGGTCCTTCTGCCCAAGTCATCAACCTTTACTGAGAGCCTAGGATTATCCTGAGATGTAGACTAGCGAAAAAATTGCTCTCACTCTTCTATCATGGTTTTAATTGCAGTATGTCACTCATCAATATTTTATCTATCAAAATAAGCTTGACTTCTCAAAAGTCTGAGTGGCCCTACCCACCAGAGGAAGGGACTATCACATAAGAAGAAGAAGAAGAAGAACATTGATTTCCAAAGATTATTTAAATTTCTTATGGATATACATATTGCTACTTGTTTTGTATTGTGTGTGAGTAGTACCATTATGTCAGCCTCAGAGAGCTGGTGAGTATGGAACTTAAATATATAGTACAGGTGCAAAAATTCCTCAACAATCTTCATATATCTTCACCAATGATTTATATATTTGCCCAGGGTTTGCTTAAATGCTTAATTCAATTTTAAAAAATGCTTATAATTGAAAAATCTCCATCTTATATTAAAAAAAAGTTGTTTATATTCATTCTTGACTGCTCACTTAGGGATAGGAATGTGAAAGCAACATATTTTTATTAAAATATTTATAAAATGAGCTAGTAGCTTTCTTAGAGGAAGTTTCCTATTTATTCTGTTTGGAAATGGTAACAAGTAGGCTTGAAGGAACACTTAACCTTTAAAATAAGGAAATTAAAATTCTTTACCACACGCTGCTAAATGCTGAAGCTGAATTTTCCTTTGCTAATTCGCATAATAATAATGCCATCCAGAATATTTGTCATAAAATCCAAAGTTATTTTTTTACAAAACACATCCACCCACCCTGAAGACACACCTTAAATGATCTCTATTCACTCTACTAATGAAAAAGAAACAAATATTCTATTGTGAAAAGATGAATGACATTTCAGGCACAATTCCCTTTGCAAAGGAGAACTATTTAAGCAATTTGTCATGCATTTTTGCATGCTTGTTTGTCTCGTCAGAGTACACGTGAACAGATTTCTTAATGAGACACATTTGTTTTATTTGGATAATATTTGTGCAGCTCTTTGAGCATGTAAAGAGCTATGTAAGTGCTCAGTATTATTCAGCCCAATCCTCAGTCACGACCTCTATTATTTTTTGAGTCCTGATATAGCCTATTATCAGGAAAGGAAAGAAAGAATAATTTTAAAATTATGTCTCATATAAGACTGTGACTTAGATCTGTTGAATTGTAACCACAGAATAAGGAAGCTGAATATCAGACTAAATTCCTCTTCGTAAAAGGGAATGGCAAAATGAAAGAGAAAAAGACTTGATCTGAGGGACTTTCCAGTTATGGTTAAAAATCCAGAGTACACATATGGGTCACAAGTTCAGATTCAGTCCAGGTCACTAATAGCTGAAAATCATTACCACCTGAAAGTTATTTAGCTGCCCATATGAAAATATGTTAGCGTTCTAAGGTCATAGAGAAGAGAAATCTGTATATGTAACATTGTCAGCATATTAGGTAGTATGTGCCTTTTGGAAATGGCCTTGAGGCTGATTTTTAGCTCAGAGCACTTCTGTTCCAAACTAACATAAATTAAGTTCTGCATTAGAACTTTCTAGATAACATTAACACAGAGCCCTGGAAGTTAAAAAAAGACTATGAGAAAAGCATGATTATATGGGAGGGGAAAATTAAATTAAAATTCTGCATGTCATATAGCACATCAATTTGTCATGATGAAAATTCTTGTGTTTATTGTATAGAGAGATTTAGGAAGTTCTTGTGCTAGATCTTTTTAAGGAAATGAGCTTGAGAAAATATTTCCAAGCATAGAGCAGACATTAAAACAAACTGAAAGACTAAGAACCAACAAATCAGCAATATTACGGTTAGTGAAGATTTTTAAATGAGCTTTATTAAACCATGGACATTTCAATTATGTATATATTTTACTAGCTAAATTCCATGTAATTAACTAATTAAGTACTACTAGAATTTGTCTCATGGCTAAAGAAAGGAAATGTTCAGAGATTTGTGTGGGGACTTGTACTCCTCAATGCATTTGCATCTAACACAGTGACTAGAGAGAACAGTGAAATGACAAGGTTTGTTGATATTACAGATAGAGAAAAATTAAATCTGACTCAAAAGAGCTGTGTGACAATTTCAAAAAAATCAAAGACGAGTTGATGGAATGAATCTAGTGAGGCAGTGTAACAGGTTGGGCAGAGAAACTGTGTCTGCCTCATCAGTTGGAGATATTCATGGTTGGATGGGGTTTGAGCAGCCTGATCTGGTAGAAGATATCCCCGCCCACAGAAAAGGGCTGGAACTGGCTGATCTTTGAGGTTCCTTCCAATCCCAAACATTCTATGATTGTATAAAATTTAGTGTAAATAATACATAGAGTAAAACAAATGTAACTTTATCCAGACGAAAACAAATTTGAAGTAACTATAATTCAATAAATTTATGGTGAATAGGTCCTTCAAATTTTCAGTGCTTATCATTGATTGAAAAAAACACCCAGAAATATTAGCAGAGGAGATAAAAAAAAAAGCAGCAGAAAACATAATATGGCTACTGGGTAAATATTTTGAAGTTGAGCATTTTGTTTTCTCCAGATGATAATTGGCAGGGTATAACAGGGAAAAACATAAAGAAAAACTCCAAAGACAAGCAAAGGTTTCAAACTTCTGCCCAAGGACAAAGTCAATCAACCATAAGCTTAAAAATGTTAAAATTTTGTGGGTGACAAAACAGTTTCACTTAATAATTAATGAGATAGATAAAAAAGTAGAAAAACACTCATTTAGAGAATTCACCATCTCCCACAATGAATGAATGAGTGCATCAAATGAAGCAGTCAGGTTATTAGCTTAAAGAAAAAAGATATATATATATATATATATATTCATTTTACATACAATTAAATTGTAGCACTTACTGTTTAGAATGTTGTGCATGTTAACAGTTGAAATGGGTTAAAAATTCAATTTGATTGATTCATGAGCAAAAGTGTATCAAAATCTATTAAACAAAAATACAATTTATACTCAGGAATTCTATCACAATCTAAAAGAAACTTAGACATTACCCAAGAAATAGTGTTAATGTTGAGCTAGCCTCCAATAAGGAATTCATAGGCTTGACTTGAGGTGAAAGAATATAATTTATATTGTTTCTCAATATTGATGTAGTAATTTAAAATGTAGCAGAATGTGAGAAAGGAATTTGTTTTACTCTAAAATAAGAAGAAAAGTTTTGAACTCAATCATGGGCTGAAAAGTTTCCATGGCTCAATCATGTCAGCAGATTTCTCAGTGAGAAAAAGATTTAATTAATTTTAAAATAATCCCATTTTTATTATTGAAAAGTGATGCTCAAACTTATTTATTCCTAATTTTCATCATGCAATAATCTAAACTTCTTTCTCTTCCTTATTTGTCAGTGTCATTCCTCAAATTGCACTAGTGTCTGTGCCTCAGTGGTTCTGAAAACTGTCACTTTCATCTGTTGCCATTTCACATGGTCAGTCCTCAATGGGAGATTATTTTATACTCCATTACCTTCAAGTAGAACAAGGACTGAAGCATAGCTGTTGAGAAAACTTACTCAGTCACAATTTTTCTTATCATTTAAGACAACCAAATGCATTTTTGTCCTTTCTGTAGCTCTTCTGCTTTATATGACTTCAAACTCTCACCCTCCACAATGACATTGCAGTTAAAATGAGGTTGTTTTGGGTTGCTTTTTAAAAATTTTGATTCAATTGACCTATTCTGCAGTTACTTTAACAGAATCACCTAAAAAATTCATCCTGATTTTAAGAGTTATTTTAAAGAAAGTTTATCTTGTTAAAATTATTTAAAGTTACAGGGATTTGAGCTCCTAACCTGGTAATTTAACAAATTGTAAAATGTCCTGTTCTTTGGTGACATGCTGCACAATGAAGTCACATTTTTCACAGAGATGCTCTTTTGAATTCAAACTAATAAAAAATAGGCACTAGGGATAAAAAGGGGCATTTTACAAGGTTCACTTCCTCACAGGCTTTTATGAAATCATTTATACTTTTAAGCCTGAAAAATTGTAGTAAACTAGAATCCCAATAGACTTGAAGATCAAGGCTAGGATATCTAAATGCTGCTTCACCATAACACTTGTTCTTTGAGCTTGTTTATATTAACAACAGACAGAAAAGCAGCCAGATAAGATCACTATTACTTTCCATTTCCAGATGAGACTTTTGCACTGGGTTCATTCATCTCTAGTCCTTTTCAAAGTACAAAAAAAAAAAGTCTCAGTTTATTTTAGTGAAACTAGAAAAGCTTTGGAGACATTCTCAGCAAAAATATCCGTGTGTATTGAGTTTGCATGGCTAGGTTTTGGTAGCAGAAGAGACTGTGGGGTAGCTTCTGCGAGAAGTTCCTATAAATTTCCTCCATGTCTGACAGAGCCAATGCCAGCTAGCTCCAGGACAGACCTGCCACTGGCCAAGGCTGAGCCCATCAGAGAGGGCAGTTACATCTCTGTGATAACGTATTTAATAAGGAAAAAATATTATTGCACAGATGCAATTTCACTAAGATAATAGAGGAGGGGCATATGTGAGAGGAACAACTCTGCAGACACAAAGTTCAGTGGACAAAGACATGGCAGAGGTGCTCCAGGTGCCAGAAATTCCCTTGCAGATTCCCTTGCAGCCCATGGCAGCCCATTGCAGAATCCAGATTCCCTTTGCAGCGCGTGGCAAAGATCCTGGTGTAGCAGCTGTGCCCTTGCATGGAGGACCACGAAGATGCAGGGAGCCACCTGCATGCCACAGAGTAGATCCAGACAAGAGCAGGTGGATACCTGAGAGAAAGCTGTGACTCCCCCAGGGGACACCCACACTGGAGCTGAGGCGTGGCAGGGACCTGTAACCTGTGGAGAGAGGAGCCCATACTGAAGCAGATTTGCTGGTAGGATTTGGGGTCCTGTAGGGATCCATGGTGCCTGTCCATGATGGACTGCACCTTCTGGAAAGGGAAACACATTGGAGCAGTTCACAAAGAACTGCTGCCTGGGGAAGGACTGATTTGGAGCAGATCATGGAGGACTGTCTTCTCTGGGAGGAAATCAACACTAGAGCCAGGGAAGGACTCCTCTCCCTCAGCAGTGGCAAAATCAACCTGTGAGTTTTCAAGATTTGTTTTATTTCTCATTATCTTGCTCTGATTTTGATTGGTAATAAATGCAGTTAATTTCCCCAAGTCAAGTCTGTTTTGCCTGTGACAGGAAGCAATCTCTCCCTGTTCTTATTTCAACTAATGAACCTTTTGTTACATTTTCTCCCCTTTGTACATTTGTGGAGGGCAGTGGTAGAGAAGCTTTGGTGGGTAGCAGACATCAAGCCAGGGTCGATCCACATGCTGTGCAAACCAGTTTTCCCTATCACCCTGTTTACTGGAGAACACAATTGTTGGCTTCCTACCTGCTGAAATATACATATATATTTCTACATCACTCAAATACTATCTTTACAGTGTTGAGAAAGAAAGCAGAGATAACAGAACTTTGTTCTGAACCAAGTATTTTTTGCGTAATTATCATCTGAAGGCTGCTGGATTAGAACCAAAACTAGATTAAAACCAATCATTAAAAACTTATCACCCTCTATTCCCTGAAGCTGTATGAATGGCTGTCTTTGTGCATTCATCCCCAAGACCACCACATCAGTCATGTAAGAAAACCTGATGACCAGCAGTGCATATCATCATCATACATTCAATGCTATTTTCTTTTTTCAATTAAAAATACCTCCAAATCAACAAAAGAATCCAATTTCTTTTCCATTGATCCTGACCATGTTTTTCCATATTCACAGAGCACATTTCACAGTTTCTGTTCAACAGATGCAGCTTGACCTGACTAGAACTACATCAGCATTGTATGATACACCCAGTAAATTAAATGTAAAGAAAAATTATGGCTGTGTTTAGTCAGTGCTTAGGTAGAACACTGCAACCCACAACTTGCCTGCATGCCATCAAAGAAGGACCACTTGGGAGAGTGAAAGGCTGAATGTCTTCCCATCCCTCCCTGCAGGTATCCAAACCTTGTGGTGCTGTACTAATGGAATACTATGCCTCTGGGTAGGCTTGGGGGTTCTGCATGCTCCAGAAGTTTCATATTCCCTCCCTGGCATCACAGAAAAGATAACTAAGGATAACCAAAAGTTACAGTACTGATATACTCAATAGGCTCAAAATAATCTTGGAAGTCTGGCATGCGCTCTACAGCAAGTCCTTTTTGTTTACTAATATCAAATAAGGTCTTGATTAGCAATGTTAAACTTATATTGAGTGCATTTTCTGAAATAGAAAAAATAAACCCTCCAAATATTGTATATTTGTACTTTTGTACATAAAAATATTGAATATTAAAACAGTGAACATTTGGTATTCCAGAAATTACAATTTCAGAGACTCAAACAGTTGTGAGAATTTAACACAGCTGATGCAATATTTCCAGAGAAGATGAATTGTGAGGTTTGTTGAAGTGGAAGATTAAGTGTATTTTCCTTTTGATATTATTTTTTCACAAACTATGTGCTTTTTTTACCTGCTGCATAATGCTTTTAGATATGTGGCACTGAAACACTTAGGAGCTAACACACTAACAGCATTCTATGTGCAAATCGCAGCATACACAGAGGACTTGACTTATATTTCAACCTGACAGCTGTCTTTCCATTTGCTGATTAATGAACTCAGCAGCTTCATTTATATTTTTTCATCCTAATTTTATTATGTTGAGCTTTCAGTGGCCATGCAGAACACTGCTTGCAAGAAAAAGTGGATGGGGCATTTTAAAGCCACATATAGTTGTTTTCAAAAGAACATCTCTTAGACACTACTCAGAACTTCTGTGTTTATGCATCAAGTCATTCCAAAGCACCATGTGGAAAGAAAAAAGTTTCTTCATTTCATCCAACACTGCTCACTGTGCTTCTTAATAAGGAAAATTTATGGCATAAAATTATATTGCTCTCCATTGGAATGTTTTATTACATTTTTTTTTATTTCCTTAATATGTTGTTGCATAATTTTAGATATAGTCAGTACCAGAATTTGTTTGCTTTGAATTTAGTGTAGAATTTCTTTTTAATCTATTAGAATACATATATAAAAATAATCTTCTTGTTAGTATAAGTCACTTACAGAAAGAGAAGCAGGATCTAGTCTCAGCTTCAAATCATGCTACCTTTGTACTCTATTTCGCAATATTAACTAAGCAGCTAACATTAAGGGATAATATTAGTAGTTACTAATACTAAATAACATGGGTGATACTTGGTGCAAGGATTCTTGACTGAAAAAGGAGGCCTATTATCAACATGCCCTAATTTTTTGCCACAATGAAGGTTTTAAGTACATCATTTTTGCCCAGCCAAATTCCAACCTTAAGGAGGTTCCCATTCAGCCTAGGTCTTTTTCCTTCCCTTCTCAGACAATTCTGCACTATATCCAGCACCAGCATGAGCAAAACATCAACTTTGTAATTTTACTTTTTTTAATGTATCATTCATTGCTATGATGTTCTCATCATTGATTTGGGTTCTGGGGTGGGATGACCCAATAAAAAACATAACTTACTTTTTTACTCCTTCCTAGTCTAACTTTCTCTCATGTTTGTCATGGGCTACACACAGTCTATCCTATCCTATTCATATGGTGAAAACATAAGCAGCACAGGAGGGTAGGTATGTATTGCTTTTTGTCTGCTGCTACATGCTTCTGTCTCTTCCACTATTTTGGGCTTCTTCATTTTCCGCTGCTCTGACATGTGTTGTCAACAGGCTACTGGCTTCAGAGGTGTCCCTGCCTCAGTGTGGGTCATCCACAGCTGCAGCCCTTCAGGGTGTGTGTCACAGCAGGGGTCACCTGTGGCCACACAATTCCTCAGCAGTCTCTGTGCCTTAACATGTGTCCTCCAACGGCTGAAGTTCCTTAGGAGTGCTCCTTCCCTGACAAGGGTCACCCACAACCAGACTCTGCAACCCACGAGGCGTCTCTAAGCCAATATGAGTCACCTCTTTGCAGGACACTATCTCCAGCCCTGCCCTTAGCTGTCTCCTCCTTAGCATCTTTTCTACCATGTCTTCCTAAAACTGCATCCTTCTGCATGTCTCCTCTGCACATCCAGAGCTTCACCAGTCCCTTTGGCCTGCTGTTCTTCCTCAAAAACGCACCACAGTGTTCCCTGTCAGGCTGCAGTCTCAACAGGTTGCTCAGCTCAGTGTCAGACTGGTCAAAATAAGCACTGGGCACTTCATGGCCTCCTCCACAAAGGTCACCTGCAGCTCCTTGCTCCAAAAGCCTTACCATGTATACTCCATACAGTCACAGTCATTCTGGATATGATTCTGGATACTAGCCACAATATAGTTACATGCTATAACACACATCAAGATTGTCTAAAATTCCCTAAATCTTTATACCAGCTTATTTTTCATCCTCTAAAATGGAGATACTGGTGTTTTGAAATCTTCCAGATGTCTTCTGGAGCTCACTATTCAGCTAGCTGTCATATATTCAGATGGCAATCATATATTAAACTAGGACAGAGCTCTGACTTTTCCTTCTGCATGTAGTTTTAACTGTCAATCAATCAAAGCTAATCACATTAATGAAATTCATAAATAAAGTAAAAGCAGAATGAAGAACAAACACCTTCTGAAAAAAATAAATAACCCTTCAAAAGCTATTATAAAAGCACAGGCTGAGAAAAACAAAGGGAAATTTACCTTGGAAAAGTCAGGCTAATGCATCTGAGCAAAGCAAATCTGAAATGCTGGCATTTAACATGACATACCTTTGAGAAGCCGTAACATTTTCAAGAGGCCATGGACTGATGATGGAACTGAACGTCTGGGTAGAGCATCCTGAATCAGAGACAGCAGTCACTTTTTTACACTCTGATTCAAAGTGGGCACTATGCTGCAAAAAGATACTGCTGAATTTGAACCCTGCAAACCACAGGGTTGATGTGGAAGGAAAGGAAGACAAAAGTAAAAAATTATCTGTGAAGAAGGATACATGCACTTATTTATTTGGTTATTTAAAAAAGAATTTAGGCTGTGGAAGAAGATCTGCAAGAAAAACAATTTAAGCTTTTTTCTTGGTTATGCCTTTAAAAATAGCATGGAGAAATAGTTCATTTACAATACAAATCCTTTCTGACTGGGAATTGGCAGATAACTGGTTGTTCAAATTTCAAGATAAGTACTTGTATTTTCATATTTCTCTTCTCTGTCAATATCTGATGCTCAAAAAAAGGAACTTCACGAGAAAGAATCAAATTAATCTCTTCATATGCTTTCATCACCTTATTACACGAGCACACTGTACCACACTGCTTATGCAAAACCACAGAAAAGCAATCAATACTAGGGAGCACTTAAGTGTAAGGGTTTGCTTAGTAAAAAAATCCAAGTGAAATTTTAGGCAAGTAGAGGAGTTATTACACTCTGTGGGCCAGATCCCAAGAGCTCTGTGGCACTATTTTAGCTGACGACTGAGTGGTTTGCCTCAGTCTGCCCAGTGTGGAATTGCCTTAGAACAGCACAAAGGCTAATGCTGACAGCAAGGGAATGTTGAAACAGAAGCAGCATGAAAAATATCAGTCCTTCCTAGTTCAGCAATTATTAGCAGTAAATTTTTAACTGCAATGGACTTCTGCCAACATGTCTCAGCCAAAACCAGTACTTGAAAATGTAATTTTAGTGCTGCATTATACTCAGGAATCTGAAACAGTTTAGTGCAGGTGTACTGGTTGCTCCTTTTAGTGGTAACATTTCTCACTATCTGCCACATTATGACATTTGCAGCAGCACAGTGCTTTTGTGTTCCGAGGAGGGAACTATTTTGGTGTCTTCAGTATCAGGGTGGTCACTATAGCTTTTTATTAAGTATAAATTACTGCACATCACATACAAGGTGAAAATGGTAATCAACTCAAATCTAACCTGACAATAGAGTATTTTACAAAACCACTGTGTGAATGCAGTCAAAGAATATATAAGAAAAAGTTGGGAAGATGACATCTGGATAATTCTGTGTTTCTTGCCTTTTCTGTGTGAGACTGCCTCTACCCTTTAGAGGCTTGACTGGATTGCAGTATTTACTGCTGCTAAAAATCCACTGAGGAAAAAAACGAATAGAGCTGTTTTCACCCGGTGAGTACTTGCTAATTTATAAGCAATGTTACAAAGTCCTTAGCTCCAGGAAAAGTGCAAATTTTGACACTTTGCCTGAATCTCTGAATAAGTCACTAGTTTTGTAGTATCTGCTTTCACCTTACTTGCCAAACACAGTTTTTAAAAAAGCTAGTCCTAAATTCTTCCTTCTTTCTCTGATGCTTTGATATATAAACTTAAATAGAATATTTGGAACCAGCTATATTGCTAGTAAGTGGAAGGCTTTAACATCAAGCATTAGTATTCACCTGATAGTAATTCTCAGCTGAAAACCTTTGTGTGTTCTCTAGAAGAGGACATTAATGTAATGAAAGATACAGAAATATATATATGTATGTATATAATATACAAATAACATAACTATACATAAATATATAAATAGAATTTATAAAATATATAACAAATACAGAATGTAAATAATAAAATATATAATTATAAAAATGCAGTATATAAAATGGATAAAGATTTATATAACTATTTATACGTCCATATGTTGTGAAAAAAGTGAGGAAGGGAATGAAGTTCAAATGAGCAGATAAATTTTAAATCTTATCATTAGCCCATGTTATGTCCATTCCACACAGGCCTGAAGGGTCCTGATGGCATGTATAAATCAACAGGTTAAGTGATCTCCACTTTGGTCATCAGAAGGAGGTGGAATCACTTCCTCTGCAGAATTTTGTGTCTCTTATTACTGAATTTCTCACATTTTCTGCTGGCTCCAGTTACAAATTTTATCATGGTCCCAGTGGACTGAACTCTATAATTTGGCACTACAATTTTTTATCCTAAATTAGTACCATTTGAAAAGGTGCTGAGGGTGCAAACCATTTCATAATTCAGATGAGAATTGAATAATAGCAGTCCAGCATTGACCCTTGGGCTGTTTATTTGTTATTGGCTGCCAGCCAAATATTAAGCCAACAACAGCTATCCTTTGAGCCCCCTTGCCCAACCAACATTTAACCCATCCAATGTTCTGTTCATCCAGTCCATATTTTCTTCATTTTCAAAATAGAATTATGCCTTCTTCAAGCCAGCTTACAGTAAATATGCAAATATTTACAGTATCTAAAATAGACAACTCAGTGATAAATCTTTAGAAAAATCCTAAGGTTGTATCAAAAGTTCTGTCTTCATGATATTCATCAGACTTCATCTATCTTAATAAACTATACAGCAATCGGATGGTATATTTTCTTTCTTCTAGTGGACTATATCTGGTTTAATAGTCAATCTTTTCTCTGAAGTCTTTCAAAAGATATGGACTAGCTTCACATTTCATCCCCCTGATTTATTTTCTTTCTTGTTAAGTAGGAAGCAGTCTAGTCAACCTTAAATTAGAATAAAGTTTCTTTCCCTTCCATAGACAAGAAAATATGTCTTTGTTGTAGTATTTGTTCACATTTAGAAGTGAATAGATTAATAAACAACTCTTTGCTTCAATGAAGTGTTAAAACTCTGACTTCCGTCCTCCTCTCTCAGTAATTCTTAGGCATTCTTCAGTGGAAAAGTTCAATTAACCTCATGTTCTAAAAAACATTTCTCCTTTACATTAAAAACATGCGTAATTCAAACAGCTATAGTCTTACTGTATGCAGTGTATAATTGAATTTTGATTGAGACCAAACAAACAGAAATCAAATTACTTTGGGTAAAATGTCCATTAGGAGTGATTGAGCTCCGACATCTTCCTTTTAGACATGTTGTAAAACTGCTTTATATATCCTCATTATAATTGAAAGATAGAATAATCAGAGCCATGTTCTCACTGTTGGTCAAAACAAAGATGGCTAATTAGATGAAACATATCATAGAGACAGATTTTGGAGTAGCAAACCTCTGTTGAAATATAGTGCAAAAATGTCAGAATGTTATTTCTGGGTCTGAGTCAGATACGACCTTGTTTATGATTAGATCTACTACAGATGTCAAGCATTACAATGTGGTTTTCAGTGAAAGACCCTCACCTCAACCAGTCTTTGGGATAAAAAAATAACAGTAAAAAAATATGTCCCTTTAAAAAAAGAAAAAAAAAATTTGTACTTTGAAACCATAGTCACTAGAAGAAAGACAGCAGATGTCTAAGAATATCAGACATGGCTTTCTCAGAGACAGACCCTGTGACAAGTAAAAGCATCCTTTTTGCAAAATCAAACAGCAGCTTCCTTCATTCCTCCAAGAACTGTGAAAGTCAACATTTTGCAGTAATGTAGTTGAATAGTTCATACCACTGAATAGGAACGAGAAAGGGAAATAGAAAAGGTGTACATTAAGTACATGGGCATAAAGATGAGTAGATCTTAAGTTGAAATTATTAAAATACTGCCTCTCTCAATCTGCATCACAGAGAAGAAAAAGAATATATGGAAGGTAAGATAGTAATTTTACTTCTCTAACTGAATTATCTATAATATCTGTGTTTTCTATATAATCTATCTCCTTTTCTGTGTTAAGTAGGAAAAAAGTGGGAAGTAGGGACTCAGGACAAAGGGTAAATGAATATGCTATACCTCTAACCTATTTTAAAGCTTATTTAAATAGCAGAAATACAAGCAATAAGTTTCACAAATATAACAAGTCTTTGGCGTAAGTCCAGAGAAATACAAATACATGCAATTTCCAGCATTACCAGAGATGCTGAAGTTGGTTTTTCTGAAAGATAAGTGTTGCATTATGTTAGGCATTATACAGAATCACCACATCACAAACTTTGGATCAGCTCATCAGTGGCAACTTAGCTAGAACAGGAGCCATGTGGTGCTATTTTCTTTTTTCAATTACCTTTTCCCCTTATTTTGGTGAATGCACAGAAAAACATGATTTATAAAAGTTCCTAGGATTAAGGGAAAAGGACAATGATGTCAAAAGCAATACTGAAAGGCTAAACTGCTAGAATAACATTTTGGAGAAATGTGATTCTGCTTTAGGAAAAAAAAAAAGAAAAAAAAAAAAACAAGAACAAGTTTTATTAGGATACAGTGAAAAATTTCACCTGGAAGATAGTATTGTCCAAGTAAAATTGGGAAAGAGAGTACATTCTCTTAAAAGGTAAATTGAAAAGGAGGAAAACAATAAAGACTGGCAAAAAGAAAGATCGTGTTATAAAATGTGAGATAAAGACCTTAGTTCTCATATTTCTGGTATTGATTAAAAAATATAACTCAGTTATTAAATAGGGCAAGTTAAAGAGATTCAAATGAAATCTAGACAATCAGGTCAAAATATTATCACATTGTTATCTTAAATCACAGTGAATTCAGCTGGCAATTCATTTAAAATTAAAATTTCTATTACTTCTATCCAGAACTCAAGTCAGGCCCCAGGAATTTCACGTTATAAAACATTTCATCTTCTTTGACCTTCCTTCAAATTTGGAGCTTAAGTTTTTCATTTCATCTCATTTGTAAGGGATACAAACTTAGTTTGTATCTGCAGCAGTATCCTTAAATGGAAGCAATATCCCTCATACAGCAAAAATTAGAAGGTGCTGAGGCTTTAAAAACATTAAATATTATATGCCTGTGGTAAAGTTATGGAAGCTTGCTGATAAAATAACTCAAGTGTGCAGCTTTTTGCTGATTAAGGATCCCCCAAAAAAAAAAAGAGGAAAAATGAGGTTAATGGAGTTGCAGTGTTTTGTAGTAGAAATATTACGGGAGGACTGACCTTGATAAGCATTTGGGATTAATTACAATGAAAAGTAGTCAACAAAGAATCAGTCATTAGCAAAGTGGTTTTGCTCTGTCTGTAGGTCAAGATAGCAAAGCAGACTTACCACTTCATTAAAAATGATGATGATGAAATATATATTCCATAGCTGTCACTGCATACATATATCAATCTAATGTAAGAGACCATGAAAAGTTTTTCCTGTTGCCACTTCAGAACAGTTTTAGATTTACATTGGACTTAGAAAATTCTGAGCAAATTTCTGAAGACATATTTGTAGTTCATATGTGGTGAAGAGTGATCATTCAAATGCCATATATTTTTTGCTTGCTTTGTTCCCTCCAGTTAGACAAACTGAACTCAATACAAGCAAACAGAATTAATGTACTTCATGGAAAATTGTGACTATTAGCTGTAGAAAATAGCAAAAATAGAAGTGCATTAGGCTAATATACATCATGTTCTTGGAACAAGAAACAATAAAATCTATATTAATAGAGTTTTCACTTCGTGCTCAAAAAACAGATCTCCCATCCTGCCCAGTATGTCACTGTTCTGCTATAACATTAAAAGGATGGACAAAATAATGTTATTTAAAATGAAATTATTCATGGTAAACTGTTTCAAAGAAAGCCATTATTGAACTTACGTTGAAATAGTAGGGCAAATTTTAGCACGTAAAAAACTCCTCTCTCTGGGAGAATTTCACTTCAAAAATACTGTTGGAATCAGTTCTTGCATTTTAGTATAATTATTTAGTAGGCTTGTTGTTCATGATGACTGGATAATTTAAGAGATTTGCAGGTCATTTGTAACCATGGAAATCATGTTGCCTGCATATCTAATAGACTAATTTCCACATGAAGCAAGGCAGTAGTTCTGTTTATTTACTAGCTTGTTAAATGCTATTTTGAACTATCTTGTTTTCCTCAGGGGAATTGTCACTCAATTTCTGAAAAGAAAAACAACAAAGTAATACTATGTCCTTACTGAACCTCAATGAATATGCACTTTCTTATATTTTCAGTAAATGTATATTTGACCATATTTGTAGAGCCAAACCTTTGTTTGATTCTCATCTTTTACATTTGAGGTAGAGATTGAAAGTGTTTAAGGATTAAATGTGTTAAAGACATGCATGAGATTTCAAAATTTTCAGTTACTGGCCTCAGTACATAGGGATATGAATTAGTGATTGAGTCAGGGCTGAACTGTGGTTAAAATTTACTAGCCAATTGATTGCATACGTATGTTTCTTATTCAGTCCCATTTGTGGGTCAAAATGTTTAAATCATATTAATTTCAACATAGTAGAATATGTCAAACTAAGAGTCCTTAAGAAAATATAGGAGAAATTTAAGGAGATAAATTAGTTTCTGTATCCTTTTAATTCACTACTTATGAAAAGCAGTGTCAAGTTCCTAGCTCAGAGGACTTGACAATAATACAGACTTTTTAGAACAGGAAATATATAGTCCAAACTCCAGACTGCAGAAATTTTAAGCCATTATTAGTAAGGGTTTGTGTTTGTTTTGGCAGGTTTTTTTGTTGTTTTGGGTGTTGATTTGGATTATTTTGTAGGGGTTTTCTATGCAATCTTTTGTTAAAGAAATCTGGGATGCCAAAGCATTTGCTTTTCTGTTAGTTGATGTAATCAAGATTCAAAGGTCCATTTTTCACATGCAAGATTACCATCATATCTATAAAGTACCATTCAAGCAGACATGTCTTAAAAGGTCACAAAAACCATGAGTCACAAGGTGACTCACCTATCCTCTGTAGTAGTTTCCCTGCCTTCAGGACTATGATGCTGTCTTCATGCCCCAACAGATTAAACTCACATTGTATTTTATTACTCCCATCACTAATTTAGCCAAAGTACTTTTATATTTCCATAGTACTTTTTTGATTTGAAGTTCATGTCATGGCCATTGACAATTTAAACTGTCTTCATCTTCACTAATCTTAAAGCTGTCTACAAGCTATTATCAATCACTTGTTAAAATGACAATACTCTCTTGGCTTCTAAATTATTTTAATAGGCAAATTGCACAGCAATGTGATGTTGAAATATTAGATGAAAAATATTTTTTAAAATTTGCTTCCCAAACTTTTTCAATTGAATGAGCACTTGGGAAACAAAAGAGGAATTTGACAAAATAGTAACAACATATTAGGCTTTAATCACACAAAGCAATAGTATCAGAATTTTCATTTCTATCCAATCAGAGGAACATATTTAAAAGATAAATCAAAATAAATGTAATGTGGAAAAAAACCAATCAATTCTTAACCAATAAACTAATACATTCTTTACTTCATCACCATCTCTGTATAAGAAATAACAGATATCCCTGTTTAAATGCTAAACAACAAAAATTTCTTCCCAAGAACAGTAGTAATTCATTCTTCAGTACTCTCAAAAATTTAAGAACTGCCATGTTTTAATTTTTGCTGTGCTGTAGCAGCCTTGCACTTTTTATATCATAGAATCATGGGATGGTTTGAGTTAGAACAGGACCTTGAATATCATCTATCTCCAAGCCCCCTGACATGGACAGGAACGCCTTCCACTAGACCAGGTTTCTCAGTCCCATCCAGCCAGGCCTTGAACAATTCCAGGGGTGGGACAGCCACAATTTCTCTGGGCCACCATTCTAGTGCCTCACCACCCTCACAGTAAAGAACTTTTTCCTCATATCTAATCCAAACCTACCCTCATTCAATTTGAACTAATAACCCCTTTGAATCCATTTGACCTTATGTGCATTTGTAAACAGTCCTGTCCCACCTTCCCTGTAGGCTCCTTTCAGGTGCTGGAAGGACACAATTCAGTCATCCCAAAGCCTTCTCTTCTTCAGGCTGAACAATCTCAATTTTCTCAGCCCTTCCTCATAGGATCATTTTGATGTCCCTCCTCTGGATGTGCTCCAACAGGTCCATGTCCTTCCTGTGCTGGGGTACCCTAGAGATGGATGCAGCCCTACAGGTGAGGTCTTACCATAACAGAGTAGAGGGGCAGTGTCACCTTCCCTGACCTGCTGGACACACTGCTTTTGGTGCAGCCCAGGATACATTTGGCCTTCTGGGCCATGAGGTCAAGGTCCATCTGGATTGGCCCATCTTGGATGTTTAGAAATAATGGCCAATCCAGAACGGAGCTCTCTCAGACACAATCCGAGAGAGTGGTGTTTGTTATCATTCTTTACTTTTCTTTTTTAGCTTAGCAGCTTCTAGAACTCTCCTTTCTTTTTCTTTTTAGTATAGTTATAATAGATGTATATATCATAAAATAATAAATCAAGCCTTCTGATCATAGAGTCAAAGATCTCATCTCTTGCTTTACCCAAGAACCCTTGTGACAACCGTCACACACATTGACAGATCATGTCTATCCTCTAATCCACCAGCACCCCCAAGTCCTTCTGGGCAGGGCTGCTCTTGGTCTGTTTATCCCCCAGTCAGTGTTGATACCAGGGCTTACCCCAGCCCAGGTGCAGCACTTTGTACCTGGTCTCGTTAAACCTCATGAGATTCCCATGGACCCACTTTTCCAGCCTGTCCAGATCCCTCTGGATGTCATCACATCCTTCAGGTGTGACAACTCAGCTTGATGGCATCTGCAAACTTGCTGAGGGTGCATTTAATTTCTTCATTTACGTAATCAATGAAGATATTAAATAATACTGGTCCCAAGGTTTTCCTTTCTTCAGTTTTTAAAGATGGTTACTATGTTTCCCTTTTACCAGTCACCCAGGACTTCCTCTGCGAGCCATGACTTTTCAGATATCATGGATATATACATATATCTTATAGAGCCAGGTGGTATCAGAAGTAACCTCACCAGTAAATATATTGAAACAAATGTGACTGGCAAAAGAGGAGTAACCTTGATCATCCTGCCTCGGGAAAACTTTGTTGAGGTGCAACTGAATAGCAGGTCTACAACATTAATGAACTTCATTTTTATAAACTGTACTTAGCAATGAACACAAATTTTAACTAAACATTAAATAAGTTGTGCTAAGTTTCATAGCAAATTTCAAGCAATATATCAACTGGAAAATATACTCAGTGGAATTCTATGACAAACTGACCCATTTCAATCATCTGCAGTACATGAATGAGAGATGGTACGTGCTCTATTTTTTCTCTTTCAGGTATAAAGAGAACTTAGCTAACAAGCCCATATAAAGATGTCTAAAACTGTCTGCAAAAATGCTGTTATGTGAATTGACCCAATGTGATAATCACTTTTTTCTACCTCTAATAGTATGAAAAACAGTTGTGACTTACCCAGCTACATACATTATATCATTTCTGGACCCTATAGAGAACAATTAAATTTTTTTCATGTTGCCAAAGGAAATTCAGGGAGAAAGAGAAGGTCTGGGCAAACTCAGTGAGACTTCAGATTATATAGGGAGGCTGCTTAGGATTGGGTACTGTGCCCTCCACTGTATGTTTCAAGCTTCGTCTGTAAAGTAAGATCTCAGAAAACTTCCCACATCTTTTCACCTTCCTTTCCCTTCCTCTTTCTCAATACATTCAGATTTCTCCTGGAAGAAAACCATGTGTAGAAAAGGAACTGTGAAACCCTTTGGAAGCAACCAGACAGCTGGGGGGATGAGGGGTAGTATTCTAGAGAGCACTGACCACTTTTTTAGATTAATCTTCAAGTTCTGATTTGATGGACACAATCATCAAAATATATTTTAGTTCTGCATCTCGTAGGAAGAAAAAGATTGACAAAGCTTGTTTTCTCACGTATATGTAAAAAAGATAATGATTACAAAATTGAAATGGTAGAATATATGAATCTTAAAATGGACTTTATTTATGGGGGAAATAGGCCTCAAAAAATACAAGTTGCATCCATCAAAGATGCAATACAGCATAAACCTGGAAGTTCAGATGTAAACCCAAAATGTCAGGTCAAGAAGCATGTCAAGGATCTGTATATTTAAGTTGTAAAGGCTCAAAATAAAATCTTTTCAAGCATATCAAAAGCAGAGGGCTTCTCAGAGAGTGAAAGGTATCAGCAGACTATGAAAGAATGTGAGCAACACTCATACAATAAGTTTGCATGAGAAAACTGAAGAATAAAGAAGTGAATTTCTAAAATTTTGCTCAATCCAAAGGTAATTCAGAAGATTCTCATATTGGCTCCTAATTTTGCAGCATAAATTTGAGGAAGTACTTCCAAATTAATCTTTCCTAAGTGAGTTAAAAAAAAAAAAGTATAAATAAGCAAGAACAGTGAACTGAATACAGCAAAATAATTTTTAACTTTTAGAGAACACTGATATGAAGCCATGAGGATTTCACTACTATGTGTAACCTATTTCTTTAATCAATAGGCAGAGGAATGGAAGGAGAAAAATATAAAAAAATATTTAAAGCTGTGAAAACTAAGGATTTGACAGATATATACCTATCTAACTGATAAAGCCTATACAAAGAAAGGAACTAGTAAACACAGGATATACAAAGAATAAATATTGATAAGGAGTAAATATGGACTTGGCAAGGAAAACACACACCTTACAAATTTTTCTGCTTTTTCAAAGTATCCCTGAGTACGTGGATAAAAATTATCTAATTATATTTCTATTTTCAAAAAGCTTTCAACAAGCTCTCACATGAATTTCCTAAATTTGGGTACTGTGTACTACTGGCTGCTCAATATATGCCTAAAAGTTTGAAAACATGATAAATAACAAGGCATTGATGTTTTCAAATAATTAAAAATTCCTCTTCAAAATCAAAAGTGTCTGTAAGGAGCTCCAGAGGATTTTTCTACAGTCAGTGACTCAAGGATGAAATAGCATATGAAACGTAAAATTAGTAAGCATAGAATAATGAACGCAAAAGGAAAACAAAAGCATATACAAAACTTAGTTATATTGAAAACCTCTAATTTGGGTATACAGAAAGAAGCCTCCAGCCAATATGTACAGGTCCCTGGGAAAGTATATTACCCATAGATGACTTGAATAAATAACTGCCATCTGGAATGTTACATTAAAAATATTATCTGTGATTTAAAAATAGACTATGGCAGAACTAGAAAAAATGTTATAACAAAGAACAATTAGACATATGTTATCTCACCCACATAAAGTGCAACTGAATCTGAAAAGGCATGACGGAAAAAATAGCATCAAGATCTGTATAATTTTGAAAAAGAAATAGTAAATGTGGTTACGAATCATAGTATCTTTATTTTAACATTATAATTATGGATTTTCATCAAAAGTTCATCAGCTATACAGTAAACACTGTTTTTCTCACACAGCACTGTGTTGAATGCAGTGTTGAGTTCTTTGTTACAGTCATTTTGGAGGTCAAACATGTAAATGCATTCAGAAAATGGATTTCAAACATGGTCTCAGGCATTTAGGCCAGTGTAATGGCATTTAGGCCAGGCCTATACTTCAGGTGTAATTTTTTCAGGCAGGTATTAAATGGCTAATTACCAGAAATCAAGAGTTGGCTAAAAGATGGATCAGCTAGTGCTTCCTACATTTCCTAAGCATTGGTGTGGCTTCCTAGGACAGGATGCCAAAATGTGTTTAACTTTGGTTGGATTCCATAAAGCAGTTGCTGCATTCTTTGTCTAATATAATATAAACAAAGCATGAAATAAAGGACTTAAACATAGACAGCAAGGAATTTTAAAATATTTGACCATGTCATTTCAACCACTTGAAAATTCTGTTTTAACTGTTCTGTCTATGCAAACCTTAAGTCCTTAAACTATTAAAGAATTTATTACCTTGGACTTGTGCCACAATTCCTCTCTTTCATGAGATGATGAAAGAGATATCCATTTTATGGTGAAATATGTGAGTCTGAAGATGTGATTGTTTACAGCAAAGGGAATCTAAGGAAATTATCCTAGATTTAGGCAGCTAACTTTTGAATATTTATATTATATAAAATTAGGCCCATTCAAGAAATGTTATGCCTTGAAGATTGTTACCTATTTAGTATAAAATGAAGAAATAAAGATATCTCTTGCTCTTGCTGCAATCACCAGGCTGTCTAAATGGCAAAAAAAAAAGTAAATATTCAAAAGCAAATAATCTAAATTATTTGTACTTCCCACACTGTAGTCACATGAACTATTACTCAACCTTGCTTCTAATTTTTTCCCTGTTACACATTGGAGGACTAATGAAACCAGTTTGCATTGAGTCAAGACAGGAATCATCATGAAAGTGTAATGTTATGAAATGTGTTCTTCACAACCTATCATAAAATTCACTTTTGGGAACAAAAGTTCTAAAAACCAGAGGACACTACTGTAAGTGCTGCAGGTTTGACAGCCCTTCATCTTTACATACGTCTGTATCTTGCAGAGCAGATCTTGAATAATGTATGTCATGGCATATTTTCATGCCATGAATGAAACTGTAGATCAGCAAAGTTCTTCATTGTTAAATGCCAGTATTTCTAAGTGAATATAACCTGTCAACCCTAAGAGGGAGAGAAAATTGCTACTATTTTCAGAGGAATCACAGAACTGTGTTTGATAGAAAACACTTCTAGAGGACAGCTAGACCAACCTGCCCAGCCAGAGTAGGGCTATCACTCAAATGGAGCAAATGATGGCTGTCAAATGATCTAGGTACTGTTTGTTTACTAACCACACACAAATCCAGAATCATAATCCCTGTGGCTACGTCTGTACTAGCAGGTATGATCAGCAAATGGCTCCACACATAGCATGTAGCACCGTTCTACAATAATCCGCCACACTTCACAGTTATCCCATTACCTGACACAATTTTTGGCTCACACCCTTGTTAACAAAAACTACAATGTAAGACGATTACTGCTGCTACATTAATGATCTGATCAGAAGACTACAAAGGGCTTGAAGTAACCCAATAGGTAACAAAGATGAGACAGTTCTCTTTGGGAGGGAGAGAGAATTTGGCTGTATAATTCATATTTTATTGTCAAACTTGCTCTTGGTTAGCAAGATGAGCCTTTGGGTTTTTCCAGTTACCAGAATATGCTCCATCAGCTGGTTATTCAAGTAAGAAGAGAATTTCTTTTCCCCAGTTCCAAAAATAATATTCTTCTATTCCATTAAAATACTGTGATTAAATGGTGCTTGCTGACTCAGTGCATTTCCTATGCAGTTTAAATGAGATTAGTTCCATTTACCACTGCACAAGTGAGTTTTTTTGTGTATCTATGTATATATATGTGTGTGTTGTAGATCTTCACTGCCATTTCTTATAAGGTAGTGTTTTGAAGTTTGTGGGAAAATGGTTGTACCAGTTAATGCTGTTTGGAGAGAGGATAAATTTGTGCTAAGGGCTGCCAAGATTCTCGGTTTCCTCTTGTATGGAGACAGCTTTATCCTGACACAATCCTTTAAATAACAGTACTCTTAGTAGTAGAATTGTTTGCAATAAATATAGGAGAAACACAAGCCCTTTCCACTCATATAATAAACATTTCCTGATTTCTTAGTGCCAAGAAAAACTTCCCTTCTGACCCTGTTTCTGTTTCTATCATGCATTGTACCAACAACACTGATATAAATTGCTTTACGTTACTAACTGAGACTGCTAACATTTAAAATCAGAACTTAAAATAAATGCTTTAACTTATTTTACATCTAGGCTAGAGAAACTATCCCTAAGAATTTATTGCCTGCCTTTATCTCAGAGAATCAAAGATGAATCTGGCCTCACTGGAGAAAGTTAATGAAACAGGTAAGTCTCAAATTCTGCCTGCCTTTCTGAGCACTCTTTGTTTTCCTACTGGAATACCAAGGACGCATTCTTTCCTGTCTAACTCACTACAAGCAATCCTTGCTTAGAATCAATATTCAAGGTTGACTCTACAAAAATATTGCTCTGGAGAACTACCTGCCTCCTGTAAGAAAGGGGTTAAAACTTTAATATACCTTAACTTCCTTTTCTGAATAGTAACACCTTCCTTCCTCAAAATCAGTAGGCAGAGTAAATACTCATGAACACCAGATGTCCACACTGACTTGGGAAGTCAGAAAGATAAAATTCCTTGTGCACACAAGAACATATTCGCAGCATTAGCAGAATGAAATAGAGACATCAGATAAGTGAAAACAGATGTTGTTAAAATGTCAAGTGCAGCAGATGTGTGTATACAAGACAAGCTTTGAAAAGATTAAACTTTGATCCTGGTTGGGCTGTAGGAATTTATGTTAATCAGGTAGAAACAGTAATCTACTTTGGAACAGCTATTTCCACCTTTACTATAATATGTTATTATGCATTGTTCCTAATGAAAGTACCTCTGAAATATTAACCAGTTGAGCATGAGCAGTGATAATATGTTGGCTGTGTAGGCTTTATGTTGTGTTCCCATAAATCTGCTCTTATGAGCAGCCAGAGTTCTCAGTAAATCATTTTCTAGTCACCTACCTACATTTTCATCCAGTGGAGGAGAGGGAAGGATGCTGTATGACACGATGTGCAATCAGGTCTCATCCTGATATGCTGTGAGCATACATCCAGGAACCATGTAGCAGTTCCACAGTTTAGATGTGGGTCATATTTTTTATATCTTCCACCTAAAAGGCAAATATTCTTCCCCTTTGGTTTTAGAGCCTTCCAAATATGAATTTCTGGACAGAAAATCTGACTTGGTTGTGATTTTGGAATTACGTCTGCATTTTTCCATGTCTGCTGTGGGATTTGCTCTAACAAGGAGAAGATTTTTTTATCTGTGTCTGTTTTAAAGTATCAGGACCTCATTTTGTCAACAGTCACAACCATGAACATGTGTTACTAAATGTCTCATATATATCTGCCAGAGAAAGGAACAAGGAACTACCTGATAGAAGTATTCTACTTCAGAGGTGCTCTTTGGTGTTGTCTCCACAGGGGACCAAAAAGCTGTCAGGTTTCATTTCAGTCCTAAATGCCTACAATTTACTGCTTCATGCAACACCTTCCTCTACACCCATGCCCCAGACCTGTGTATTTTGTTAGTAGAACTGATTCAGTGTGGAGTCAAGGTTCATCAGGGACTCTTACCATTTCACTGGTGACTGGGAGCTGGTAGGCTTAGCTGTGCATATTTTTGGTATAAAAACTGCCACATGCTTATCTCCCTGGGGCATAGCTCTTTCATTTGTCTCAGAGTCATATGGGAGATCAGGTTTTTTTCCAAGCCTTCGTGGTGATGAAATCTCAATTCCATTGTGTCCAGGCTCTCTTCTCTTTACTTTCTCATGGGAAGGTCATTTTGTTGGCTGCCATATTCATCTCACATACACCACGTGGACAAAGCAACCTAATCCACCAGAGGTTCAAAATAACTGTTCTGTCCCTCTACAACTACGTGTTACACACAGATGACATACAGAGTAGTAACAGCTTGCGTTTTACAAATATTGGATAATGATTTCTTGTTACTATTAAGTATTAAGAAGCAAATTTATGTCTATCTTTTAGTACCTGAACATAATTATTCTTCAGTTTAGATTACTAAGTACAAGAGTCTTACTCAGATTTTTAGATTATTGAAATTTACAGGAAGTAGATAATGCTCACCTTTAATAGTCTTTTGCTCCTGATAATAACCAAGAGAAACCAAGGTGCAATTATACCACTTGTAAGTATCCTCTTTTTGTATTGTTCAATAAAACTACTTGGTTTTTTTGGTAAGAATTTATACTGAATGAAGTTGATGGAGGGACTTTTTCTGGTATTACAGTGGCACTTTAATACCTCAGCTCTTTGTGAGTTACAGCTGCAAAAAGCTCTAACCTTTAAAGGAATTTTCGATAAGTGCTTTTTCTTTTGCAGAGATAACACCTCACAGACTTTTGCTCTGAGATCAACTTCAAGATACCTTATTGCTTTCAGGGGCTTTAAAGTCATATTGGAATAGTTTTATTTTATTACCCAGATCAGAACCTTCTCATCCATCCCAACTCGTTTGAGTTACCCTTTGGTTATACTTTCAAGTTTTTATAGCACTTTTTATATGGTCTTGAACATTTCACTTTCTGTCTGTATCAACAAGGATACTTGTGCTCTTAACTGGGAATTGGCAGGTCGGCACATTTCTAGCAGGTCAAACTTGCCTTGTAAGTTTTATGTTAATATCTATTTTAATAAAATTATTCTTGCTTTTTAGTGTGAAATAATTGACTTTGGATAAGAAACTAAATTTTAAGTTAATTTTAATATTAATTTTAATTTATATCTTTTAAATATTCCATGTCCATTCACTTAAGACCCCAGAATATTCGATTGTCTTAAGTGTTCTCCTTCACTCTATATGTGTTTGAAATTTGTGCAGCCAGTTTCAATTATTTGATAAAACAAACTCCAAGTATCTTTTTGGACAGTTTATTATGAACATAGATTTTACATTGAGCATGTTACCAAAAGTTAGAAAGCATTGTAATAAGTAGGAGAAAAAAAAGAAAACAAATATTGGATGTTCCCTTTCTAGCGAATCATCCCACCTTTATGATAGGCTTCTAGAATTTGAACAAATGGCTAGTAAGTCACATCCTTTTCTGCATGTTTTTAGACTTTCTCTGGTTTTACTACATATCACAACTTGAGCAGCATGACAATGTCCCAGGGCATATCTCTGCTGGGGCCAAGTAAATTTTCTAGTTCTTCACTGGGTCGAGACTCAGGGGCACAACTGGCATGAATGGTCAGTGCCCATTCCTGGTTTTTTTAATTACACAGTAGAACAGTGTTTCTTTTTAAAAAAAATTACCAGTGACAGAGAATGCATCATTGTATGCTTCTTTCTTACTATATATCCACAGAAAACAAGGAAACCAGACTTTTAAAAAATCTGTGCAGAGGCCAGAATCCATAACTGTGGGTACACACTGTCTAAGCTAAGTCATTATGTTTTCAGCATTTCTGAGAAGTCTAAAGATGTGCTGGGATTACATGGACATACTGCTCTGGCCCAGGAGAAATTAAAATGGTATAAAAAAATCAGCATGCATATATGTGGTACTCTGCTTGTACAGTAGTAGTATCCTTTTCAAGTGTTACACCCCGCTTTTCAAATGACTCTTAACTGGGATAGGCTTTGCCTGAAATATCCAATTTTCTTCCATTGAGAGTAAGAGCAGCCTTGAGTACAGCACTATTGAGTACGCCAAGGGAATTCAGCACCCACCGTGATGATGGGTTCTGATGAGAACAAACCAGTGGTGAGTATGAGTACAAACTGTTTAAAGAATGCAACTATGTTAAATTTTAAGTCACCATTAAAGATGGCATAAGGGTCATATTTAAGACAGGAAATAACATCTTCAAAATGCGAAGTTTCAAAAAGTGAAATGCATAGGGTATTTTGCTGTATTGTATCACTTCTCTGGATCTCAAGCAGTGTTTAAGATGGAGAACTTTGCTTTCTTCTCTGGTTTCTTGGTCATAACTATACTTTTATTGATGAAAATTTTTGGAAACATTCATGAAGATGTTTACTATAATAATTTTCAAGTAAAACAGGACAGTTTGGCAAAGCTCATATAATGGAGATAGCTTTGCACAGCAGGGAGTATCAGGCAGCTCTAAAAATAGAGAGTGCTACTAGTTCTGCCTAGAATAACATGCCTGAAAGAAGAATACACATTTACACAGCTGGCTTTACATGACCCTTGTTTACCCAATAAAACAAAAGGAAATTACCTCTTCTGAGGTTTTATTTTTTTTTATCAGGCACTGATTAAATAATAATTAGTTCAAAGTATCATGAGTCATTTCTACGTATGCATACTTATCCTTTTTCAAAGAGCAATTGTCTCCCTGAGGTAATATTGAACATCAGTGATCTGTACTCTGCTCTAACAACCTTTCAGTTCAGTCGACTCAGTTTCAGCAGTTGCATAACCTTTGTTTTGTCTTAAACCATTGTCACAGTAATGGCTCCTTCCTATGTGGAGGTGATCAAAGCTGAATTTGGTCAGAAGTTGTCAGCTGAACACTTAAATTGTATTTAGATCAATGAGAAACTTGCCATTTCTTTCACAGTGTTTCTTTAGGATTGCAGTCTTTCAGCACATTATTTCTTCTTGAAAGCTCTCTCTCTGGCTCTCATATTTTTTCCCCCAAAAAATCACTCATTGATATGTCCATGTGTGTCCCATTATTCTCTTTTTTCTCCTTCACAAATACTATCCAGGAAGTCTCACAGACAGTGCATTTCATTTAATTCTTCCCTAGCAAGCTTATAATGGAATTTAATTGTGTTTCCCTTATCTGAAACCTTTCTGCTCCCTTGAGTAGTTTTCTCCTTCCTTCAATATATTAGAATATTCCCTAGTATTGTTAAGATGTTAATCTCATTTATGTCCTCTTTTCTAATTATTCCAAACCTGCAAAGATGACAAGCAATCTTTTACCAACAGCATTGCATAAAGACAAGGTTTTTTTTTAAAACCCTAGAATAAACCATCAGTCAATCAAATATTGTTTTCCTGAGAAATCTTTCTTTATTTTTCTTTTCTTTATTTATCCTTTATAATATTTTGAAGGAGAAAAATGAGAAAATCTGTAAAGGTTTTAATTTAAAAAATAATAAAAAAACCTCCATGTAGTCTGAAGCCCTTGACTGCTTTACAATTTTTATTTAGGCAATTTAATTTTTCTTAGTTCCTGGCTTGCTCAGTCTAAAATAAACCTTATTACTATAGGAAACTGTAAAACAGGGGGAAAGACTGGAATATATATATTGCTCCAAAAATTGAAAGAAAGTGAACTTCCTTTCAGTTTATCTGTCGCTGCATATATGGTGGTCTTACAAGGCCATTCTGATCCTATATTTTTTTTTACAGATTCATCTCAGGTTCTACCACATCTCCAAAAGTAAATTGGAAAGAAAACAAAGATTTGTACAAGTGAGGCTTTTTCAGCCAATGTGTCAGACCGGCAAAATGCCCTCTTTGAAGATAGAATAGAGCTGACATATAATTGTTGCCCTTACCTTTGTTGCCACTGACACTAGAGTTTGAACCCTCCTTGGAGACCTGAAAACAATTTTGCTGTGGCACTCTGAGAAGTTACCACTGGTATTTTACAAATACTGTGAGGTCACAGATTTTGACCTATACAGAGCCAAGCAAACCTCTGGAGGGCGTTGTGTTTTATGGGAAAAATGTTTCCATTGATTTTTAGATTAGCATTTTACTGCAACATAGAACAGATCAGTAACCGTGAAAGACAAAATTCACATTACAGTAGCAAGAAAAGTAACACAGCCTAAGATGTGTTAAAAATCTAAACTTTTTTTTTTTAATATTCTGTTATGCATGATTTTCCAGAGTCACGGCAGGAATATAAAGAATGAGGACTAATACCATGTAATTATATAAAATAAAAATATACCATGCTTCTTCTATGTGGCATTCAGTATTTCCTGAAAGCCTGAAAGGGTTAAAACTAGTCCTTTAGCATAAATCCTAGTTTAGCATTTAATAACATTTTGATATATAGAATCTTTCCTTCTTTTTCTGAATTTCTATAAATACAATATTTACAACTATTTTGCAAGAGTAAGCACCAAAGTTATGTTCCTGATTAAATTTTAAAACATTGTCCAGATAACATACAAGTTTATTAAGTTAGATAGCAAATGGCAGAATTTTCTAAGGCAATTACCTCATAAAAAGAGCTGGTTCTCAAATACATTCATTCTGAAGCTGCCATTTATCCACAAAATAAATCATAGTATTTGCAGACATATGTTAATATCTGGGGAATTAAGTAAAGATTTTCATAAATTACTCTTAGTAATTCAACAGAATTTAAGGTGAAAAAGGCATGAGTGCTCTGTCCCTCACACCTGTTGAGCATCTTGTGTTATCATCTCTTCTTTAAGGCAGGGACTGAGCACAATGTCACAGCACAAGTGACATCTCTTGACCTCCTTTCTTATGAAGACAGGATGCCCAACACTCATTTGAGAATAGAGAACAGATGAGATATAAAAGTGGTTCATTTTACAAGCTACTTTAAATGTGTGTGGAAAGATTTTTTCATTAGATAGAATTGGGGTATTAAAGTCTACATGTAAGACTTCCCAAGGCATTTCCTATTATTAGATTATTGCTATTATATTCCTGTTAATTCAATAAAAGCCTTTGTTTTTTTTTTTTACTTGTTTTACTTCTGGGACAGATTTTCCTCGTTGAAGAAGGATTAAGAGTTGTCAGTCTAGGCACTAATGTGATATATTTTCAAAAAATCACAAGCATTTAATATTTGAAAAGTTGCCTTTCTTACGGTTTATTTATTTTAACATGATACGATGTCAAAATAGAAACTTCTACATTTATCATATTCAGCATGCATCAAGAATTGCAAATAATGGATGTGTTGAGACAATCTGGCAAGACAACTGTGAAGAGTATTTTATTAAATACTCTTAAATTACTTCCACTAAGAAATACCTCTTAAAAAGAGAGACTTGAAAAGCAAGGACTTGCAAAAAAGGTAAAATTCAAAATATATTTTGAGATACATTGAAAAAATTTTCTTTACATGAAAATTTTTGAGTGAAGTTACTCCTTTTGCTGCCTTTTTTTTGTTTAATCCCTCATTTGGGCATTGAAAATAGAAGAGGAAAAATTGGTACCACCTAAACAAAGCTTCATGTTTTTATTGGTAATTATTACTAGATCTTTTGCCTAATTAAAATATTTTATATTATCAAATGCTTTTCATTGCACAGGAATATTGATTTTTAACATAGGCTTTTTGCATGGAAAAAGGTCTACCCTCCAACTAAAGAAATAATGAAGATGAGACTCATGAATGAAAAAATATGTGATTTTTTCCAATGTTTATGAATTCATTACAGCATGCTATTCCTTCAGATATAAGAAATTCTAAGAAATCAAGTGTTATCAAGATTAACTACTAAAACATTAGACCTAAGTTTTATGGAATATTTTTACATACTCACTACCATGGTGGTAGTTTCACAGACTAACAAGCAAAGAGGAAGGAAGGTCAAAGAAAATTCTGCAATGTATTTGTCAAAACCCGGGAAATGACTAAAGGACTTGGGAATCCTGGCCCACAGCCCAATACTTATGACCACAAAATAAATACTGCACTCTAATATATCCAATCTAGCCAAAGTGTTTTAGTCTACATGACAGAGCTACCCAGAGCTGACAGGATATTAATTCTAAAATTGATCCCCATTGGTTATTTAGGCAACTTTATATTAATCCTCCTGCAGGCCACGCAATGCACAATTTTCATCTTACATTTACTTTTCATCATGTGCACATTATTTCCTATTAAAGCAGTTATGGTGCTATCTGATAGGAGTTTTGGGAGGTTTCCACAGCTCAGCGCTGCTGCTGATAGTGAGGGCCCCTCTCTAAATAATCATCCTTAATCTCTTTAAATGAGAGGACAGAGAGAGAGAGAAGGTGGTGATGGCGAGTGTGGGCAGGGCTGTGAGCACAGCAGGTGGGCAGAGGCTCTCAGTGCCAGGCTCTCAGTATCTCCCCACAGGGCAGCAAAGAGAACCCACTCCCACAGCTGTGTTGGCTTCACTGCTTACTGACCCCCTGCAGAAAGCCCACCCCCCCCATGGAAAATGAGTAATAATAATTTATGATGCTAAAATGAATTTGGCTCCTCCTTAACACTCCATAATAAAATCAGAGGTGCACTTAGGGTTCTGCACATTGTAATATTATTACTCACATGTTTACTTTTTTTTTTGAAGTGAGAGGAAGAATCAAATCCAAATTAATTAAGCTTCATGTAAGACTGGCATTGGTAGATACAGTTAATTTTCATCTTCTACCAAAGAGATTAGAGTTCATATCTCAAAGGTAATTGAAAGCCCATATTTGAAAGGAAATAATTCCCTTAGGTTCAGAAGCAGGATTTACTTAACCTACAATGAATGAAGGAGTGGTGCAGTGAGTTTAGCTAATATAACAGCTTTATGCTCTTCAGATATTTTTCACTGAAATTTCCCTCCTGCTTCCTGTGTTTGACATTTTAAGGAGTACATTTAGTTGAGTTTTTCAATGAGTCTCTATGGTAACAGTAAAATGCCCAATCAAAATACTTTACCTCCTCTGCCTTCTTGCCTGTTCACCCAGCAGAAGCTGCAAAGCAGAGAAGTGAGAATCACTGGTCCTTTCAAGTGTAATGGGAGTGCATTATAAAGTAGGAAGAAATGATCTGTAGATTTCAAGACTAGTAATGACCACACTAACTAGAGAAATAAGTAATCATTTGTCAAGTAGCAGCTCCAGCATAAAATAATTTTAGTTTCAAAATTAAATCTTTTTTTTAAATAAAATTGAATAATATATACTTTGTTTTGTATTAAATCTAAGAATTGTTCTTTCAGTTTATCAGCCAACACTGGGCTCTACTGGAGTTCAGTAGCAGGTGCAATATTTTCATTAAGTATTTTAATATAAGCAACCACAAAATGCCACTTTTCTGGCAATGTGTATATATTTTCTGGAAAAGTAATAATCACCAACTCCATTTCTGCACATGTAAAATAAAGACATGTCTTAATAGATTGCCTGAATTAAAAAACAAATGGAGGAGGGCAGAAAAGATACACGGGATTAAACCTTTGTGTCAGGAAACCATGGTAGCCTACTGAAATCTATTGAAGGGGTATTAGTGAGAAGATACTGTTGTAGCAAGAAAAAAAAAAAATGGAGGAGGGCAGAAAAATACACGGGATTAAACCTTTGTGTCAGGAAACCATGGTAGCCTACTGAAATCTATTGAAGGGGTATTAGTGAGAAGATACTGTTGTAGCAAGAATGGCTTTTTTCCATCTATTACTGCTTCTTTCAGGAGATACCAGAGGCCCAGCTGAGATCCCCTAAAATGTAACTGAGCCAGTGTACTGCCATTTCCCGTAGAAACTGTTTAGCTGCATAAGATGTATTTTAGAAAGCTATTCAGTGTGCCGTGGGACACCTCCCTCACCATTGTCAGAGCAGCGGTGCCAGGCTGGAGGTTGCCAGCATTTGCCCGCCAGGAAAGCCCTCAGGGGCCGCATCCTTGCCAGCCCAGCATGGCAGGCTGGGAGCTGGACCCCATCACGGGGCTGCTGCAAGGCCCTGTTTGTGCCGCCTGGTCACGGCAGCCTGCTCTGCACAAAGAGCCAAGCAGCACACAAGCACATCTATTTCACTGTTCTAATCAACCCTGAGCAAGCTCTAACCTGGTTATTCATAGCTTAACCTTTTGAAGATCATCTATCATTAATAAAAAGTGATATGTTCATAAAAATGCACTCGTAATTAATAGTCTTTTCAGCAACGCAGAAACAAACTGCAATGTTTTAGTGTGATTAAGAAAACTTTTCTCTGGCATTTGGTACTCAGTGGACAGCTTCTCACTGGTTTCTAATGAACCCTGGCCATTTTGTTTAAATCAGCTGAGGATCTCCTTGGAAGTGGATAACTACAGTTTCTTAGGAGGTAAGTAAATTAATTAACCATGAACAGATGCATTGTGTCCAAAACAGATTTAAGTCACTCATTTTGACTTTCTATTGTTTGCCCCTTTTCAGGAACAACTGAGTGGGACGAAGGCAGGAAAGCCAAAAAAGCTGCACAAAAGATGGCATCTCAACTGCAGTGTTTGTGCTAGGTTTCTATTACCAAATAATTAGTGTTTGTCCAACTTTTAACCAACAAGGTAGCTTGATTGAGTTTGGTTTAAAGATAATGGTAAATGTAGCAAGAGACAAATGACTCGGTATATTGCAAGTCCCAAGTATCTCCAATTCATAAATGTGACATCAAAGATGGATAGAACACATACAAAAGTAAAACATATTCAATTATTTATGTGTGAAAAACTGGAATTCTGCATGCATTTAAAACAAACCTTGATATTTGCACAGCATCATGACTTTTAGAAAAGCTCTGAAAGGACTAAACCCAAAATTCAGCTGGAAATTAAAATATAAATTAGTGTTGTATATTTATAGAATGTGCTATTAAGAAAACCTCCCTGTCCAACCATCCAGGCACCCCTCTGGCAGTCACATTTAACCACCTAAGCTTGGACTGAGGCTCCTTCACTACACACCCCACCCTCACACAATCACACCAGGTTTCCTCAGCAGCTCAACCCCAGGTTCCCCACAGCAGAATCTTAGATGTCCAGATGCTTCAAATAATTTAATCTTGCTGCAATAACAATAACAAACGGGCAGCTCAAGCTGAGTGCCTCCAAGGAGGGACCCCAAGCAAAGGAACCCATGGGCTTTTATAGTCACACAGTCTAAGCAAGCAGAAGTCTGTGGTCATCAGCCCCCGCCGTGTGCATTCACCTGACTGGGCCACAACTCCCTGTGCTCTTTGTTAGGCAAAGGGTTGGCTGTTCACAGCCTCTTGCCCAGGGATTTCTCCACCCAGAGCTCAATCTGCAGCTGGCACTGCATATTGCAAACTGAGGTACCTGCCCCGAATGTATTCCTTAATAACGAAAAGCGCCTGAGCTGACAAAAATTACAAGCAGTGCAGTTTCTCTGAAGAGAAGCTGTAGATGAACAGCTGCACATGGTTTTCAGAATTTTTATTAAAAATAACACATGTGAAGTCAAGCAGATAAGTGAAACATTTCCAAATACAGTAACTATTGATAAATGAAATCAGAACTGAAAAAGATTTCTGAATTCAGTGAACTTGTTCTATGGTCAGATCAGATGTTATTCGTGAGTTGTTACTACTGTACTGAGTTTTTGACAAAAAATGCTGTTGCAAATTCAAGATCTAAAAAGTGGCTAGTAGGTATAGATCAAGACATAATGTAGTATGAGGAAGTAATGAAGGAGATAAAGGCATGGTTATAACACAGAACTACAAAGAACTGATCGTTCTCATTAGCTTTCAGAAGTTAATTAACATGCAAATGATTATTAAGGCTTTCCAGTGAAACCATGAATGGTTTTTTTTTGCTGTCTTTTTGCTTACTTTAATTACCCCATGAAAGGGAGTGTAAATCACAATCAAAATCAGTATAGTACATTTGTTATATAAATGCTTCTCCACGTTGAAACTATTCAGATACAGAGAGGAGTGATGTAAAGGCCTTTTTCCTTCATTCTAGTCTGCCTTATTGTCATGTTTTCACCCCAGCCAGCAGCTCAGCCCCTGCTCATTCTCTTTCAGTGGAATGAGGAGAGAATCAGAAGAGTGAAAGTAGGAAAACACAGTGCATTGAGATAAAGACAGCCTAACAGGTAAAGCAGAAAGTGAAGTAACAAGTAAAGCAAAACAAGGGATTCATCCACTTCTCATGGGCTGGCAGGTGTTTAGCCATCCTCAGGAAATTTGGGGCCCATCATGTGCAATATGGGAAGACAAACAGCATCACTCCAAATGACATTCCTCTTCTTTCTACATAGTCCAGCTTTTGTTTCTGAGAACATCATACAGACTGGGACATCCTTTGGTCAGTTGGGATCAGCTGTTCCAGCTCTGCCCCCTCCCAATTCCTCGTGCACCCTCAGCCTACACCCTGCAGGGTGGGCTAGAGGCAGAAAAGGCCTTAACTCTGTATGAGTGCTGCTGAGCAACAGCTAAAACTTCCTTGTGTTATCAACACCATTTCTCCCAAAAAGCCAAAACACAGCCTCACACCAGATACTATGAAGAAAATTCACTCTATCCCAGACAAAACCAACAAAGTCTCCATGCCTTGGGCCATATAATTTAATTAATATGTAAATCTCACACTATCCAATTGGATTGTTCATTCCTGCCCATATTTTTCCACATACCTTGCCACCCAGCCTGCACATTGGGGCATATCACTGTGTGATTCTCCTGAAATAGTGTGATAACTTTTGGAAAAGCCAGGAACAGATTTTTGAGACACATCACATATGAACATTCTGATTATTCAGGTATGTTCAACATCATGGAGAGCCATTTCAACAAGACAGCGGGCATCTACTTCACAGAAGACAGGGAAGGTACCAGCCTTTGTTTTCTCCACAAATTGGCTCTTGGAGGAGAAGAGGGGAAAAGTGTAATTGCTATTTTTTTCACACAGCACTTGGACAACAGCACTGCAGATAACAAATATCAAATATGATAAAGATCTCAAGATTCTCAAAAATGCTTTAAGAGGTTCTTTCTACCTAAACAAAAGAAATATACATAGAGGCTATATATGGCTAGTCATTTTTACATGGAAGAAAAAAACATAGTAACCCCAAGGCCTCTATTCTAATACCTCTAATACTATTCTGTCCCATGATGGGAAAATTGAAAAAATAAGTGACATGATGACAAGAAACCTGAGAATCAATATTATACCATTTAAAATTAAAAATTCTTAGTCATGTGCCACTGACTAAACTGTGTATCTGTCATAGATACATAACATCTTAACATACCTGAGATATAAAATTTATTTTTTGTCATAAATGAAGATTAAAGGTAATAATTTCCTCTATAATCAGATTAAAAATTCTGTCTTTGAGTCACTCTATCTCAAGGTTAAATACACTTTGTAATACAAGACAATGGATTGCTCTGTATTTCATGTTGGTAGAGTACCCCTCCCGTGGTCTTAACAAAGAAAAAATTGAACACAGACTTGCTTTGACAGTTTTTGACAAAAACAGAGACATAGGAAAGTGCATAAAGTTTGGGGTTTTTTTGTTGCTACTTTTAAATTGCCAGTGTTCGCAGCCTTCCCAAGTCAATTTGTCTCTTAAATTCTCAGCTTGTGCCATAGATGAGGTCAAGCACCAAGTGGAGGCATTCATAATCTTCTAAATTAAATGACCATCTCGGCAAGAGATCCCACTCCTTTAGCAGCATGCAGTTAAGGGATTACTGGAGCATTACTGCAGTAGACAAGGAAAGTCTAGGTATCAACTCAATAGCAGAATCCTATGGAAATGGCAGTTTCAGCAATAAGCCATATGGGTCACAAATGAGGTAAGTAAACTCTGAAAATCCTTTCAAGGCAAGTATTTCCCTCAGCACTCTCCTACAGATTCTGAAACTGAGATTAGTGAAATGGTGTCTTTTACTGAATCCCTAGAGTGTCATAATTTAATAGTATTTCACAGCTACAGTACATCATCACATTACATTACACTCTCCCTGTCACCATACAAACTACAATACCATGAAGTGATAACACAGTGTAATGAGACATACAATACAGAGTAATGTGATATACAAGAAAGTCAATGCAGCATATCTCAAAAATTACCCCCATTTAAAGGGAAACTTAATACATATTTCATATAAATGTACAGGTCATTCATTTTGTCCATTTTTTTTGGATGTGTTTAATCACTGTGCATCTTGATACCTCCACAGAGAAATTTAATATTATAGTCAGAACCAATCATTTACTAAGAAAGCTGAAATCATAAAATGGAAACCATTTTCTATGCAACTTTCTGAAAGGACTTTAAAAGTCTTCAAAAAAAATGCTTTTACAGGAAAATAGCTCGAGCAATCTTATAGGATCCTCATGTCTCTGAGAGGTGGTATTCATTGCAATTAACATTGTCTACAGAATTAAAAATCAAGTTGGTTGGTGCTGGCTTCCTCCACACACATGTGCGCACTAATATCCTTATACCTTGGCTATTCCATGAGTACCTTCACGGATAAATATCTAATCTTTCCTAACTGCTGTTGAGATGTGAGTTAGGGAACTTCTGCCTTTGCAATAGGAAAAAGTGGTCAAAATCTAGTAATAAAACCTCTCAAGAAAAAGCTAATAAGGACAAACTTAGATGCAGATGGATTTAAGTACACATTATGAATCTCTCCAAAAAAAAACATTCAAGTATAAGCTAATTAGAGGAATATTACACTAACATTACATTTATATGGAAGAATAGTTATTACTTAAAAGGAAACCTAGATAAGAACCCACACAAAACACACTTCTCAGATATCCCCACTACATGGGTAAAGTAGCTGATTTTTTTTTGTGCGTCAAAATTAATACTTTGTATTGTCAATTCTTTAAATGTGTAGTAAGATTGCCCAGCTAGCCTAAAGAAGCTGATTTTCTCTCACAACCCTCTGCATTTATCTGGAGCTGTGTCAATTTGCAGCCTACCCTCTTCCAGCTTAAAAAGCTAGGTGTTTTTCACCTTCTGTCTGCTGAGAAAGGAAGATATAAATAGCTAACAGGAGGGAAAACTGTGTACCGAGGCACCCTAGAGCCACCTCCCACTTTCAGACATGTGAAGAGATTTCTTTCAGCATGTTTCAGTGAGGATTGTAGGGTCAGCTGTGGGACAGCAGGAAATGGAACTTAGACTGGGAAACTGTTCTGTGTCTGTCAAAAAATCATTTAACATTGGTATTACAATACAGATGAAGTTAGAATATATTTCAGGAAAAAAATACAAATATGCATCCAGTCTTCCACCTCTGTAAAATAAGTATTCAGTGTCCTTGAACGCACAAAGTAATCTTTTCATAGCATTTTCACATTTTAACTCATTCTTTTAACAGGTCCTAAGTATATGTTTTACTAATTTGCGATCATGATAGGATTTTCTAATTCTTATTGTTCTACAGAACTTGTATAAGAAGCGCTAAATTTGAACCACATGTTTTGAATTTTACTGAGATGTATTAATTTAGGATTATTACTGTCAAGAGTGAAATATTCTCCTAAACATGCTGCTTCAAATCACAAAAATTCACAATTGAACTGGCATTCTATTATATCAAACTAGTAAAGTTATCTGCCATTTAAAATAATCAGTAATAATGGCTGTTTATATGGAATGTAAAGATGCCTGTTCTCAATCAGAACAACCTCAAAACCTCAACTTGTCCCACCCCAGAAGATTCAGTGTTTATGAATAGCATTCTCTTCTTTACTAATAATTTTTCAAAAGCCTGAAAGATTATGTTTTTTCAAAAAATCCATGTGCAGAAAAAGTTTTGATCAATTAATGTATAGTTATTAGTGGGGTGAGTGGTTTGCCTGATTATCTTTTTCCTTTTTCCTTCATAGAACTAAAGCTGGTAGCTTACTTAAATGTAATTGTTTGCATATTCAGGCATTCACATTAAAATATATTGAGGTGGACAATTACAGAAAACAAAATTCACCCAGAGGCTTGTGCTGCTCCACGACTCACTCATGTGATGCAGATTTCAGAGCTAATGGTGTGTAAATGTGAAAAAGAGGTGCTGTAAGACATCATGACTTTAACATAAGATTTGAAAATAAAAATAATATTCTTAAAGCAAGATAGCTTAACTATTTTCAACACTATTAAAGGAACTAAAGCAGAGAAATGTTTCAGTGTTTACAAATAATTGCATTTTCAACAAATGTGCAAGAATATTGTTAATGGATCAGAAGAGCTAAGGAGGGAATTACATTTGCAAATGAATAATTTCAAAATGTTGCTACCATGGTCTAGCAGAGTCCCTTTTCTGCACTTGAAATCTATTGCCTAAATATTCTTAGTTATCCTAGATGAAAAGGCTGTACATTTTCCCCATTCTGGCAAGACCTCTAACACCCTCTTGAAACAGAAAAAGGAGTTTTTTAGCTTTAGCTCTCCTTTATATCTCACACAGGATTAATCCTCAGAGATGAGCGTGGCCAAAGGCACAAGATAGAAAGCATAGTTATTACTCTGGCAGGTTGTTAAAGTCTTTTATTTGGAATCTAACATTGTCTTTGTTGTTACAAGGAAAACTGTTCAGCATTCTTGTAGTATTTGTTCCATTCCAGTTT
Organism: Geospiza fortis; assembly: GCF_000277835.1. Classification (NCBI taxonomy): domain Eukaryota; kingdom Metazoa; phylum Chordata; class Aves; order Passeriformes; family Thraupidae; genus Geospiza; species Geospiza fortis. Next base: position 437,274 of record NW_005054342.1, on the reverse strand, counting down.
CCTGGCATATAGCCCTTTTGTAAGCACTTCAGAGGCTAGTGCTTGTGCTTAAAAAGGCCATTTTGTGTTTGCAGTATGATCTTTCTGCCTAGAGTCATGCTAAGAAGAGGAATGAGATATGCTACAAAGTTCTAACACTGATGCCTGTTTTCATTCTTCTCTGTACCCATGTACTTGTGAGGGCTTTGCTCTACACATTCATCTCCCCTGAAGAAACTCCCAGTATCTTTCCCTAAGACAACCTAGGAGACCTGACAGCTATATGGGAGAGCCAAGATATTGAAGCAAAAAAAAGAGATGAAGGATAAGACTGCAAAAATATAATTACATGACTAATAGCACATTTTCTTCTATATTGGTAAAATCCCCATTGAAGCTTTTAGATCTGCATCTTTTCCAGCTTGTTCCATTTTGTCCAACCTTTTGAATATTAACTTCATACTTTTGTTCAGATTTACAAGCTTCATTCTCCAGCATGCTAACAGAGTAAGAAGCTATGAATTCTTTTTATTTGTAAGAAGCTATGTAATGACCTCTACTGTGGATGTTCAAGTCCTGGAATATAATAGTAAAATAACATGAACAATGAAAGAGCAATCAGGTGCATTATTCCTTGGGTTACACAAAGTTTTTCTTATCCATTCAGTGCAGCATCTCAGCCCCTACTTTTAAATTAATACAGTTTCATTAACTTCTCTTTACTGTACTCCTTTTCATAGAAGTCCTAAAAACCTCCTGGCGACGTGTAAACAGAAATCTTCATTTAGAAAAGAAATCTTAATTTATAAACCATTATTTATTTCCAGAACTTATATAAAACAAAGATATTCTTTTGTAAGCTGCAGTCTTTTATCAGGGTGAATGACAGCACATTTGAAAAGAGCGGAACATATCTTTGTTTGCCTGTCCATAGCTGAAGTAATGGCATAGAGCACTAAACCAACGTCTCTTAAGACACCAAATAAATTTTCTTCCAGGATTAATGGTCCACTGCTAGTGTGAAGGAGATTAAAACTGGAAGCAAAGAGACGAGAGTCCAGGGCTGCCCCACGGTTCATTTCTATGGAATTTGTTAGTAAGCAGAGCCAAGAAGTCAAGCATTTGGGTAAACAGTTCAACATGAAATTGCTTACTGAATGCTATCAGACATTATGGTCAAATGCATCTGCTGCACAGTTAGGCAGTAGATAGAGTGATTTAGCACTGCATACAAATGACTGGGATTCTATGTGCTGGTACCAACTGAAAGGCTGGCAGCCATAAGGTTGCCAGTCACCGCGCGTCACTTCTTCATTTACATCACATTGGTATTCAGACAGTGGCAAGCAACCCCAAAAGTGAATTTATTGCTACCAGAAAGTCAATATTTTACAATAACTGTAGGAATTCTGAAGCACTAATTTAAAAGACTACACAGAGCAAATCATTTACTATTTTATATACGTGTATATTGCTGCTCATTGCCACAGATATTGAAATTTAGAGTAGTCCTGTGAAGCTCTTAATTTCAGACACTTGGTCTTTTACAAAGAAAACTGCCAATATTTGGTTTAACTAGTAAAACTAAGTTTTTAGAGACCTCCTTGACTTTCCTAGAACAATTATGTATTGTACATGGTTCATTTGTCTCTCACTTTTTAATTTCCTTGAAACAACATTTCATTAGGTTTTTTGCCCTGAAATGTGACATCAGGCTGTCAAATCAAACCACCCTGTTTCCTTTGGAAATATCAGTCTTGCAAAGAACTATCCTTCTGAAAAATAAAAGCAGGTTGAACCAACAAAATGAAAAGTAAGGAATGCTCTGATTTTTTACACTTTCCTTGTAGTGTATAAAACACCAACAGAACTTAAATTTCAGTATCTTTTCTATGCTTTTGATATATGAAAACAGAGAAACAGAGACAACCAAGTCTACAATGTAGTTGTCACAGTCCATGCTTTCGTAATAATTTTCTTCATAGTCATACCAATTATAATCAAAGGGTTCAGAAACTGACTAGTTCCCCTAATAATTGGAGCCCCAGATATAGCATTCCCATGAATAAACAACATAAGCTTCTGACTACTCCTCCCATCCTTCCTTCTCCTCCTAGCATCTTCCACAGTCGAAGCAGACACAGGCTGTTGGCACAGGCTGAACAGTATACCCCCCACTAGCCAGCAACCTAGCTCTGGCCAGAGCCTCAGTCGACCTCACAATCTTCAAACCCCAACAAACAAACCTAAACATCTGAATTACATAAGTACTCCCTTCATCATCACCATTTTTTTTTTTGGAAGTACAGAAATCCCTATTCGCTTGGTGAATATGAGACTGATACTCAGCATTCATTTAATTCAAACATTACCTAATCACATGACTATGGAAATTTACCTACACTGAATTGTCCTTATTTATCTAACTTGTCTTTCATGCAATGGTTGGACTGAATCTCCTACTTATCCTTCCCATTCTTATAAATCAGATTTTTTTTTTGTTATAAATT
>NW_005054342.1:433066-434775 GCF_000277835.1 Geospiza fortis | reverse complement strand
ATTTGGGAAAAAAAAAAAATAAGTCTTCAACAAAGACACAAATCTATCAAGCAAAATTTGAATTCTATCCCATAGGCATGTATTTCCCACCTGACACTGTCTTTTTGTCTTCATCTCAAGATACATTTCAGTAGATATTTCTGCAGCTGCAATACAATGCAGCTGAAAATAAAGCAATAAGCTTTATTTTCATTAAAGTTCTGCAGTTTGTGAGAGGGAGCATTCATTTTGAACAGAGAAGGAAGCATTTCTCAGCAACTAATAATGGTAGTTCACAAGTCTGATTATGCCAGTACTGACTCCTAGAAAAGACCAACCGATATAATTGATCTTGTAACATTTAAAGGCTCTTCACTTCAAGCGTATTTTATTGCTGCCTGGCTACAATTATGTTGACCAGAAGTGAGGCCAGCTCTGGGGTTCAGAACTCAGAGGAAAATCAGTTCAGCATGTAACCACTTCACTCCTAATGGCAGAAGTTGCATGGGAAATTAATTTTCAGGATCACATTAAGTCAGACTGCAGAACTATTGTGGGATTCACTTGGATAAAATTGCTCTAGCTGCTGGAAAGATGAGTGTCAGTAATGATATTTATTAAACAAAATGAATAACGTTTGGAAGCCATGGAAACCAGAGAACTAAAATTGGGTATATGCACTAAGTGCAAGAGGTCACCAAGAGCTTTTAAGACAATCAAAAGACTTCAAGTACAATTGCAGATTAGATAAATTCCTAAGCATTTTCATCCACCCTCTATCTCATAGAAGATAATAAAGTAAAATTAACAGAAAATACCAGAATATATAATCAAGGAAATGAATGTCCGGGCCTGCTATAATGAATGTCCAGGCCTGCTATAGAAGAATATTTTCATCCTTTGAATATCAGCCTCAGTTAAGCTTCCATTCTTTATGATTCAAAGACCAATTCTTTACCTAGATAGACTGCAAAACAGAAAAAAAAAAAAAAGGAAGGGATGGAGGGGGGCAGGAAAATCTCCTAGCTAGAATTAAAATTCGTGAGAAATGCATAGAAAGCTGTACGGATGTAGTCCATAAAGGTGTGAATCTTATAAGTAAAACAGAATATATTTGACAGAAATTAAATTGGAAAAGGTAATGGATTAAAAACATTTAAAGACACATGGCTCTGAATGACAGGGGAGTTTATTTTGCTTTTCTCTGGAAGACTACTGTATTCTAAATCTTTCAAAATATCACATTCATGTTTACCTTTATAACTATTATTAGTTCAGGTGACTAGTTGAACTATTTACACTGTGTAAAGTTAAGATTTTAAGACCACAAATGAGAGAGATAGAAGGAAGAGATTTAAAAAAGCCCAATAGGTTTGTTTTCTAAAAGGCTAACAGAGACCTCTGCTTTTGAAATATAGCAAAATATTTTTACTTGGATTTTTAGCTTAAGTAATTCTTTAAGAAAAGAAAAAAAATGCTAGGTCACTATAGTTGCCACAAAAATTCTACAATACACTTCCTATCTCTTGTACAATGTGAAAGAAATAAATTAAAAATGCATTCACACAGCTTCTTTTTTTTTTTTTTTTAACAATGGTCCAGTTGTTCCGAATATCTTAACTTGGAAATGAGATCTCAGTTCTTTCACAGAGCATTTTGCATTGCTTTACGGACAATACAGCACTTACTACACTCAAACTACTGTTTCATTAGTCATATTATCAGCAGGA